>NW_027072035.1:7541500-8096952 GCF_038088225.1 Cyrtonyx montezumae
AGGAAGGAAGGAAGGAAGGAAGGAAGGAAGGAAGGAAGGAAGGAAGGAAGGAAGGAAGGAAGGAAGGAAGGAAGGAAGGAAGGAAGGAAGGAAGGAAGGAAGGAAGGAAGGAAGGAAGGAAGGAAGGAAGGAAGGAAGGAAGGAAGGAAGGAAGGAAGGAAGGAAGGAAGGAAGGAAGGAAGGAAGGAAGGAAGGAAGGAAGGAAGGAAGGAAGGAAGGAAGGAAGGAAGGAAGGAAGGAAGGAAGGAAGGAAGGAAGGAAGGAAGGAAGGAAGGAAGGAAGGAAGGAAGGAAGGAAGGAAGGAAGGAAGGAAGGAAGGAAGGAAGGAAGGAAGGAAGGAAGGAAGGAAGGAAGGAAGGAAGGAAGGAAGGAAGGAAGGAAGGAAGGAAGGAAGGAAGGAAGGAAGGAAGGAAGGAAGGAAGGAAGGAAGGAAGGAAGGAAGGAAGGAAGGAAGGAAGGAAGGAAGGAAGGAAGGAAGGAAGGAAGGAAGGAAGGAAGGAAGGAAGGAAGGAAGGAAGGAAGGAAGGAAGGAAGGAAGGAAGGAAGGAAGGAAGGAAGGAAGGAAGGAAGGAAGGAAGGAAGGAAGGAAGGAAGGAAGGAAGGAAGGAAGGAAGGAAGGAAGGAAGGAAGGAAGGAAGGAAGGAAGGAAGGAAGGAAGGAAGGAAGGAAGGAAGGAAGGAAGGAAGGAAGGAAGGAAGGAAGGAAGGAAGGAAGGAAGGAAGGAAGGAAGGAAGGAAGGAAGGAAGGAAGGAAGGAAGGAAGGAAGGAAGGAAGGAAGGAAGGAAGGAAGGAAGGAAGGAAGGAAGGAAGGAAGGAAGGAAGGAAGGAAGGAAGGAAGGAAGGAAGGAAGGAAGGAAGGAAGGAAGGAAGGAAGGAGAGAAAGAGAGAAAGAGAGAAAGAGAGAAAGAGAGAAAGAGAGAAAGAGAGAAAGAGAGAAAGAGAGAAAGACGCTTTCTTCCCTGAGGATTTTGTTTTTAAAGAAGGTGACAGCTGGAGCTGCTAACCCTTTGTGTATCTGCAGGGAACTGCAGAGGCAGGAAATGCTTCCTCCACTTTGCAGTATTAGTGTTAGTCGGGAAGTGAAAGAAAAAGAGCAGCTGCAATTCCTTGGGAACACAGAGATCTGGGGAAAGTGCATTATTTGTCTATTTTTTTCCTTCCAAAAACTGATCCCAGGTGAGTTTTGACTTATAGCTTGCCTTAGAATGGGAAAGATGAAGGCTCGTAAGTAGTGGTCAACAGCTCAAATTATGCCCAAGTAAGTTTTCAGCTGCTCCAGCTGCTCAGTAGCAGACATAGAACTCTTCCTCCGTGTAGACCAGACACAGAAATTTTTGGAAATTTGCATATTGCTTTTGCACAATAAGTTTTTGTTTATAAGTAAGTCCAACTTTTCATAGTGTACGTATCTGTAGCTTTTTCTATTCAATAAACATCCAGTTAGCATTTTAGAGATTTTTCAAGAGAAAAAAATATAAAAATATATTAAAATTATTGGTTTATACTGGAGGATGATGGTGTTAAGGTAGGAATTACACGTCTTATAAGTATTTAAAATTGTTGCTAAAATGTGTAGGCACATTCAGCTCTGTGCACCAAGCAGTAACACTGTTGACAATGCAACTTACTGTATGACAGACTACCTGATAGCTGATAAACAGAATATTTTCATAGCTAGGCCACCTTCTCTCCATGTTACCCTAAGCTATCATAAAGTATGAGTTTCTCCCGTGCACAAAAAGGGCTTGCTATTTCTGCTATAAAAGGACAATAGCGAATGCAGCACAGGACTTGAACAGACTTTCCAATGTGCATTAGGGTGATCCATAGGGGAGGACTGTCAGAACATAAACATTTCTTAGAGCAATAAATCAGTATTACATTAAATAAGAAAACCTGGGGACAGACAGACACCTCTCAAGTTAATGGAGGAAGAAATTGTTTGGCTTGCATTTTTATGTTTTACAAGTAGTCCTATTTTCTCCAGACAATATATCTGAGTACTAAGGAGAAGAATTTATCTGAATATAGTAGAATACTATTTTTGAAATATAATCTGCGGATCAGTTAGCCCTGAAGTCTTACCGCCACAAAATAAGAAGCAGTACTATTTTACCACAACAGACACAGAAAAATAGAAAGAATTCATATTTTAAGTCAAGCAGGCCTTTTAACCCCAGGGGAATGTTTGTTGATAGCAGTCCTCAGGAGTTTGGGTTTTCACTACAACTACTGACCATGCTGACATCACCCTTTTACCAAAAGGCACTGCTTTTCAGCCTCTTCTTCTTTTTCCCCCTACCTATGAATAGAAGAAAAATGTATGTCATTTTCTGTCACTGAAGCCACTCTCCTCTCTTCTGCAAAGTCTTCCTCCTTTTGAGACCTCAGTCACTTTTAGCAGAGACAGGAGTTAATTTGACTTCTCATTCAGACTTTTATTTTTTTGCCTACACTACCTCAGAAAATCGTAATTCTACAGAGGTCAACATACTTAACTGGAAGGAAGAGTACAATGAAGAAGGCCACAAACAGCTGTCCCCAGTAAGACAAAATGCATGTAAGCAGACAGGGCCCTTCTATTACCCTTTGGCAATACTTGTTGAGACATGAAAGCAGGAATGTTAGAGGATTAAATCACATCTAGAATGGCATCTTGACTCTGACAGTAACCTGAAGCAGATGCTAGTGTAGGCTTATGAGACCTTGGTCTGTGTTGACACACTGTGGTGTACTGTGGGATGAGAAAGAAACTGAAGATTTCTTCTGAACCTAATATAGGAGAGCTGATGCTAAAGAAAGATGAAGTTTGTGCCCTTTTATCAGAGTTCTCATTAAAAAGAAATAATTAACGTAAGCAAGACTGAAGATTGCCTGATGAAAATAAGGTGCTAATGCTTGTGTGTTTACAGCTTCATGCAGTGTAGAACAGAACATCAATAGGCAATGAGCAGCAGCCAAATTAATCTGCAAACAACAGCATTGATGACAACAGCCCTTGAAGAAGCTACTTGAAGGATTTGTTTGCATGAATAAATCAATGTTCCTTTTTTCACCAGTCCTTACTTAGGTTGGGCTGGCTGACTACCCTTGAATGGGTACCAACAGTAATTCAGAGTCAGACAGTTTTAAAGTATTTCTTCAGTGGGATGAAAAACACAGACCATCAGACCATGGATACAGTTACACGCATAGAAAAAGCATCTATTTGAACAGTTCATATGTGAGGATGGAAGAATACTTGTAGAGGTTGTTTGTTTTTGCAGATTGTTCGGTGGACTGTGCTGAAGTAAATGTTAATAGTTCTCAAACAGTTCTTAAAGAGTCTGTCCAAGATGGCATGAATTAGACAAAACCTCACCCATTCTAACAGATTTTTTGAAGAAACAAGGGCAGTGTGGAGAAATCCTCATGGAGAATACCACCGCTAAAATTATGTTCTGGAGCACTGTTGCTGGGACAGATAGCTGAAAGTGTTATGGAGTTTGAAAAAAAAAAAGGACTGGGATAGATTTTGGAAAGCAATAGTCTTGGCAGACAATATGCAAATACCGGAGTGATGGACATATCACTACAGGGAATCCTAGGGAACAACTCCTGTAATTCAAGTACAGCAAATCATATGGCTCAGATAAGACTCATCCAAGAGTGCCAGAGGAAATAAAGTGTGAAATAGCAGACACCGATGTGGAAGCTGAATATAATGGCCAGTAAACATAGAGCAAAAGAAGCAGCTATTTTGTGCACTGTATATTCCACCTGTAGAATTTACTGCCAGACTGGAGTCACTGAATGAAACAGAGATGCAACGCAAAAAGACTTGATTCGTGCAGTGACTTGATAACCATGTTTATTCAAGTGATAGACATTCTGCTTTCTAGTTTTGCCGCAGAGACTTAAGGGGAAGGTAAGGTTAGAAAAAATATCACATTCCTCAGCCACCTCTAGTATTAGAAGTAGATACATAATAAGGTTTACCATTCTCTGCAGGTTCAAGACTAGCTATTCCCCAAGGCCAATGACTATTTCTGAATGAGCAGAGCTGTGTGTTGAAGTAAATTGCTTTAGAATTAGAACACCTGTCTATGAAACCTCTGGTCCATGATCAGCTTCTTGATCAGCTTGACCACAAGATGCATATTTCTGTGACATAGTCTTCTGATTGTTGTGTCAGCTCTGTGTTCAGTGGCAAATGTATTCAAAGACTTAACTCTGGTAACTGTGTTGCACAGAGCTTGAGCGGCTCTCAAGAACTGCAAGATCATGACTGTAGGGAGTGAGAACACTAACAGCTATGGGGCAGCATCTGCATCTGAGGCTCTCATGGACAGGTAGAGGTTTCTTTACTGAGGGAAGAGGAGTAGGAGGGGTTGCACCGCTTGTAAAGGAGTTTCTTGACAGTACAAAGCACTAATATGAAATCAGAAACTTGCCTTCCAGTGGTCTTTGGATCAGGATGGATCAACACTTTGGATCAACACTGGAAATATTACGTAATAGATGTGCTTCAGTCTGCTCAACAAAAGCAAGCGGTGGACAAGGCTTACTGCAAGTAACAAGAAGAAAACTCCCAGCTGCAGCTTATCATTTTCAAAGGGAGTTTTAACATCCATACATTGTCTAGGAGATCAGCATGGTACTGTGCAAGCAGTTGAGATAGTTTCTCAACTGCATTGATGATGCTATCCCAAAACTAATGCTTGATAGGCCAGCTAGGACAGGTAGCCCTGTTCATAGACAGTCAGCCAGAATTGCTGGTAAAAATGTCTCTAGGCTAATGGCTATAGATACAGTGACCAGGAGATGGTTGAGCTCAGGATGGGGAGGAAGGCTGGGAAAAGCAGCAGAGTTAGGTCTTTGGATTTTAAGACAGAAGGAAGTTGCTAGGAGGATGGTTAGTTTTTAAGAAAAACATATATAAAGCTCAGGGAGAAGCTATCCTACTGTGATGGCTAATTTCAACAGAAGTTATTCTTGACTAAGCAAGGAATTTATTTTCAAACTAAAATACAATAATAATAATATTAATAATAATAAATGTATATGTATATATATATATAATGCAAGAGGTGGAAACCAGTGAAAACAACAAAGGAGAATTGTATAGAGGAAAAATTTGGAAAAAAACTTGTCAGATGTCTGTCACCAGCTTACTCAAGTAACTAGGGAGAAGACCAGAGCTCAGATGGAGATAAACCCAAGTCTTGTCTAGAAGATAACATAAATTCAGTAGTTATGTTAGTATTAAGAGGAAGTTTGGACATGGAACTGCTGTTGAACTGGGAAGGCAACCTAGTCAGTAGTAATCAATAATTTGTTACCTGGTAGGCAGTTTGGAACAAACATAGATGAGATTAACTTTGTTCAATAATTTCATCATAATTTACTTGGATGCTAAGAACACTACTGGTGGATGATACTAATTTAGGAAGTGATGTTATTAAGCTGAAAAGTAAACCCTCAGTCCAGGTGCACTTCAAAAAATGTACATTACGCACATTGGCAGAAAATCCTCATTCAGGCACAAAGGCAGGCTGAAACTGTCAAGGTGACTAACAGCCTTGATGTAAGTACCTGTAACTGGTATTGAATACCAAGGCAAATATGAACCAATATTGTGGTTACCTTACAAATAAGGGAAGTGCACACTGCATCAGAAGATTGGCTAATGTATCAAGGGGAGTTACTATGCAACATTTCTCATCCCAATGTGAAGCTCTATCTAAAATAATATGTCTAGTTTTGGGTTCCGCATCAAGAGGATTAAGGAAAAAGACTGTTAGAGGGCTACTAAGATAGAAGCCTAGAGCACATGTCCTTCAGAAATGTGAGAGAGCTAGACTTGTTCAGTGTAAGGTGGAAGTTATCTCATAACAACCTACAACAACTGGAAGGGAATTTACAGTTTGATGGAGCCAGACCCTTTTCATTAGAAGAATATAAAATGAAAAGAAGCAGCAACCATTTACTGTTCCTTGGGAGGTTCTCATTAAATATTCAGAAAAATTCCTCTCAAAGTACCGAAGTTCAGCACTGGGAGAATGAGAGACTGCAGGATCTCCACTCTTGGAGGTTTTCATGACCTGACTAGACAAAGTCATGTCTGGCCTGATCTACAGCTAGTGATGGTTTTGCTTCAGTGTAAAGTCTAAACTACATGACTTCCAAAGGAATCTTGCAACAAACTCTCTATGAATCAATGACTAACTCAAGATTAAATGCATTGTTTTCTTCATACACAGCATGTGTCTGATTTTCGCAGCATCAAAATAGACTTGTTTAGATAAAATTCAGCTGCTACTCTTAGACTGTTCTTTTATATCTCCTTTACCTTAAGAGTGCCAAGGGAATTATGCTTCTGTAACTTGGCAGGAGACCTATAGCTTAGGATAAAACCTATTTTCATGCTGTTTTGTCTTATATCACCTTTGGCAAGAAGGAGAGCGTATTTTGCTTTGCAATGTCACTTTATTTGAGAGGATCCTCTTGAGTTAGTAGCAGCCGCGAAGGTCAAGAGATTAGAGAGGAAAACTAATTGCATGCTATAAACAAACCAAATGTACTTCATTCTGCACCAGGGTTTTTATCAGCTCCTGTTTTATCAGAAATCAATCCATCCCTTCACAGTTTACTTGTTCATAGGATAACAAATTAGAGTTTGCAGTAGTAAATATGGAAACTATAGCTATAATTCATCAGTTCTTTTATCTCTGATAAGCTTGCATTATTCACAGTAGAAGCTCCATCTCTCATTTTACCAGGGAATGTGACATTTGTTTCTTCATTTATAAACCATTTATACAGATAAACTCACAGGGCTGAGTCCTCAAGCATACCTGGTGTAACTTTCCAGTACAATTGAACTGAATAAACTCGCTTGGTTGTTTATAGCTTGCATAGTTTCATTTTGCTTATAAATAAACCTTAAAACTTGGAAGCCCCCTTTTTTGAGTGTTACAGTGCAACAAACTTTAGAGCTATATTCTTCTCATATGAATTGGTATTGCAGCCTTTGTCTTCAGTGCGTGGTTTCTTTGAGCTTGAGTCAGAAACCCACATGCAGTTAAAACACAGGGTTTAAACAGCTCTCTGCAGTCTTCTTTCAGAGTTGTCTAAGCTCAAAACCCATGTGGAAGCATATGATTAACACCCACAAAAGAAAAAAAAAGAAGGAAGGAAAGATTCAAGTCATCCTCTACACTCTACAAAAGGACTTTTCAGAAGAATGTTGTTTACCCAGCATCATAGGGAGTGTCTGGTACAGAGTGAATGTGGGAAAAAGATCAGACTCATTCTCTAAGAACCACCTAGGAAAAGAAAAAGAGACAGAACAGAAAGCTGATGATGGAGAAGGTCATGAAACTCCAAAGGCAGATATTTTCAGGACAAAGCTCTGCATGGCATGATGGTGGGGCAAGACCTGGCAGTAGGGTGCTAACTGCCCATGTGACAGCACTGTCAGGTGGGATGCCCGGGTGCTCCTGCCCTAAGTGCAGGCTCTTCCAGACCTACATGCAAAGCACAGCCATTTGCTGTGAAGTAGGGCAGAGGAGAAGGAGGATTTAGGAGAGGCCATCACACTTTCAGCTGCATCCCCTGTGCCTTCCTCCAGTCCCCATCTTGGCCATGTGCCCCTAGACCTAGGCCAGCAGGATACACCAGGAAACAGGATTTACAAGTAGTTTTGCTGCTGAATATGTAGAAGAAAAAGAGAGAGAGGGAATGCCACTGAAAACCTAGTATTCTATTACTATTCTTTTTTACCTGTTTCAGATCAGAATAGTTTCAGTGAGGCTGCTAGTTTCTTTGTTACTTCTTTCTTTCTCATTTGATGCCTGCTGGCTTTTTTCTTCTATCTAGATATCTTTTTTTTTTTTTTTTCTATTTGAGATTATTAAAATGTAGTACTTTCCTTCAGAGTGTAGCCCTTGCCCTGTCATGAAATAAATAAAATCAAATTGAACAGAAAGGCTTACTTGGAGTTTGGAGAGAATTGAACAGTTTTAACAAGAACAGACATAAACACCCCCAGACTGCTTGTACTGCCGATCTGAGCTTCCTTACTCATGTTAAGATATTGATGATGTATCTCCAAGATAGGATATTTACTGCTTTGCAACTTTTATACATGAAATGTTTTTCAGCACTGTAAATACTTCACAAAGACATCACATCAAGTTTTCCCAGTCCTTACCATCTAATTACCTATTTTTCCTTACCATTAATGCATCTAAATAAATGCCTTATACTGTATTAAATACGTGTTTTTTTATATACTGTAAGAAGGGAGCAGAAATAGTCCTAACTTTGTCAATGTGTTGCTGCTGATTTAGTCAGCATACATTTGCAAAACAGTGAAGCACACACAGTATTTTCCTTCAGACTCCTGCTTGCTCTCCATTTCTGTTGACAGCATGGGTAATATCAGAGCTGCTAATTCTCTGCTTATGCTCTTGCCAGAGCACTCATTACTAGAAAGAGACTGAGGATCAAACTCATCCCTAGGGTAATCCAATACAACACTGGCTGAAGTCAGTAAGAGTTGTACCTGCTTATGCCAGAGCTGTATTTATTACTGAAACCATCTCCAATGCATAGGTACCTTGCTATGTTTGTTTTGTCCCACCATGACCTGTATATTAATGAGTGAATAAGAGACAAAAAGTTTACAGTGTTGTTCTAATGTCTGCCAGTAACAAGATTGGGGATTCACAGCATCTGAAAACAATCAGTTCAGCAAAGTGCTCTGCAGCTGCACAAAGCACTCCATCTTAACATTGCATCCAATTGTGCATTACAAAGGATCTTTCAGTATGTTCTTCTAGGCTGTGCTAGCAGACTTAGTAATATGCACTTACTTGCTGACTTGCTTAAAAAAGGAAAATCAAGTACATTTCTCATATGGCTATATTGTGGAATTTTTCCACACCATCAAATAAAATGTTGCTCTAGCTTATTGGCATTTTCTGATACAACACATTTCTTAAGTTAAACTAACTGAGCTGTATGGGACATTCTGTTTGTGCCCACCATATTTATTTTTCTCCAACACATGCAATATTTCTGCTATTGTGCCAGCAACTTATCTAATGTAGAAAATCACTGGTTTCCTCATCTCTTACCAGAACAGATCAAGAGCCATTCTTCTGAAGTCAGTGGGGCTAGACTAGTACACAGGAAGAGAAAATCATGTTCAGCGTGATCAGCTCTGTAAAAGAAAACAAGCTACAACCATTACAATGAACAACTGGGTTACACAAAGTTATTCCTTATTCTGCTCTTTAATGTGATTTGACTGACAGTGAGTGGGACACTGTAGCAGTGACATTTTGGAGTAATTAAGAAAAATAGTTTAATGTGCTGTACATTTCTTTTGTGAGCAACAACCACAAGAAAGAAATTCTTTGAAACAATGGTATTTCTTTGTTCATGTATTATGCACACACCTGTGTATTCACATAGGTTAATGGCAGGGCAAAGGGAGCCTTAGTGCAAATGTGATAGCCTGAGCAAAGGAAATACAAAGAAAAGTTATACTGACAGACAGACAGAAAGGTTTAATGTTAGCTATTGGAGCTACTGGAACTGATACTTTGAGCTAGGGTTTCTTAACATTAAGGCTTCCTTCTCTGTCTTCCTGAAAAGCCTATTACATAAGTCTAGCTATTGGGTTAGACTCATTTAAAATCCAGCCTTGTGTCACCTATTAAGCTAACAGATGTAGGTCCACATATGGATGAATTACTACTAGCTTCAAAGATGCTTGGCTCATGTAAAGGAATTGAGGTGCTATATGATGTTTGGGATTTTTTTCCATTGACATATCCACATGAGATATACTTTGCTAGGCACTAACTTGCTTGGCCTTTTATTCTCAGTCAGAAATTTTCTATTAAAAATAAAAAATGATCCTAACAGGGAGATACCAAACATCCATCCTTTAATCTCTGGGGTCCTTCAACCAATTTGAAAGTCAACATTGGAAAAAGTAATTTTTTCCTGTTTGTTTCAGTCTGATCTCCTACAGTTGTTTAAATTAGCCCAGCATGCAAGGGTTTTAAATTAGGTGAATAGTAAAATAAACCTATTGTGTATAGCTTTTATAGCATTTGCACAGGAAAATGTGTCTGTGTAATAAAACACAGATAAAAACATGTATTTTACCTACAGGCTATTAGGAGGGTGTATTTACCGTGCAATAATACAGAAGGATACATATTAAACAACAACAACGGAAATTCCTAGCTGTAGATTCTGCCTTTAGCAGACCTGAATCTCAACTATGTTAGATGTTATCAGCATACTCTTGGTCCTGTGCATCCCTGACTGAGATCCGTGTGTACATCCATGGAACCCAGGTTATGTATATGAATGTGGGCATTAACAATCTATGCATGTTGATATCTGCATGTGCTGGGATGTAGTATGGTGTGTGACATGCTACTGAGGAAGATTACATGGAAAGATCTGCTCTTATAGGTCATTTATTTAATTATTATAGGGAGTTATATAGATTTGGGCACTTCTCTCTCACCAAATATAATCACCAGCAAAGTTCTTGTTTATTTTGAAAATAAGCAAACAAATCTGCTGAGTGAAAATTTATTGTTTCAGAACTAAAATTTGGTTTTATTTCTTCAATGGGAGGCAGAACGCCATACAATTTTCTTGTTATTTAGAAAAACTCAGGAGAATATGTTAGATTTATTATGAACCCTGAAAAACAAGTCCAGTGAGAAACGGCTTACAGCATGCATCAACATAACATTCATTTGTTGCTGTTATTTATTTGGTATTTGATAGAGAAAACTCCAGATTGTTCAGCTTTATATTTTGTTTAGGATATAAGTAACCTAAAAGCATCCCAATAGCCTATTCAAATTACATGTGTTACATTCATTTTAAAATCTCAAAATCTCTCAGCTGCAGAGATTTGTATTGATATGGACAACTTTAGGGAAACCACATGGTAATACAAGGTCTTGGCCTCACTATAAAATATTAAATCCTGCTAAACTAACAGAATATTGACAGTAAGATAATACAAAATAAAAACATGAAAAGATGTCATTCAGTGCATCAAAGATCTCCTGAAGTGCAGAGCATTGCAAGACTGCTGTTCAGCAAGAGCAATGGCATAATGGAAAGAAAAAGTTATTTCTCATCTTCCAAAGTGTAGTGTCAGTGCAGCCCTCTGTGATGTGATGGATTTTACCTTCACAGAAATAGAATCTGCCAGACAATATAGCCAGTACACATACTGAGACTCCCAGGTCTCAGCCTTTCCAGAAACTGCAAATGGCTACACCAAAAAACAGAGTTTCCAGAAGGTAAGAGGTGTTACTGTGTGCCCTGGATTTAGAAATCTCAGTAGTCCTTGAAGCAAGAAAACAACAACATGCCCTGCTCTCTGCAGGCTGTATCAGGTGTTGTATAGAGGGAGTCTTCCATGGAGACCTGATGAAAAAAAAAGAAATTGTTTTTCTTTTGAATTGTGGTTTGTGATGCAGCAATTTTTCCATTCTTCTTTTTTGCTGTTTGATTTTCACTTTACAAAAGGACAAGTAAACTGTTGTGTATCAACTATTAATTTATAGATAGTCAGCGATACTCTATGCTTCAGCATTTTCCCGGTTTCAGAAAATAAGAAGAATCATCTTTTGCATTTCCTTGTAGGTTTTGGAGGTTTCCTCAGTAACTGAGTTCCATAAAGAACTCGCTGGAGTATGTTCAGAGATGCTGGGTAAGCTTAAGGTTTGATATTACACATTTGATAGTCAGATCTCCTATGATGTAGACCCTTCTGGAGTTTTATGAGTGCAAATTAAACATGAAGAAAATGATGTGTGTAATCCTTGAGTAATACAAATTTGCTATGCTCACTCTTCACTTTCCTTTAATTTCTGAAAACACCAAATCTTAGTTAATAACATAAACTTTCTTTCTTGCACAGTTGCAATAAAAGCTCTCTGTGGTGACCTGATGTTTCACAAGATCTCTGTACACAGCATTTAAGTTGCAGTTTGTGCTCAGTGTACACTGTGCTCCTTTCCTTCTCCATTTCCCCTTCCCTTTCCTCTTCCCCTTCTCTTTCCATGTCCCTTTTCATTTCTCCTTTCCCCTTCCTCTTTCTTTTCCCTTTCTATCCAGCAAATATCTCCTACAACAGAGCTGGAAGGAGGAAGAGATGAAGGGCTTTCCTGTAGTGTCCAGATGCCAGACACACATCTCATTGGTGACTGTAGGAGATCTCCAAGTAGAGTTATCTGGACCACTGAAACTGTTCTTGCCCCTTGTCATCATGCACCAGGCAAAAGTGCAGCAGGGCTCACTCCAGTGTTTTCAATATGGAGAGGGTTTTCAAGCCTGTTACTGGATTCAATGACAACACTTTAACTAAAACAGCTGATTATTTGGGATCTAGGGCCAAGGTATTTTAAATTATTATTTCCAATTTCCTTGGTCGCACTTCACTGTGAACACATACTGGCTCTGGGGATTTCATTTCATTTTTTGTAATTTCAGTTTGTGTCAGTTTTTGACCAATTAAGCTTGGCAATTTCTCTTTAAAATGGTGTTCCCTTCTTTCCCAACAATTACCTTACATATCATCCTTGCAAGTCCTCAGAATAGTTAAAAAAAAAAAAAAAAGAAGAAAGAAAATAAAAGAAAAAAGGAATAAACCCCCAGTGAAGGGACACAAGGCACGTCTATGTCAGAAAACTCTTGTTAGTGATTTCTGAACCACTTTTGTCACTGAAATTTAAAGCAAGAATAACAAAACCCTACTATAAAGGAGGACTGAAACATTGTTTCTCCCTTTTACTTCTTTCTATTATCATCTCAGTCTGATTCAACTAAAGCTGCACAGAGGGAGGAAACTGCGGTCTCAATTCCTCTGATTTTTGTAGCAGATCTAATTTTAGAATCTGTTGTGTCAAGTTTTTCTAAACCTGTCAATTTAATTTGGCAGATGCGGGTTAATGGAGACCTACTGAAAGCAGGGTGAAAATCTATCTGAGTAGAAGAACATAATTCATGACTTTCACAGTGCAGCAGTAAGGTAACAGATAAATGTCTCTTCCTTGAAGTTGTAACAGGAGTCTAGAGACAAAGATACCTTTTTTTTTTTTTAAAGAAAGAATAAAAAAAAATAAATAAATAAAATAGCCAAGAAAGAGAAGAAAAGAAAAAGAAAAAACACTAATGGCCTTGTAAAGAAAAAAAAAACCCTGTTTCTATGTTAGATGGCCCCTTATCTTCGAATTCTGAAGTGGCAGCTGCAAAAAGATCAAGACAGGTAGGGCAGCACAAGGCAGTCTTAGGCACAAAAAGCTTTAAATGGAAGCAGAGCACTTCAGGCACCATGATACAAATCAGCAGTGGCGGAAGAAGCCTTTCAAGAAAATAATTTAATATTTGTTAAATAATTTGTAAGAATTATTACAATATTATTTAGTTCACTTTAGCCCCAGACTGCCAGTGAGTCAGGACTCCGGAAAATGCTCTCCTGACTGGACACTGGTCCATTTAGGTAACTTAATACATAAATCTAATGTGGAGAGATGAGTGAAATTCGACTTTCTAATTACATTATACTAATTCTATAGTGTTTTCCATTCTATTTAAAACAAAAACAAAACATAACAAAAACAAATAAAATACCACACACCTACAAATAACCATTCAGACCCTAGGACAGTGAACCTTATAAACCCAGGGTCTTAAAGGGACAGTTCACAATACCCCTGTATCACTTGTATACTGGGGGAAACTCCCTCAGAACTTCATAGAGGTCTCTTGAAACAATCATTAGAGGCTGTCAGGCAGGCCTAGCAATTCCCATTGCCTCTTCCAAGGAGTTTTACAGAATTTAAGCTTTATACTTCCCTCTTTATGACAGGGAAAGCCAAACAGTTCAGCCATTACCTAGAAGCATACTTTTGCAGGCAGGTAAACAAATGCACAGGCTTCTACTTGCTTGTGAAAATGTGAGGAAATAAGCCATCATTCAGTATGGCATATAGTGCACTGTGCAAGTGACCCTGGAAAAGGAAGTCTGGAAGGCTGCAGAAGAGTTACTTTTATACACCAAGGAACTGTCAAACAATACTGTGATGCTCTCCAGAGCATGGAGTCACAGCCTTAATGTATGTCTAGCAGCATCTACATCAGGGAAGTGGGGAAAGGAGGAACATCTCTCCTGGACTAGAGCAATGCCAAAGTGCATAGCTAAATGTTGTAAAAGTCAGGCATTTAATTTTCATAAGAGTGAAGAAGAAATCCTAACACTTATAAAATCTCTTCCTGACAATTTTTGTAGATCAGAGAGTATTATTTGCAGGACATTCTGTAAGCCAGCAACAAAGCAATGGTGCTCAGCACAGTACCCCTCTGGAGACTTTAATCTTTAGTCCCTAGATGTATGTTTGTCAATAGAGAACCTATGTAGCTTTCCTTTATCACAACAAACAGATCTCAATTGTAAATGTTGTTCAAAAAAAAAAAAAAAAAAGGCAACAACAAAAAATGAAACTCCCAGAGCAGTGTGACAGCTGAAATAACATCAGAAGAGAATAAATATGTAGGCATATCAATTATACTGGTTTTGGCAGTGAGCTGCCCTCCACTTGCATTTAAGTTCTCCATATGGCGTCCACATTCCCAGGAAACAGAGAAATCCTGGACAAACCATGGAGCAGATCATTGCATATAATAAGCACCAGGTTGTATCTACAAAATAGGGTAATCAGATCTCTGATTTTTTGACTATTATTCATGTGTTTATCCTCAAAGACACATTTCAGGCTACAGATAGTTCTGAGAACTTTAGTTTTTCAGTGCCGTGATTGTGAAATGGCCCTACCATGCTCAGAATAAGCATCTCCTCAATGCAAGGTGCTTCTAGCATATATTGGCTCATTAGTAGAAGCTACATGCTGTGGAGGAATTTTTGGGCAAGGTTTCTGGCATGGAAGTCACATCATCCTATGTTTGGTTCAAAATTCTTTGGAATATCTTTAGTTAACTGTTTGAATTACAGAATTATAAGAAAAAGGGCTGGAGGGGACCTGGAGGTCATCTTTTCACCCTCCCATGCCCTGAGGCTGAAACCCCAGGGGTGCTAAGCATTCAGGAGTGATTATCTCCAGTTCTGTGAGAAGTTTGCCTTTCAGACATGCTAAAGGGCAAAGGGCACTAAGAACAACTCTGATCCGTTGTACCATGCTTCAGACATTCGCAGTTGTGGGTTAAGGGTCAGGGTCTATCCAGATTATGTTCTGTTGTTGCCTAAAAAGGAAAGGCCTCTCTGAATACTAAGAAACTGCTTTAAAGCCTTGATTTAACAGCAGAGGATTTGCTATGCTGGATCATGGCACCAGTTCCACTGAAATGACTTTCCCTCCTCATTTGACAACCCGCACCAGAGCTTTCAGAAGGAACTCCATTTGCCTGTACGTAAGCAGGTGAGCTACCACAAATGCATTTAACATATGAGAGAGCCTCATCTGGTTTGTAGTTTCTGTACTGTGCTTACTCCAGTTCTAATTTGCAAAGCTATAAATATTATGAGCTGTCGTAGTGTCATATTTTGAGCTGTCATAAAATCATTAGAATATCCAGAGTGCTTAACTTGGGGACCTGCCACACTGTGAACTCCACAGACTGGCTTCTCACCAGGAAATGCAGTATTTCCTTGTTTGTGTTCTGAGTGTACTGGCTTGAACTTCCTTGTAATCTATCATCCTGTGTAACAGAGGTAACAAAAACATTTTCAGTTTTAGTACAACTTACGTGTTTTACTACTACTTGAAAACTCCTTCACCCTTTCACTATCATTTCTTCATACCTAGTTAAACATTCTATGCAATTTCCTTTTTCACCTCACCATATCAATATTTTGTTGTTGTTGTTGTCTGGCATGGGTTTTATGCAGGTCCTGGTACTGCATTCTTTTGTAATAGGCCTTCTAGCATCTGTGTGCCAGTTGTTACATAGCTCTAACCAGATCAGAGTGCACTGGTGTCAATTTTAGTGTCAAATTTTCTCTTTCCCTTCAAAAATTATCAGCTTCCAATGTATAAGTAGGGTTAAATAATGAAGAAATATGTAACTGAAGAGTGATCGGGAGCCACAGCAACTGTTAATACCCATGCTTGCATTTGAAAAATAAATTAGAACAAAATGTGTGGCTTAGTACCTGAAATTAACGTGACTTTTCATAGTTGGCACGAGCAACTTGTCCCACTTCCTTACACAACTGCTAGTCCCCAGAAACTAAATATACCGGAAGTAAGATTCATCCTCCACAGTTAGCCTTCTCCATAGGTGAGAATTAACCTTTTCTGCTCACTGAGGCAGTATATATAGTAGTACTCCCTTTCAAGCAGGCAAGAGTCCTGACTGCCAGTTGCTGTTACTGTCCTAGTAATAACGTATCAACCATGACTCAACAATGTCTTTCAAATTCAAGGCTCATCAACAGAAATAACAGGTTAAAACAATCTCAATAACCTATTTGAGAGATCAGCAGGGATCAGATTCACCAGAGAGACTGGGGCACAACATATTAATAACCAATTTTAAGAAACATAGCTTAGGTATTTTCTTGGACTAAATCCTATCTTGCAAACATTTTTTGGGTGAAGAAATTTTTATTAGGCTCCTGAGAAGGAGATCCAGAATTGTGAAGAAGATTTGCTAAAGGGAAGTAGAAAATGCTGAGGAATAATGAAGGGAACAGCTCAAGGTTCTCCCTGATGATTCTCCTGGCATGGCTAACACTTCATCATAAAAATGGTCAAATCCCTGTGACTTAGAAAGTTGGTTTCAGTTTCTCAGAATTTGAATTTTTGCATCATATTCTTTTTAATCTACGTGAAGGTAAGCTTTATTTATTGGAAAAAAAAAAAGAAATAACTACTTCACAATTTTTTTTTTTTTAAATTGAAAAACTACACACTAGAGTGAATTATTCTTTTTATAATTCTGGAATATAAGTTAACTTAAAAAAAAAGTTCTTTAGAAAAATCCATTGCTTAATAAATCATACAAATTGTAATTTTCTGCTTTAAAATACTTCAATACCATTAACAAATTAATTTGCCCTTTCATAATTGGCAGAGTTCCACAGAACAAAAGACATCTTAATCATTCCCTTGTTATCTTCTGAACATTCAGGGCCATGGTATCCAAGACTGCTAATTCCAATATACAAGTCACTTCTATGGTTAGATAGGAAAAAATTATTCTGGAGATCTACTTGATCTCCATTGGAAATTAATAAGCCTGTAGTTCTCCACTGTACACATTAACACTGAAGAACGTAAGAATTTACTTGGACATCCTGGAAGGCTGTTTCATATTGGATTTATGTAATTTTCACTTAGGAGAATTAATAATGAAGGGGATGTCTAGTCTGAGCAATTGGAGAGTGCTGCAATGAACCATGGGATCCTGACCTCATCGTTTAGCCCACATGCCAAATCTTTCCTCCAGAAGCCAAGACCTAGGAATATCACAGTGCAGAAGGCACTGTGTTTATCTAATGAGATGCAGCATGAAAGCCAGGCCTTTGCATGCAGGAAAGCAGTTAGTGCCATCTACGTCTCTTCTTATCCTGAACATCAACTGCACAATTGCACAATCTCATTATTGACTATACAAATTAGGCTTCAGAGACATTACAGCTTACTAGCTTATTTGAACTGTCCTGTGGTACAGAGGAATCCATTCCTGAATTCTCCTATGGCAGCAGAACCATAGAAAGAGTAACAGGTATGGTACATCAAGTAATTGTCATAATGGAGAAAATAAGTGTTAAATTTTTGTACTTTACTTGCATTAGACACCAACAAGATAGACTCCTCTGCTTCAAAGTATGCCTAATTTGGGAAAAAATAAAGCAAAATAACAATAACAATAATAAAAATAAATAATAATAAAAAATAGAAAAAAGACCAACCTCCAAAAAGTTGAAAACAAATCAAAAGATAACACTGAAACAATAATGTTTCTCCAGAATTTCAATACCTGCGATCAGTAAATATTTGTGAAGTTGGAATCACAAGTTCTGAGAGTGTAAATTAATACTGCTGATATTCATACTAATGTATAAGTTGTTCTCATGTATAAAGCAAATCAGTAGAATTCTGGGGAAAACTTCCAGACCTTTTAATATTTAATGGCTCTTCCCAAACTACAGAATGATATTGCATTCACTTTGACATTTTGAGAATTACTGCATTCTTTAGATACTATGGGGACTGCTCCAAAAGTCATGTCTCCTACTTTATTTTGTTGGCACAAAATATCAGAAGCAGATACTGGTGTTATCGCAGTAGAGTTTGAACCCCAAAGCCAGAATTCCATTACATGTTGGTGCTATGGGGCAGATGGCAGCTAAGGGGCAGCCTGACAAGATGGCATCTGGCATGAAAGTGTATAGGAAGCAAAGATGTGTCACTGTGTCATGGTAGTTGCCCACTTCAGTCTGGCTGTGTGACTAGAGGGACCCATGGGCCCACATCCTGGGAAAGGCAAAAAAGCTAGGGAGATGAGCCTAAAAACAAAACAACGGTAATGAGATAAGGGAGAAAACTAGTTTACTAAATATGCTAGCAGACTGCAAGATAGCACAATATAATACAGTATAATCAAAATTTAAGTGAATAAATGAAATAAAATGAGATTGTGTCCAAAACCAAAGGCCTTATTCTGATGCCGAAGGCAAGACAGCTAGGGAGCACACATTTCAGGGACAAGAAATAGAACTAGTGTCAAGTCTCCCAAACAGTTTTATCTTTCCTCTGAATGGAAAAAGGAAGCAGAACAGTGAAGCATTCTGGGATCTGTAGTACATTCTTCCTCTTCTGAGAACCAGGTACCTGGAACTATCAAAAATTATAGGAACTGAGGCATCCACTCTTCAAGTCCCAGTGTACTACATTTTGTTAAGACATGAAATACCAATAACGGAAATCATAAAACCATGACACACTGAATTCCTCCATGTGGAAAAAATGGTAGCTGTTGACATTCATCAACACTTGCTTATGGAGACAAAATGTGGCTGTGAGCATGGAGAGTCAGTGGGTGATGATGTGCTTCAGCAGAGGCAACAGCAAAGTGAAAGTCAAGTTCCAGACAGCCATGCATAGCTGTCACATCATGATATGAACAGCACCTCGATCAGATCCCCTACACGAATGAATTAGTGGTGGTGAATATGTTGAAAAATAGCGTTACATAGCTGACATTTTTCTCAGTGTTATTGTGCTCTTTGTATCTGTTGTAGTTTCCATGGAAACAAATAGGAGGCATTACTTTCAGACTGACTACAATATAGAAGTAATTTCTTTTTCCCCTGCACTCCCTTTCCAGTGTTGTATCATTCTCTATTATATGAACTGCATATTTTCTCAGTATTTGTACTTTAGTTGGTCTATCGGATCTGCAAAATGTAAAAGTTATGTTTATATTTTATGTTTATATTTTTGTAACAAGCTTTCAGATCATCAGACTCATTTAGTTCTTTCCCCCACCTCTTCTTTGTTAGAGATGTTTGCATGAAAACTTACTAGAAAAAAAACTTACAATTACTAGAAATGAGAATTTATATGATAGTGACTAGAATCGAGTTTTCAGCTTTCAAAATTCTCAGTATATACATACAGATCATATTACCTTTGGGAAAGCTTTTATTAATCTCAATGTCAGAACTGTTTCAACAAATCTACTGTAATAATGAAAAGACATCTTATCACATTTTGCTCTCAGTAAATTTGCTATTCTTCGATAAGGTTGCAAACAACTGGGAAGTAATTGATCTCTAATTAGTGTGGCAACTGCACAAGTCAGACTGCACTGGGATTTCATCATTTATCTGCCCTGTGCTGTGCATCCTGCTCTGTAATATTAAATTATTTACCTTCTCCCTTCAAATGTAAATGGTTTTATGCATCCTCTATTATTCTAGGATCTCTCTGAAGATGAAAAATAACATTTGAATTTCTGATTATTTTTCAGTGGTGAAGTTACTGCCGTAGAGATCATCTTTCACACATGCCTTACCATGTCCTTACTTAAGCAAGCCATTGTCTGCCCAGCCTGTGAGTGAATACAACAAAAGATCCTTTGATCTGTTCCCAATTTCCCCTATTTGTCACTTGGCTGCACTAAACCTTCTGATATATATGATTGCCATAGCTGAATTCTTCGAGAATTGTAGTAACTAAAAGGTATGTATTTAGCACACTATGGTACAGCATCACCACCATTATGTTCATTACAGTTTCCAATTACTCAGATGCTGTCAGCTACTCTTTTCTAAGATTGTGATCCAGGCCATAGTGAGAGTACATGGTGAAAATATTCAGTTTTATATTAGTATTTTTATTGATGCATGACTCTCTAACATTGTAAAATCATGTAAATCATATGAGTTTATTTTCTCCTATATCCTTCCTTAAGTGTGAAAACTGTAGAGGAGATAGCTGGTTGTTAACTTGGGAAAAGAAGTGGCCATAGTTTAATTCACGTAACTGAAGACATAAGTTTCTTCACAAGATGAAGAAAAAAGATACAGCATTACTGTTTTGTCATGTAGCCTCATTTTCTTTTCAATAATAGTTACGTCATTCATTTCTCCAAGAAGTCAAAAGGAGAGCCTGTTACTTGAACGAAGAAGTGTCAGGACAATCACACATTAGTTCATATCTAGCCTCTGAAATTTTATTAATTTCTACCATATAACTGACACAGAAAAACAAGCTGAACAGAATATCAAGTGACAGTCCTCCAGCACTGTATTTAGTGACATGATAAAATTCTAGGTATTAGTTTCTATTCTGTTTCTTGCACATTCTAAAACTGGCTTCTTCTTCCCAGCGGTATAATAAATTAGAAGTTTTTGATGAGCTGATCAAATTGATATGCTAAGCTACTGTTACAGAGCATAACAATTAGCCCAAGAGCTTCAAAAAATTCTTTCCAGTATATATTTGCTATGAGCTAATTTCATTTGTTCATTTCCTTAGCTTTGTTGTGCCCTCTGAAATGCCTCATGGCGTCATCAGTATCAATGAAACCCATCTCAGTATTCCTGCCTGTTCTCTAATTGGCAATCACTAATGTATTAACACCACCAGTCCTGCCTCAGCACTTTTAATAGATCCTTTTCTGCCGTATATATGCTCTACTTCTCATGCTTTCTGTACGTAGTGCTTGAGGTATCCCTTTCTGAAGCAGCCCTCTTAAGATTCATTTCTTTTCATGTAACAGTTGGAGAATGTCTAGTCTAGTAATAGAACATGCACAGCAATTTTTTCTGCCCACCACTGATAGCATATGTTTTGATGATTTGCTGGTTTCCCTACAGCCTGTTTTCTAGTAAAAATTGCACATGTGATGAGAAATAGACATCTTCCCAAGTGCCCCACCAGATCCCTGTCGTGCAGAGCTTCACAGATGGTGCTCAGCCTGCTGCCAGGTTTTCTGTGAATGGAGGTGGTAAGTAGGCTTTGAGTGTAAAATGTCTGCAGACTACTTCTATGCAGTACTGAGCCTTGTTTTTCAATGGTTGTTTCTGGACCCTGAACTGCTGACAGGAGTTCTGACTGGGAAAGACTCTAGACATATGCTACATTAAGTTGAGTCCTAATACATTCATTTATGTACTTTACTTACTCAAATATTTAGTATTTTCTTGGCCCATAATACCTGTAAATCTCCTTCACTCTGATCCTAATCTTCCTTTTTAATCTCCTAGCTAAGCAGGAATTACAGATTGCAAATTCATGCATTAGTTTGCTCACTTGAACTGTGATACAAAGCAAGAAGCAAGAAGTACAACCACGAGAGCAAGATGTATTGAAGTTCCCAAGGTTCTGAGTGTTATAAGTTACTAGTGCTGTGGTACATTGCAGAGAACAACATATTCCCATGGCTTTTCTGAGCTCACTGTGAAATGGGAAGAGGAAAAGTTAGGGCTTTCAATAAGTCTCACTACATATGAGAGGCTGTTTGAAAACCTCAGAATTACTGAGATTTAGCTTGAAATTAACTTGAAATATATTACTGTGAGAGAAAAGAAGGAAATGAAAAGAAGCTCTAATGACATACCCTGTAAATCTCTTTGTAGGTCCAAGACGCTTACAGAGTGGAATTACAGGCACAAGGAAGAAAGCACGAAGGCCTGACCAGTTTAAGCTTTTTTACCCTTTGCAGTCTCTACTAGGTTTACTTGAGCTCAGTCATACTTCAGATCTGGTTGCATAAAGTATCTGCCCTTGTTTGACTTCTTCTGGGCTCAGACTTACCGAGGAAATCAAACAGAAGCCGAACTTCATTAAGATACACTAATGGGGTTCTGGCAGAAAGCCTCTGAACGTGCATCTAAATGGCAAAGGGGTACAATAGCCAGCAAGCAATGTAGAGTGTGATGATCACAGCCCAAGGTGAGCACTTTGCACAGGCCTTCTGGGTGACCGCTGGGCTGTATTCTCTGCTTGCTCAGCCCCTTGGTGTGCACAGGAGCTGAGGAGTGGCCTCCTCTGCCAGTGTCTGGCGGCCACGTCGACATATGTTGCTCGTGCATTTGCCACGTAGTTTCCACAGCCTCTACCTAAGTTAGCAAGTACAGTTTAAAGCTGTCAGCTCTGATCTCAAACTGTTCCAAGAAGTAGGTGGTGGTGTATTGAAATAAAAAGCGCTCTGTGTGATTTTTTTCAGAATGACGATAAGAAAAAGCAGGTGTACAAATATGTAAAGATTAGCACTTGGCTCAGGAGATTGGTAATGACAATTAGCTTACTGATTTAAATCCAGTTCAAATGACCTGAATTAAATACCAAGTGACAGATTGATGTGCTGGTTAACGTGGGTTTGGTTTCCTCATTCCGAGCAGGGGAGACAAGTGTCCTCCCTGCAAAATCCCACTGCTGACCCTACGGGCTGGCAGAAATAAGGGAGATTCCCACACAGGCTTTAGATGATTTCCCACCCAAAGTTTTTGGCTCTGGGCCTGCTAAGTTTGGCCATGGGGTGTGCGTGAACGCATGCACATTTTTTCAGGGCACTGCAGAGCTTGTGCCTCTGCAAGTTGTAGGGCCACAGCAGGATTAGCAGGGTAGCATAGCTCCACAGCCCTGCCAGGGGAGGACATCTCTCCTGGGGACCAAAGACCAAAAAGGGCTGTTGACTCTCCACCAGGACAAAGGGCACCCTCTTGGCTCTCCTTAATCTTTAAGTAAGTGCAAATCTGTTAAAAGCAAAGTTAAATGGAAATTATTTCCATAAACAGAAGTGAATGGAAATAGGCTGAATCCTGACAAACATACACAGCCATTGTGCAGTGGAATGGAAAAAAAATGAAACCCCTACACACGCAAATATACACAGACACTGCCAAAGTGAGATGTGATCAAAGCAAAAAGATGCAAACATATGGACAAATTTTAAGCAAAAGAAAAGTGTAGCCAAGTTCACTGACCTTTATTTTAATTTTCTTTAGTTCTCAGCATTATAAGGAGTGCAGGAAATGGAATGTGCTAATCCCAGCTGGTACAATCCCCAAGAAAGGTGCAAAATCTCCTAGAACCAGATAAAATTGAATGCAGCCAGAAGCCTGTTTAATCAGCCCTCCCCCCATGTCCTTCCAAATAAAGCTCTCCTGATACTCTATCAGGGGCCACCAAATGAGTCAACAAGGAGCTTGCAGTGCGGCAGAGAGCTTGTTTTTAACAGTATATTAATACATCTCATAGAAAGATGACTTCAATGAAATGAGAATTTATTTGAAACACTGGGGGATATTTTTTCATATGGCAGTGAGGATCTTCTGATTTTTTTTGTTGTTGCTCCATTTCCAGCACCTCTGTTTATTGTCACATTATTCAATAGCACCCAGCAGAGCAATAGGGAAATGCTGTTAGGGAGCACACTGACTATGGGTTTAAAGTGACTTCTGGAGGCCTGTATTTGTTTGCTTTTTTTTTCTCTTCTGATGTTTTCAGTCTGCTGCTACATGTTTATGAACACTGAGGGTAGAATTGGGAGTTTTCATGTGATTATTATTATTATTTTGCATTTACAGAGCCACTTCCATCCCACAGCATGAATTTAAGGTGGAAATCCTTGTGTGGCAAACAATTTAACAACCATTTTACAAACAGACTATAGCAGAATGACATAAAGTGCCCAAGATGAGGATACTAGCACAGTTTCATAAGTATCTCATTCCTCATCCATCTCTGAACAGTCCAGTGAGAGCTCAGACTTTGGCTGTTCATTGAAGAAGGCTGGACCCCTTCCTGCTGTTACCAGTGGGAATTCTACCACTGAATTTTGTGGGGCTGGGATTGGCACATCCATAGGCTGCAGTTAGTGAGAAGAAAGACTGCCAAAGTGACTCATCAACTTGGGATGACAGAAGAGCAATGTCTTAGCTGTACCACCTGCCAGCCCCAAAGCTGACTCACAAACACGTGTAGCCTGCTTGAAAACCTATCCTAATGAACGCACCGCTATTTAACCTTTCTCTGTTTTCCCAAGCATTCCTGAAGACAAATATTTTCTTTCAGCTGCCTGCTGGACCTGTGTCAGTGATCCATAGCAGGCTCTTGGGTTGTGTTTAGTTTAGACCTGACGTGCAACTGCGTTATCAGTGAAGTTCACAAAATACTGTGATGAAGCCAGTACAAAACCCCAGGATCCACGTACATTGTCTAAATCT
The DNA here is from genome assembly GCF_038088225.1 of Cyrtonyx montezumae. Classification (NCBI taxonomy): domain Eukaryota; kingdom Metazoa; phylum Chordata; class Aves; order Galliformes; family Odontophoridae; genus Cyrtonyx; species Cyrtonyx montezumae. The sequence continues at coordinate 7,566,234 of NW_027072035.1, forward strand.
TTAGACTGCTGTCCTAAACTATAGTATAAGCTCTGTAATATGACAACTCTCTGATTTGACAATTATATGAATGCCTATAAACATTTTTGCCCATATACTTTTTTAAAAACAACATAGTACTTCAAGGATTTATGACTTAGCACTTTATTAAACTGTTCAGTTTTTATTCTCATTTGAAGGCAATGCCAATCCACAGCTTATCCATTTATAATATAGATGATATAGCACCATTAGAGTTAATTTATATGATATGGGTTTTAACTGAGCACCGAACCTGTAATTAGCAAGCATTGTGGGACTGCAGAAATACGAGCACAATTGAAAATGTAGACATTATTGACTAGAATGGAAGGTTTCAATAGGAAATATCAAGGTCACTCAAGTAAGTGTTCTTTTCTGTTGCTTGATGACAAGACAACAAGGAATGGCACAAAATTCCAAGGTAGGTTCAGACAGTACATCAGGAAAAAATACTTTATTGTGAGGGTGATCAAAAACTGGAACAGGCTTCCCAGAGGGCTGGTTGATGCTGCGTGCCTATCAGTGTTCAGGAGGTATTTGGACAATGCCCTCAATAACAAGCTTTATCTTTTGGTTGATCTCAAAGCTGGACTAGATGATATCTGTAGGTCCCTTCCAGCTGAACTAGTACAGTATAGTACAGTCTTGTCTAGTCTTCCATATCTAATTTTAAAAGATAAATGATTGAATGAATACATAAATAAATAATTTTTGGGGGGGAAAAAGAAAGAAGAATAGGTACAGAAACATTATTTTTTTCACAAATAACCAAACTTCATGCTTATTGTCTAATTGATTTCTTTTGCTTCTGTTCTGAAAAAAAAAATCTTTTTATCCCTTTTTGTTCAGACAATTTTCAAATCTTCTGCAGTGTTTTCATACTGCTGTGTAAAAAATTCTGCAACATTTCCTTTCTTTTGTCACTCTGTATCTTTTCTAAGCATGAAAATGTGTGTGATGTGTAAAAAGCATGTACAAATGAAAATATTAAAAACTAACCTGCCTGGCCAAAGGCAAAAAGGAAAAAGCAGGAAAAAGAGAAGAAAATATAAAATGATGACATCCTCTCTTGTAAAAAAAAAAAAAAAAAAAGGGATGTAGTTTCACAGGAAATTTTTGAATTTAAACATTAGATAGGAACACTCTTCCATAGTTCTCTACTTTTTCTCTTTGTAAGTTGCAACTGAGAAGGTGAAAAATACAGCTTCAACCTATATAAAGCAGCATGCTGAGAGCGTATGCTGGCATTATAATGCTTCACACTGAATAACTGCCAGGTTCTGTGGAGCTGCATTTTTGCTATTTCTGTTCCAGTTCTCCCAATATTCTACCTTTTGATTGGTACATTAATGTAAAACTTGTGAAGTAACTTTTAGGGACAGCAGAACTAATTCGTTTTATCTCTGACCCACATTATACAAGGAAAATTGAAAACCAAATCAAAGTTATTTTGGAAATTAGCAAAATAAATTTAAGCAATTTACTGTCTTGCAAAGAAGAAAATGATGAAGGAAATTAGTACAGAGAAATGCACATGCTTATTTCAAGGTCCTTCTTTCATAGTTAGGTCCATTAGCATAGATTGAGAGGCTCAGAAGCCTTAGAAAATCTCCTTGTACCTAGCAGAAGAAACAGAAACTAAATACCAGGGAGGTAAAGCTGTAAAAGCTGTTAAAAAAAAGTCATATATTTTCAGGTATATCAGGCTGCATTTGTAATGGCTTTGCTCACCAGTGTGCACATCCAGTGGCCACATTTGCACAAGCAAATGAATAAATACACAATTAGTGTCCTTCAATTAGAGTTTAGAAGTACAGCAACTGTTGAAGAAAAGTATGTTCTTTCTAAAAAGTATGCCTTTTGAAAATGTGACAACAAATATTCTGTGTTCATGCATTCACATCAAAAACTAGCCTTAGCCATTTTGATAAATGCAGAAAGCTTTGCCATTAGATTAATCACAGTCTTCTCTTAGGGGTTTAAAGAGAGAGGATGCAACAGAAGCATCATGTAAATTGCATTTTCAGAGCTGGCAAACACTTCCTACACACATTTGTTACATGTATTGCAGTTTCAAACATAAAGGAGGAAAGGTATATTTGAATGAACATCTAAAGTTTTGTTTAATAATGTAATGGTTTTTTGTTTAAAGTGTATAGTTCTAGACATAGTTTATAGACATAGTTTATAGAGCTAAAGCCTTGTGCTCGTAATAAATATTTTTCTTCCCAGAGATTCTCAGAATAGCTTGTTTTCCCTTTAATTGCTTCCCATTTAGGTGATAAAGGAACACGCATTTTGTCAAACTTAGCCTGAAGTTATGTGCAATAGAAATTCAGAGCCCTCTTGTTTAGGCAGCCACTCATTCCATCATATAGCAGAACCCCCATCCCAGATTCAGTGCTATCAATGCATCTACCAGCCCATCTGCTTTTCTCCTACACTCGATTTTACGTGCAGAATTGTTTTCCCCTGTTGCATTTTGAGCTTATTGAAGTGTGGTAGTCATCTGTCCAGAAGTCCTGTGCAGTGCCTCCAAACACTTCAGGTCTCAGCAATACATTGTATTTTTGCTTCCCCCTCATCAAAGAGCGCCTACAGCCTGCTCTGTACAACAGTGGCATCTTCTCTCCTTGCTGCTCACCCAACAGAGCTATCTTATCCCATCTGGGGAGCTCTTCTCCTTGCTATTTCTCTGCTCATCTGTATGGGAATTCTGTAAGACCTGACTGGATTTCTAGCATTTATACTCTAAAATTTACTATTTTAGGATGCCTTGTTAATGAGTTTTACAGCTAAGATGTTTGTTCAACTTCCCCCTCACATGCTGTTAAAACTATGCTGTTTTAATAGCTATGAGCCCACAAGATCTGATCTCTGCTCAAGAATATTTATATGTGTGGTAAGAGTATTCAATTTGCCGACAAATGAGGTTGCAGTGCCTTGTAAGTCATTCATTTTGATGTTTATTTCCTGTGGAATTGCTCTCGGGGGTAGATCTTACTTGCTGTCAAATGGCTCCGCATTCACTTCTCACCAGCTGTTCTTCTGTATGTCTGAACGTTTCCTGGATTGAAAGAAATGCATATTCCCTGACTTGCTTCATTGCAGTCTATGACAAAGAAAGCAGAGCCCAGACTATTGTTTTAATGAAATGCTAAGGGAGAAAAGGGAGGAATACTAGGAGAAATAAATTGATATTTTTTTTCTTAAGCTCTGCTTCATCTTTCGCCAGCATAAACATTTATCATTCTGTGTGGTGGGCACAGGTTGTGCAGTAGGTCCTAATAGTATTCTTGGTCTGGACCTTGGAATAATTCTGGTAATTCAGTTCAAAGGATGTCACTGTGAAGGACTGTGCTATGTTAGCAGCAAATATTCCCTTTCTTTCACCTCATCTCCTTCCAGCAGGTCATTTCTGTTTTCAGGAAGATTTAAATAAATGCCTGCAGAAAGATAGCAGTCCTTCCACATCCAACAGGACAAATAATCTGAGATTAGCACTGAGGAAAACTCAATCAACTGATCCAGGGCTTCATGTCACATTCTGGCTGCATTATGCAGATCTGGTTGACACTGATGTACATTAGAACTATGTCCTGAATGCAGGGTAATTCTTCATTAAATCAACCAAAAGTAAACAAGAAGAACTGACTTTTCACAATGAAAATGCCAGTGTACAAGCTCTGAGTATCAGTTCCAATGACTTTGTGCTGCTCTTCTTTTTTTTCTTTTTTCTTTTCTGTGGGGCATTTTACTGCTAATGGAAACAGAAGTTGCAAAGCATGCATATCTTGATATCTTAATAGGTTTTCTATTCTACGGGGACACCTTAGCATCTTGAAAGTTTTAAGTTGATATACAGCATAAAAGTAAAAAATTAATTATTATTAAGGGTTAACCAAGGACCTGAGTGGTAGAAACCAATCCAGTTGTGTATAATTAGGCAGTAGCTACCTTGTAATATTGAAGCTGTAAATAGCCCCAGCAGGGGCCCTGACAGAAGGCTGAGGTGTTTACAAGGCACAGGAGATGCTGTCTCAAAGTACATAATTCCTGTTGCCATAACTATTGCTGATATAATGGATGTGTTCATTAAAACCAGAGGATTATTTGTTTATCCATCTTCCTCTATTGAAGTCACCTCCTCGGAGGCAGGGGGACAGTGTCCTTTCAATGCTTGTTTACGGCATTCACCCTTTTTTTGCCCAGTCAGAGAATTATTAACAGATTGCTTTATCGATTTTTAACCAGAGATCTGCTCCCCGCTGGGATAACCCACATCTCAGAACTGTTTGCACACTACCCAGCATAAAACAAAAGGGAAGGAAATGTGTGCACATCCATTTTTGGGCTCCTGTTGGGTCTTGGCAGCGCTGATACTTACGTCTTTGTAAGATGCTCCCCAGCATGTCTGTTTCACAGCCTCCCCCTGTGTGCAGGCTGCCTGGCTGCAACCACATTGGACAGATGATAAGAAGGCTACCTAAAAATGAAAAATGCTACTTTAGCTGCTAGGTTTTCTTTTCTAGAACTCCAACCTTTAAGTGTCTATGCCCTGGGGCTACCATGTGCTGATCACAGTGATTCTGGCCAGCTCTAAGAGCTCACTACAGGACGTGAGTGTGCCCAGCAGCCAAGATGGCGAAGCCTCTGGGAAACAGTAGGGAAAGGAAACAGTGCTGCATGTTGGAGAGAGTAGAGAGGAAAACAAATATGGAGAAGAGGATCTAGATGATGTGATTGCCAAGACACTCCCTATCATATTTGAAAAGTCATAGCTGTCAGGTAAAGTCCCCAGTGACTGGAAAAAGGGAGATATCAGTCTCATTTTTAAGATAAGTAAAAAGGAGGATGAGTGGGGCTACAAACCAGTGAGCTTCACCTCTGTGCCTGGGAAGATGATGAAGCAGATCCTCCTGGAAGCTATATTAAGGCACATGCAAGATGAAGAGATAATGAATATTAGGCAAGCAGACTCCATCTCAGCTTGGTGATCTTCACAGCCTCCTTCCAACTGACAAGGCCATAAATGGCTGGGGAAGGCTGCCAGCAAGATTCTGTCCTGAGTCTTTGTGCTAAAGACTTCTTCGCAGTTGCATGCCTGTGGAAGTAAGCAAGGGGCTGTTTCTCACAGAATGGTGCTTCTGAGTGGGCTTTGCACATCTGCCAAACCTCAATTTTTTCTCCTTTCATACTATCTGAGGTGTGATATCATAGCTTGGTTTTAATATATACTGTGTATTTAGGTCTAGAAGATGCTGCTCCAGCTGCATCTGTGATGATACAATGCCATTGCAAGGATACTGGGATCATTTGCTAATTTTGAATTGAATGTGAAGAATCAGCTTGAATTTCAGAAGGTGGAGATCCAGTGAGAGTCTGCTGAAAGCTGCAAGCATGATATGAATAGTAAGTCACAGTTACATGTGCTTTTCCTTCAAAATCCACATCAAAATTAGCCATACTGCTTGCGAAAGAGCAAGTGCCCCACAGACATCCATAAAATATATCACTTAAACTTGATGATATCGCAGTTTCTATGCACAGCTGTATCTGAGAAAAGATTAATTTATTTGGAGAAGACAGTTTTGCCTGTAAGAAATAAGAGCAGTGTCTTTTTGCCTGAAATTATCTGTAGTTTAAATCTTTCTCTTACCAATACAGCTGTCCTCACCTATTGTGGCTTATAATTTTGTACTTCATAACCTCTTCCAGCCTTCGGTGTATACCTTTATCTACTTTTATCTTTATAACCACATATATTTTTATCATAATCAACTTTTATACTATGTCAAGTTTCTGTCACATACATATGAGAATCCAGAATTAGAAAAGGTATATACAATTTATTTATTTATTTTTTGTCTAAGCATGCTTTGTACAGAGAAAATCTTCTACCTTTCATTCCTGACCAGCATAGGAAAATGAATATCCAAAGCAGAGTAGCACTGGGTTTGACACTCACTTCTAGCTTACAGAATAATCAGTAGCTGTGGAGCTGGAGGATGCTAGTCTGTTAAGATAAGAAAACCCCAGTGGAATGAGGACCAGTTTGAGAACTCTCATGGTCTGTCCCATGTGTTAGTCTCATAGGTTTTGTGTTAGTCTCTTAGGTTTGTGTTAGTCTCATAGGTTTTGTTGTTTATCTCTATCTTTGTGGTTGAAGGTGAGCTTGTAGCAAAGGCTGGAAAGCCTTTCAGTTTGCTTTGGTGTCTACCCATGATGCCCCTAATTCACTATACAGCACTATACTTCACAGCACAGACTGACCAAACCCAAGTGTGCTAAAATTACAAATTCTGTCTGTTGACACAATCAGAACAGAAAACAACAGCAACAACTATAGTCACTGTACGTAGCTCCTGGTCAGTTTTGCGGCTCACAGGAGCACATGTTCAAGAATTCTTCACTGCCATCACTGCCTATTTGCAGAAAATGAGTCTGCAGGCCAAGACTTTTGAACTCACTCACAGCTATATTTTTTGCCAGAGCTTTCTCACTCAAAATGGTCCAAAGTCACAAACGGTAACTACCTCTTCAGATTTTACTGATGCTCATGAAAGTAAAACAGCTCTGTAGAGAGTTGAATAATAAGATGATAAGAAAATGTTTCAAAGGAAATTAGCACTGTGTGCTTAAACAGTATAGAAATATTAATGCAATACCTGCTCATGGCCAACTGGTAAGCATGTGTGCTTAATTTGAAATATTGATTTCATGATTAAGCACTATCCACAGTATTGACATATGTCCTTGAATCAGGGCCATAAAATGTGCAGTTCTTCCAGAATCAGCTCCCAGAGGAGAATAGGTCTTCTAATTAGCTACTTCTAACACTTCTCCATAACCTCTTCATTTTATATGATTGGAGTTTTACTTGCTTATGAAAGAAAATAAAAGCATTCAATAAGAAATCAGGAAACAGGGAATCAATTCAGACATTTCTCATGAGATGTTTGATCCTAGTATATGCTGAGTATTGGCAGCAGTTGCTGTAAAGCTCACCATAGAGGCCATCATATTACTTAACCCAGCTTGTCATTAGAACAAAGTAAGAGCTGTTCTGGTTATTCACACTTTCTCATGTGAACAAAAATCTTAAAGCATAAAATAACACTATTGCTATTTAAAGGTGTCTTGAGAGTCTGGATCTTTAAATAGACAGTAGTGAATGATTAAAAGATGAGTACTAAACCCAAAATCTCTATACCCACATACTGCTGAATATTTTTGCACAGAGAAATATAGAATTTTAGCAGCCATACCTCTCGCTAATTTTCAGAGAAATTTTGTTTCTGACACTGAACATGAAATTGTCAGCTTCAGCCATGAAATTGTCAGCTTCTGCACCTCACTCCAACCCAAAAAATAGACCATATTAGTTGACTATATTCTTGCAAATACAGTGATAAGAAAAGTGTAACAAATTTTCTTATAAACTGCCATGTAATTCTACTCAATAAAAATGTATAATTACAATTTACTGTTACATTATTTTTACCGATATGGTATTGATACCTATATTAGGTAAATAAGCTTCGCGAGATTAGAATATACTGTGTCTTCATGTAATGGAATGGGAAACCAGCTAGCTGAAGGTCACTTGCATATCAGACTCAACCAGGAAAATAGTTTGGTACTGAGGTGTTGATTAGGGAAATGAGATTTTCTGCATTGGTAGATAATATGATATTTGTTAAACATGTATGTCTGGATATATTTGCACTGACCAAGCTTACTGACCTACCAAGGAAAGGTAGGATAAAAGAGTAAAATGTCAGCTGTTTTGAGTTTGTGTACACACAAAAGGGAGAGTTTACAAATAGCAGCAGCTTGTTTTTGTGTGCCACTCCCTCAGAACATCTTGCCACTAAAATTAGATGTGACAAGAAATTAATCCATATTGTGATCTAATTATTGTTGGAATTATGGGAAAAATGTAAGATGTCTAAAATATTTAATTGTGATAAGCATCTGATAAGCTAGCTTCACAGTAAACTTCTCTTCATAAGACTTTTAAATACTTGTGCCAGGTTTGAAATGACTGAAGCATCAGATGATTGTGCTTTTCTCTTTCTGGAATACAAAAGAGTCCCCAAAAAAGCAAAAGAAAGAAAGAACGAAACAAAAAAACAATATAGATTTTCTCCAAGTCTCACAATCCACCCCAGACCCTGGACACAACATCTGTTTCTCCTTGCAACTGCCAGCAGCGTGAATACAAGGGAAGGTTTTTCTTCACCAAAAGGTGACTATGTATGCACCTTGACAAGCTCCAACCTCCTGCTGGCTCACCTGTGGTGAAAGCAGCTCTTCAAAATGAGGTGGAGTTGCAGCGCTGGGGATTGTTTATAAAGTCTAGCAACAGTTTAAAAAAATATTTTTGTATTTTAAAGCTCATTAATCCCTGAGACTTTATCTCACTGAATTGTCCATGGCAACAGATTACTATTTCAGGCAGTGTCTTAGGAGCATCTATACCATGATAAGAAACCTGGAAATATTTTCACTCCTTTCTGCTAATGTAGTCTGTGGTAGCATGCTTTCATACCAAGCTGTAACAAGACAACAATGGAGGTTTGCCTGTTCTCTTTGCCAGGCCAAACAAAAAGGAAATACTCAAACTGAAGACTCTCCAGAGACTTTGCCAAAAAATGCTGTGTGCTGAGCTGACCCTTGCAAATCAAAGAGACCCTACACAGATACAGCCATTGGCACAACAGTCACACATCACTGTGGCTGAGTAACTCAAATGCAATGTGGAAATGAAGTTGTTTCTCTTGCAGTCTTTTTTTTTTTTTTTTGTAGCCCACATGAACCCAGTGAAGAATATAAAATTGAAATACATAGAAATCTATTTCAGTAAAAATAAATAAATAGATTACTCTCTTCTTGCTGCTACTTGCAGTACTCAACACAGTTTTTTAAGGTTAGTTCTTATGCATTTCTGGCAGGTGATTCTATAAAAGTGTAAGAGAATGCAGAGGTTGTGGGGAGGGTGACAGCCTTCTTTGAAAAGCACCTTTGACTCATTAATGTCCACTAAATTGGAACAGTAAAGGAAGGAGGAAAGAAAACAGAAAGAGGAGAACCACTTGTCCTCAGCCCATCCTCAGTACTGCATGACCCTGGCTCCCACCCCTCTACCCAGGGGTACCCTCTACCTCTGCTGTGACTCATAGACTGACACCCCAGGCATCTTCCCACCCTACCCAGAGCTTCCTCCATGCAGCACCCCTTCCACCAGCTGGTGCCCATGCAGAAGCAGAGGAGGCTCTAAGGTACAGAGCTCTTATGACAATGGCTATGGCTCTATAGATAGAGTACAGTTTTTAATGTGAAAATGGGTATCAGATCTTCATGCAACATAAAATGTAGGTTTATTTTATGATTTTCCCCTTCTACCACATCTTCTAGCAAGAGAACATTAGGTCAGCATAGAGCTAAGTTCATGATTTGTCTGTACATCCATATGAGAATATCATCCTGTTTCACAGATTTACAGACAAATTTTACTCCTGTTAAACTTAGTATCAATTAAGAGTAGATTCATGTCATTAGTGCAACTAATCCAAATATATACTGTTAAAATCTTCAGCAGCATGCACCTGTTCAGAAGCATGCTCTCTCTGTGTCCTGTTCATATAACTTCCCTTTGCATTAACAGGAGGGGAGAATAGACATGGAAATGTAAAGTGAGGTTAATACTCTTTCCTGTGACCTTCCCACGGCTGTCATATTTTCTCAAGCTGACCCCTCATTATGCTGAAAACTGCAAAGAAAAAGAAATGAGGTTTCTGTTGCTATGTTTTTTTTTCACTTCAGAGGCTATAGACATTTGCCCTAAGTACATTCTGTTAATAATTATTAGGAATGTATTCTAAAAATCCACATCATTCCTAAAGAGGGGAAAAGCACAAAGGAAACCCCAGTTGGTGAGAGAGGACAATGTGTGACATTATAAGCAGAGCTGAAGCTGCCTGCCGTGATTGCCACTTGGAGATAAAAATCATTCTTCACACTTTGAGACAAAAGTAAATGGCAGTTTGCAATGTTAAGAACCCCTGTGGAAATAAGATGAAATGAGACGAGGCTTCCAGACCTGTGAGAAAAATCAATCTGATGGAAAATTGACAAACTTGTTTAATGTGTCGGCACAAGATCCGAGAGTTGACCCGTAGAGACCTCCACTTAGGCATACCGTGAAGTTACTGTCAGTTCTCTTAATCTGTTCAATTACACAACAGGATCTCAAAGGGGACTTTTTACCAAACATCACTTTAAATTAACTTTTCTCCTCCGTGTTTTAAGCTTCCAGTCCTCCTTCCTACCCTCAACTCCCCTTCCCCCTCCCCACTTCCTTGGAGCAACATGGGTAAATTATTAAAAATCTCAATATAGAAAGATCAGTTTAAAATTTTGATTGGAAAGAGAGAAGGTTTGTGCAGCTAAGAAGAGGAAAATGCTCATCTCATTACATGAGGCCAAATTCATCTCCTCTGTAATTTCTCTGAGTTTAAAGGTCTATGATTTTTTGTTTTGTTTTCAATGATGAAGAAATGCCAGTAAAAAACAGTGCACCATCTTTTATATTCCATTAGGAACACAAAAATTTTCTTCTTTCCACAAGCATGGGCCGAAGAATTAAATAGAGAAGAGTTTGAAGTGGAAGAAATACTATACTGTACTGAACTGACCTAAACATCACTTTGTACTACTTTTTTATTGTTGGGTGGGGCAGTTTTTGTTGTTTTGGGCTTTTTGGGGGGTTTTCCTTTTTGTTTTCTTTATAAAGGCACCTTGTAAAGAAAAAAATATTTTTCCAAAACTCTATTATGTTTGAATTCTAAAGTGCAAGACACTGAAACAGAACCGAAAGATAGAGTGTCAGGAAAATAGTTTATCAATTAAGCTGAAGTGCCAAGATTCATTTACATTAATACATGTTACAGTGAAAATTCTCAGCAAGATTATTTAGTAGATTCACTCACAGTAAATGTATGAATACAGGAAGTAAAATCGCTTTCTCTTAACCAGCAGACTCAGAGGGAGTGTAACAGTAGCCACAATAGCCTGCTACTGATTTGGAGCTGCTGTGATATCAAGATAGAGCTTGCTGATGAAATTATGGTTTCACCAATTTGGGTGGGAATAGTCTGCTTGCCAGATTATTTTCTGTTTGCTTGTGTTTGTTTTATAGGTGTTTTTGTTTGTTTTTTTCCCCTTGAGCAGATCAAAGCTGATACACAAAAATGCTTGATTTTTGTGAAAAAAGGAATAGAGAATGAAATACTACTATGACTGATGGTGAATTTTTGGAAAAAAATGCACATGGACATGAGCATTGTTCAAGAGATTACCTCTTACAAAAAGGAAGAAGTGAGAAGCTATTCATTTTTCACTCAGAAGGGATTAAGTGATTTTATACTGTGCTTGTTAGAGCAACAACTTGAAGTAAGAAGACTTACTTCTTTAGCCACTTAAAATGTAAAACAGAGTCAGATTAGAAGGTCTCTTGTTAGAATTGTTAGAGGTAGAAGGATTGATATTGTTATAGTGTCAACAATACTTAATGGAGCAAAATATAACCAATTGCTTAAATAGATAGTGATTTAAATAGTTTTCTTTAATAGTGTATATTCTTGGTCTGAAGATTTAAGGTACAACTTAAATCTAATTTATATTTCTCTATTACTGTGTCTTGCAGTACTACCAGAGATATCTTTATTTTAGGAGTGCAAATAGTTTCTGAAGTTTTCTCTTGTATAAGCCACCGTTAAGTCTCATTGGAAATGTGTTAATACATATTGCTAGCTCTCTTCTCACCTCTTGTGTGACCTGTGGAAGTCCTTGTTGTCCTTTTCAACATCAAGCATTTTACAAAAAAATTGTTTCTCAGTTTGAAAGTATTATTTATTCTCTCCAGTAGTCCAGAATTCCAAAACTTCACTTGCTTAGATATACTTCTTTCCCTTGTCATTTTTATATTCCTTCTTCCGATTTCCTCAGGGTATGAGGAGACTGACTTATGTAAAGTTAGATGGAATAGTTGGTACCTTTATGTTTGTGAATTTCTAACAATCTTTGCCACCTTCTACGTCCTCGTTTCAGACTGTGCACTCTCTTAGAGGAACAAATTCCAGCCTAGAGAATAAGGAGATAGGTTTCAAAGTGATGTGGGTATTAAAACTGTAGATGTTATTAAAGAGGCACAGATGTGAGATCTCTCTAGTTTGAAGTATGGCAGCAGGTTAGAATTCAATCATTTCTTAAAACCTCATTGACTGACCCAAGCACAGAGATGGCTGCTAGCTAGAGATCCCAATTACTCGCTGCTGTTTGTCACTTACATGGAAATGATAGACAATTCCGTATTGCAGAAAATATGTCTAATGTCATTTTTATTTGAAAGACAAAGGTCAAAGCTTGCTCAAATTCAGAAGTTGTAGCAGCTTTACTCTTTAATGGAAATTTTTGTGGCACTTAGTACCTTTTGACTTCATGTATGAAGATTAAGAATTACTGGGTATTAGCATTAATAGTAATGTAAGTAAAAATGCTAATGCTGCATATTTAGTACTTAACACTAAGTATTTGCCGAGCAAAGGGTAAGGTTCAACAAGGAAAACACCTGTAAGTGGAACGAAGATTATAAGCCTTATTATAATATTATGTTTTATAACATATGCAACACTTACAAATAGATTAATGTAATAACAATGACTTGTTCCTGGTATGAGGTAATGGGTAACTGATAAGAAAATGTAACTGAGAAGCAATGGCTTTTCCAGGAAGTGGATTAACTCAGACTTACACAATAAAGTCTGTGGTTAAAAAAATACTTTATGGGTGATTGTAGGCAAATCAAGCAATTAAAAAATGTCTTGCTAGTGTAGCTGCCAGCAAGTTAGTCCTATTGTTTTGCAGACATCCTAAAAATAAGCAAGATTTACATAGGGCTTGTTTTATACTGCTTTGGTAAAATTCCTTGTGTTTTTGGTAAGGAAAATGAATCATCCCTGTATTAGACAGTGAGAGAGGAATGGAGGTGTGCATGCAGTAACAAATCTTTATTTCTGCTTTTATTTATTTGGACTTCTCTTATATAAAGAAAAACCAAGAGATAAACTCCCATGGTCCTTATCATAACAGTGTGTGTATTTCTTCCATTAAACTTCCAAAATGCCTAGAGGACTTACTGGCCTAATTCATAGAGATGCTTTTAAACTTTTATTTAACACTGGCAGTAATATGTGATTCGTGTCTGTAACACCATTAACAATCTCAAGGATTTTCTGTTTTTACAACTCATGTTAGTCCTACAGGACACCTTTCTTCTCCCCTGGGTATGCAGGGCAACTTCCCAGACTGGAAACAGACAAGTGGACTGATTTTTCTTAAGGAGAAATTCTCTTCCTTTAATTTTGTCCTTTCAGTTTCTCAGATAGATTCTGTCATCCTGGCAAACAGGACATCTTTTCTTACTTCTGCCAAGTACCAAATATTATCCTTATGTCATGGTATATTGAACTGTAGAATAGCAAAGAACGTTAGATGGCTCTGTTAGTTTTATAATGGATTCAGATACAATAATTCTCTCCAGTTTTCAGGAATATCAACAGAAATTCATTTAAAAAATTATGTGTACATTCACACACAAAACATGAAGGGCAGAAAAGGAAAAAAAGGAAAAAGTTTCTGAGTACTGAGAATCATCTCAGTGTTTAACTGTTTCCTGTGTATGCCCAGTCTTTTCTCTGCTGAAGAAGTGTTCAACCATGGATTATTTAGATAAGATCTCCATTTCTCAGAAGCAGTTTCCACTGGCAAGTTTATTGAGCCTAATTTATTAAGCACCCAGGAATTGTTCTCTGGCCTTCAAAGATGTGAAGTCACCAGAGTTGCCTGGCTAAATGGGTAGCTGCCTGATCCTACGTGCCTTGCTGTTAGTCAAGAGGCGCAACTGCAACATCTAATGCCCAAGGACAGCTGGGAATTTGTGACAGTTCCTGGAGGACTTTGCAGCTATAAACCAATGACTGGATTACACTGATCCATAAAAGCATTCTTCTCCTATCTCTGACTAGTGCAATACAAATATTGTTCCTACTGTTAACTATTTCTGAAACTACAGACAGGAGAATATAAGAGAAATGGTTTGTATTCAAACAGAATGGCCATCAGGTCATTTGCTCTTTAAACTAGCTGCTAATGAAACACTTCAGGTCATTTGTTGCAGGATGTAAGTACAGAGAAAATACTTAATGTCACTTCTGCTGGAAAATTTTGCTAAATAGTACTGATTCATTCAGACCATAGAGGAAATTGTTGAGAACTTCTACCCTAGAGCAGAAAAGCTCTATTTGGAAGTGAGCTCCAGGGATGAAGTTACAGACTTCCATTTACCAGCAATTTTCCTCTCTATAACAACCCACTAGCTCTACTTCTTGATACCACCTCCTCATTGTCATAGTCTTCACTTCAGCCTGACACAGTACTTCTGCTGCCTTCGTCCCACCCTACAGTTTGACTAGAAGCTGGGGAGAGAGACTGGATAGATGGCAGGTCTGCAGTTACCCACCTGTCAGAAGTGCAGCAGACCCTGATGCAGCAGAGGCCAGCAAGGGATAGGGCTCTGCTCTGCTTTTCTCTGCATTGTGATGGGCATGTGAAACCCAGGTAATGCTCCTAAGCACAGTGCTATACAGACTGAGGTTGTGATTCAGGACTTGTAAGCACCTTCTGTTAGACAGCAGTGATAACACAGCTAACACATGAGCTACAAAGGCTGCCATACAGTAAAGAGAATTTTCCCAGGACATCTCTCTGGTGTGGAGACTGATAGACAGAATGAACACCTGTGCCATGAAACTTCTTTGCCTTCAGAAAGCAGTGGCTGCATTGGGGGAGCCTAAGGGGCTAACCAATGGGCACCACTAGCACCAAATCAGGTTAGGAGAGAGTTGGCACTGCTGGGTCAAAAGCATGCTGGTGGCTGCTGGAGTGCTTCTGGCACTGCTACTGTTACCAGGAGTAAGTGTAAAGCTTAAAGTACAGTGTGTAAAGTGTATGACAGAAAGTGTTAAAGACAGAAATCATGTCCTGTGATTTTCAGACCTGTTTTACGCTCCGGTTCTACCTTGTTTTGATTACTAGGTACTGGTTTTTATTAATCTCTTTTAAAGCCATATTTCTTTTCTGTTCTTCATCATACGCATCACCTCAGTTTGGATGCAACTTTGAACGCCTCAAGGAAGGTGATTAAAATTCACTACATTTTTTTTCCCATCATTCTTCAGGGAAATAAGGATATGAAGTATTTTGTACAGTATATACATATGACCTTGCTTCTGTTAGAGAAAAATACCCTCTCCTGAGATCAGAGAACTTTTTAGTTCATATTGTTTGAAAGACCAGGTCTTGCTCAATGAGTTTTACTGTTGTAAAGCTGTTGGAGACCACCAACGATCCTTTAGTCCTGTACTAGGATGTGGACCTTGATTTAATGGGGAGCCAGGACAAAGAACTTGGAACAAGTTAGGACTTTTCAGTTGGAAGTCAGTGTTACTTATTTCTTGCATCTTTCTCTAGCAGTTGTTATTTAAAAAACAAGCAGACAAACAAAAAGACAACAACAGAAAATCCTACATGTTGCCATGGGGTACATAGGGTACACAGTGATAACATGTGATTATGAAATATTTGTCCAGAAATCCTTATATCTTTGTTAACAGCTAAAAATGCCAGTAAGTTCGATTGCAGAAATTTTCATTTGATACTTCTAAAACTTATTTGTACACAAACTCTTCTCACGAGCTACATATTGAGATCCCTGCCCAAACACTGAAGGGGAAACAGTTCCTCTTACTCTTGTTGACTTTTTTCCAGAAATTAGTTTGTTATACCAGTAGGAAAACTTCAAAACAGAACAAAGCTAGATAAATAAATAAAAAATCTTGGCCAAAGTTTCTTAACAACTCTGGAAATGCAGCTCTTTCAGAAAGCCTTATTTCAGTGCTGCATTATTGCAGAAGTGAAAACTTCTCCAGCTAATCAACCATAGTTGCAGTGGTTGGACTTTGCCTATTTATTTGCATTAATCTAAGCCTAATACAGATAAAGAGACAGAGGGGCAGCTGAGCTATTCAACTATTGTTCAACAACTCTGTTCATCTAAATTCTTGCAACTGTGGCCAATATATGCTCAGAAAAAAGCATAGAGAGGTAAGGAATCTCCAATCATTTACTATTCTGAGTTAAACAAAAGACTTAAAGATATACCAAAAAGATTAATGAGCCGTCCATGCAAAGCAGGACAGACACGCTTGGTATAAGCATTCTTTAATGAATAATCATTGAGTTCTTGTAGCTAACTTTAACACTGGCTCTATTTCCCATTCTCCTTCATCTACTAAAAGTATAAACTGCTCATTTCACTTGTATAAGAAGGTAGGATGAGATATCTCACAATATGACATGCGGAGGCTTTCCTGTTTAGCTATTGTGTAACATCCACTCCATGGGATTGCTGATTCCTTAGACACTTTGTCTTTTGGTGCCCTTTTCATCCTGCAGTAGATCAAGGAAAGCAGAAGTGCTCAACAGTAGCATATTATGTTTAAATTCCTGAAAAAGTAGAGGCAAAGAATAGCACAGAAACACAATTGTTTCATTTGATGCCTTTGAGTGTAGTGTGGCTAACTGTCAAATGCGAAAGTCCTCACGTTGAGATAATTGATGCCTTTAGTTGGACTGATGACTTTTAGTGGAGGCTGTCAGTTTGACCAGAATTATTTGGCTATAGCATAGACTACTCAGAAGTGAAATTCCAGAATTTTTTTTCATTATCTAATAATTTTGAACTGTATGAAACAATACATACGTGTTTTTCATTCTTGCTTAAGTTAACCCTGGAAGCACTAGATATATGAAATAGAAGGGCTGCTCCAAAAGTAATGCCTCCCATTTAATTCTGTTGACCCACAACATCAGAAGAAGATGTTGCTGGTATGGCAGTAGAGGCTGAACCTTCCACCAGTATTCCATGCCATTTTGTTGCTGTGTGACAGATGACAGCAGAGGAGCAGTCTAAGTAGCGTCTGATATGGAAGTGTGTATAAAGGTGTGTCATTGAATTCCTCCATGTGGAAAGAATGGCACCCACTGAGACTCACTGACACTTGCTGAATGTTTATGGAGACCAAACTGTGGATATGAGTTCAGTGAGGTGGTGGGTGGTGTGTATCAGCAGTGGTGATGGCAAAATGAATGATAACCTGTGTTCTGGATGACCACGCACAGCTGTGACACAATGAACTGAAGAATATTTTGGTCAGCTCATCTGCATGAATGAGCTAATGGTGGTGATTATGTTGAAAGAGCGTTTTATAGCTGAGAATTTGCTCAACTGATTAGTTAATTGTGCTCTTTGTAGTTGCACTTTCCACAGAAATAAATAGGAGGCATTACTTTCAAAGCAATCTATGTAGGTTATCGGTATAAAATATGTATTTTTTCTTTTCCTCTCCATGTTTTCATCTTCCCTTTTTTATGAAATGTGAATATTTTCATTTGTGTTGGAATTGATGTCCAGCAATACATTATTTTTTCAATGCTGTCTCCATTTTTCCAAATAAATGAAATAAAATAAAATAAAATAATAATAATAATAAACCTGTGCAGTTTTCTAATCAATAAGGAGTGTCTGTAAAGCTCAGTGTTTTGCTTTGCATACACCCACTTGTCAGCTCAGTGTTACTTGCCAGAGTGAGACTGACTGGAAGCAGAGAAGTGATGGTACAGCAGCTCAAGAACAGTTGAAGCAGAAGAGATTACAGGGATTTGGGAGCTTAGGCAAATATTTACCAGTAAATCCTTAGCTTAATTTTGATAGACTTCTACATATAAATGTAGTCTTTTTCCCAGCAGAATTACAGATATTTTTTACAAGTGGAGCTGTCTACTGTGTTTCAAGTAAGACTGGGAAAAGACTGCAACACTCAAATAATACAGGTTTCATTACCAACCTGAATGGAGGGCTTGGGATTCTTTCCCCCCCCCTTTTTTTTCTGTCTTGTGCTCTTGATACGAGACTTGGGAAAACATTATTTCTTTCCAGTTCCCCTCCTCCAATCTGAAAACCAAGTTAAACACTGATTCTTACACTTCTCAATGAAAAATAAACGCATTGTAACAGAATCATAGAATGGTTGAATGTCATGGGCTGAAAAAGGACCTCAAAGATCATCTAGTTTCAACCCCCTGCCATGGGCAGGGTCGCCAACCACTAGACCAGGCTGCCCAAAGCCACCCCAGATTTACCTTGAATGCTTCCAGGGATGGGGCATCCATAATCTCTCAGGACAACCTATTCCAGTGTGTCACCACCAGCTGAATGAAAAACTTCCTCCTAACATCTAACCGAAATCTCTTAGTTTTAAAAACATTCTCCCTTGTCCTGTCACTGTCAATCCATGTAAACAGTCATCCCCCTCCTGTTTATAGACTCCCTTCTGGTACTGGAAGGCCACAATGAGGTTTCCCTGGAGCCTACTCTTCTCCAAGCTAAACAAGCCCAGTTCCCTCAACTTTTCCTCACAAGAGAGGTGCTCCAGCCCTCTGATCATCGTAGTGGCCCTCCTCCTCCAAGAGCTCTGCATCCTTCTTGTGCTGGTGTCCCACAGCTAGACATGGTACTCCAGATGGGGCCTCACAAGAGCTGAGTAGAGGGGGACAATCACCTCCCTCTCCTCTCCCTGCTGTCCACCCCTCTTTTAATTCAGCCCAGGATACAAATGGACCTCTGGGCTGCAAGCGTGCACTGCCAACTCAAGAATTCCATGAGCAGCTAGAGAAGTCACATGATTGGTAGTCCTTGTTCTATATGCTGGAAATACAATACAGTAGAGAGGAAGCAGTCCAGGAGGTTCCTGTTGTGTGCAGAAGATAGCTTCCTGATACATCTGGTAAGAAAGCTTACCAGAAGCATGCTGCTAGACCAGCTGTTTTCAAACAGAGGAGGACTGGTGGGGTCATGGTGGTCAGAAGCTGTTTTGGGCATAATAACAAAAAAATCAGAGTTCTCTATTCCTTGTGCAGTGAGGAGGGGGGTAAGAGGGTGTCAGCAAAACTGCTATCTTGGACTGATTGGTTTAGAAAAATAAAAGAGAAAAAAATAGCCAGTCAAATGCAAAACTACTGGAACTGATGTAATGGCAGAAGTGACAGGAGATAATACATCTGTTAAATACACCAAAACCAATTTTGATAATTACAGAGTATTTTAGATCGAAAACTGTTTCTGGATCTCAGCTGTTCAAACACTGTCATAGCAGGGACAGTTTAGATCAGTTTTCTCAGGACCATGTCCAGATAAGTTCTGTATATTCAAGACTGAAATTTCAGTTTTTCTCTTAGTAGAGTCTAAGTACAGTAGCAGCACAGATAAAAGACATTAGATTTTTCTTCTTTCTTTTATTGCAACCCATTGAAAGGTCAAAAGTTTCACGGAAAAATAGAAACTTACAAATTGTGTGAACAGTTTTAATGCACTCATAAAAAGACATGAAAAGAAAATGACTAAGATTCGGTACTGTATCTGCAATATAATTCATTGGCTTTATTCTGAAAATATTTGTTGCCATTTTTGAGTAAATAGAAAGCCCAGCATTACACATGTTCACATGTATTTACCATATTTAAAGCAAAAACTTTACTATATATTTTTTCAGAAGAAATTAGTTCATCCCCATTTTGAGAAATCTAAGAAGAAAACATTCAACAGCCTCACCAGAATTACCGTGAGCTGATGTCTCTCTGGTAAAAAACTATGCCATGGAAATCAACTTACAGTTTTACAGAGTTATGCAGCTATACTAAATAAGCTCTCTAGGTTACGCTACATCAGACTTTCTGGATTAGCAAAACATTTTGACAATAATGGCAACTCTTCAGCTGAAGCTTAAGCATTTCATACTTTGGATTAAAATGCTGTTACTCCTAAAAACAAATATCCAGTGTTATACACATAAAAACATTCTTAACCAAACAGTAATACTCTAAAACTTAATACAACTTCAAATTGAAACCGCAATGTCTATATAGTCACTATCCCCATGTTAAAATTAACTCCTTAGAACGCAACGTGACACACGGAAAATTAATCTTTTAACGTATTTACTCTTGGGGCTTTTTTTATACACTGTATTACAAAGCAAGTGATCCTACCAAACAATAGCTACAACAATAGGCCTCATGTTTAGAATGTCTTCTTGAGGTAAGCGCTCCTTGCATTGTAAGATCTGTTAAAATAACAACCACGCATGAATTGAGAGAAATCCCCTTAATGGCTTCTAACCATTTACTTGGATTGCCTGGTTCAGCAATATAACATAGCCAGAAGAGACGAGTCCACTTACAAAATATTAATAATAATATATATATATATATTTTTTCAATCAGATATTTAAACACTGTCTTTTAACTTCTGAATGTTGGTGTTTTCAATACCTGCTTGACTGGTAATGTAGTAGTGGTAACTGGTTATCAATATGAGTTCAAGCACTGTCTATAAGTCTATAAGACAATCCCAGCTCTTTGTAGATTTTCTTCTACACTGTGCATCTTAAAACTCCTAGGGTAGCTTTAGTAAACAATAAGCACTGAGTGTAGCTTCCAGTTTCAGCACAGAACTCTGCTGATCAGCCATACTGGTGCTAGCACTGAGTTACCATCTACAAATCAAAGGTAACACACAACCAAGGCGAAGTAAATAGAAAAAAACAAGCTTTCTATCTCTTATAACTCAAACTACCTATAGAACTAGTAGGAATCCACTTCAAGAAATCTGCCATTTCTTTTATGCAAACAAAGAAATACAACGCATTTCTAAAATTTTGTCTCAGTATCAGTACTTAGTTGTACAGTACATCAAAGTCAGTATACAGCTTTTTCCATTTTACTGTAACCTCTGTAAACTCACAATTATATTGCATTCATTGTATATATCACAATGAAAGGTTGTGAACCTCTGCAGCCCCTATTAGATCTACTGAAAGCAGCAGAGTGTAACTGTCATCTTGGTGCATGAAGTTAAGAGGCAGTAGACATACTGGGAGTCCAGCCCATTTGATAAGCTCGTTCCAATGTCCTCTTGCAATCCTGTAGAACAGTACTGAAGGTTATATGTGGATACTGCTGCACCAGCTGCTCCACTGTGGCTTCATTCACCTGCAATTGAAGAAAAGAATCCATGATGTGCAAAAAGTGAACAGAAGGGGCAATGTTATGCAAGCTAAATAAATAATCAAACTGGGCTCTTGGAAGGACTTACAGAATTGGGCTGTCCACTGATACAATAACCTACATAAAGAACAGCTCAACTCCATATTAAAGGGAGAATTTTGATACAGTATTCTAGCACATACTGTTTGATTATTTTTGATTGAAAGAAAAAAAAAAGACAAAATATCTCCATTTGAAAATAGCTTAGTTAAAAAACAAACAAACCCTGCAGTGTTTAATATGTTGAACTATTTTAATTGCATGCTTAAACAAGCTGACCACTCTTAGAGCACAAAACATAATTATTCAAAGAAAAGCAGTCTTCTTTAACATTGCATTGCACACATTTCTTTCTCTGTCTTGAAACACAAACACACTAGCTCAATGTTACTCAAGCAGATGCAGGTTTGAAATTTTTTATGGCTTTGGAAATAGAAAAGTGATTCCATCTCTCAATTAATTTATAGAACATTTTTTATACTTCTGCACATGCAATGCAGGAAGTCCACAATTAGCCTTATTGAAATTGAATTCCACAGTATGGTGGCTTTCAACGTGGCTGCAATGATAATTAGGAGATAAAAACAAGAAGAAAATAACACCAAGTATTTTATATTGCAGGTATATAAATTGGTAATATGGGTCAACTTTTCCAAGTCTTCAAAGTCCTGCTTTCTTCACATACCTCCCAGGTAGAAGTTTTTATTTTAGTCTTTTGGTGTGTGGCTATCAGCGAACAAAGGCATTTGTGTGCAGAAATGGGGGGATCAATAATTAAAATATACTATCTTGTTAGGTCAGAGATGTCCTTTCTAAACTTTAAATATCAAAGATAGCACCTTTTTTCTTGATTAGACAAGGCAATCAGAGAAGCCAAGCTAAATTTAACACCTTTACAATTGCAGCTCTATGAAGGGATTAATTTGTCAATTATTTTTAAGCTGATTGCAGTTCATATCACAAAAGTAGACAGCTTCCTTCAGCCTTTAGATAAATGAAAGATTAACTGAAGAACCATAACTTCTATGCAGCTATCTTTAAAATCCTTGCTAAAATGCTTGTACATTTTAAAATACATCAGTGCTGCACTGAAGTACTGAATTGCCTAGATCAGCAGAACGTACAACAGATATCATGACTTGGTTTATCCCACAGTGTCCCACAGAAGTAAAAAAAACAAAAACAAAAACAAATAAACAAACAAAAAATTAAAAAGCAACCAAACCAAACCAAACGAAACCAAACCAACAAACAAACAAAAAAAAACCCCACCTAAAATATTTACTACCTTTACAAATATCCATCTTGGGAATCATATTTTAAAGCACAGTGACCAGAATATCTAATAATATTTTTGTCCTTAAAAGATAACAAGGAATGCATCCTTCTGAGCAGTGATTGCTCACAATGACAGGGATAAATGAAAGGTTTAATATCCAGTTCTTCTACTTTGATAATAGAAACACTCAATCTTCATTGGAAGTTTCATCTAGCTGAGACTGACTTGGATAGAAAACTGGTTTAACTTCCCTTCATAGCACACACCGTACTCTTTTGGCAAATTACTACATTACAGTAACCTCTTCCAGTGCTGATAAACAAGAAGTGACTTTTAATAAATCAAAATGAAATCAGACATAGCACAAGTCCTCCAAAATATCTGATATTTATAGCTGAATACATACATACTTTCAAACTGTCAGCAGCACTTCACAGAAACATTGCTTGGAAGGGAAGAATTCCCTAAGCAGTGTTTGCTACTATTTGCCTATTCAAAAATAGCCAGAAGCCTCTTTACTCTAAATTTGTGGTGTGCAGTTGTGGCAAAATCTGCCATATTACAAGTGACTTCTCTTTGTGGTACACCAGTCAGAATGGAGATGCTCCTTCCGTTCTTTCCTATTGGAAAACTTAAGAGAGGAAATACCATTGATCTAATCAATATTTTTGAATATTAACAGCAAATAGAGATTATTATTCTTTGACACATACCTGATAGATATCATTCGTTAGAACGGCACTGATATTATATTTTGAGAGGATTTAATTGGTGCCATATTATAAGCAGATTTTCTGTTGCAGGGAACAAATAAGGCGAATTTGTTACATGGAGGACGTTCAAATTCAGGATAAGAGGTAGTGATCAGAGAAAGCCATGCATCCTCCATACCCTGGGACTTCTGGTTGAAGACTGAACGCATTTACAGAAGCAAAACTCTAGCTGGATGTAATGTGTTTACTGCAAGGCTAACTTAAGTGAAATAGCATAGCTCAGGATAATCAGGAAGACATATTATGTTACAATGGCTTCTTTTTGTCTTCAAATCTACAAATAAATCCATAGTAAACCATTTATCGCTAGCCATTGGTCCTTCTATCTTTTTAAAATAAATTACTGCAGTATAAATAATAAATAATACAATTATTACTAATTACTACTTTTGATATCAAGTGACAAACACAGTAAAAAGTAAACATAAGCATGCAGAGAACAGGCAAAACCACTGCAGAAGTGACTTTATGACAAAGTCATATATTTCATTACACAAACCTCAATGGTCAGGTTTCCCTATTTTTGTTACAGTGTCATAAGAACATTTAAAATTGTCTGATCCCAAACAATACCAAGTAGTATCAAACCATGAATTCGTCCCCTGTTTTGGATTGGACAGAGTTAATTTTCTTCAAAGAGAATTGTATAATTGTTTTTGATTTTTAATGAAAACAGTGTTCACTACACATGGATGTTTTAGTTGTCACAGAGCAGTGCTGCACAGAGCAAAGAATGCTGCAGTTTCTTATGCTTTCCTGCCAGAGGGGGGGCTGGGTATACATAAAGACCTAGGTGGAGACAGAAGGGATATTCCACATCACGTGGTATCATGCTCAGCAATAAAAGCTCAAGTAAAAAAAAGAGGAAATGTGAATTGACGCTGTTTGTCTTCCCAAGAAACCATTATGCATGATGAGTCCTGCTTGCAGGGAAGTGGCTGACCAACTGCCTGCTGATGGGAAGTAGCAAATTAATTTCTTGTTTTGATTTCCTTGCATCTTTGGCTTAACATAGTAAGCTGTCCTTATCTCAACCTGTAAGGTCTTGCACTTTTACCTTCCTTATTTTTAACCCTTCCCATCTGGGGAGAGCATGTGAGAGGCTGTGTGACACTGAGCTGCCTGCCAGGTTAAACAATAAAAAAAATCCTACGTATGCATTTGAAAACATTGTCACGGAAAGAAATTACTTTGAGTTTAAAATTGAGTTTACTGTCATGATAGAAGAAAAATTTATCCCCCCAAACTTCATGATAAATTATCAAATATACAAAGGCTGATCCAAAAGTAATGCCTCCCACTGTACTTTGTTGGCCCACAACATCAGAGGCAGATGGTGATGGTACAGCAGTAGAGGTTGAACCTTCCCAGCAATACTCTGTTACATTTTCTTAGACTGACTTAGAAGTGCATACAACGCAAAGGTATGTCACTGAACTTCTCCATGTCGAAAAAATGCCACCCACTGACATTCATCCACGCCTGCTGAATGATTATGGAGACCGAACAGTGGATATGAGCACAGTGAGTTGGTGGGTAGTGTGTTTCAGCACTGGTGACAGCACAGCCGTCACAGCACAAAGTGAACAGCATCTCGAAAAGCTCATCCATAATCAGCAGATTATGTGTTTACCTTCACACACACTTCCCCAGTCATAATCTGTTGATGAATTCAATGAATTGCCAACAGTGGTGGCAATGTTGGAATATTGCAGTTTTTGTGCCAGGTAGATCCCATGAATGCACACACAGGAGCAGAAAGAACTAGAAGATTATCAGGATCCTGATCCTAAGCTGAAGGCTTAAATATCCAGAGTCAGGCCAGAGAAGAAGACAACTTTTCTCTTGCAACAGAACACCAAACCCATACAAGTTTGAAGACCATGGAGCACATTGCCACTCTGGTCTGGACTGTCTCACCACATCCACCAAAGGTGCCTTTTGACTTCCACATGTTTTGGCAGATAAAGAGGGCTATATTGGTGACATTTTCCCAGCAGCAAAATCATCAGCTATGAAGCAGCGGGTTTCCTCTACTGGTGCAGATTTTTATGAGCAGAGCATGCAGACTCTTGTTCATTGCTAGCAACAATACATAGCTAGCAACAATAGCTAATGGCGGTGAATATGTTCAAAAATTGGGTTCTGTAGCAGAGAATTTGCTCAATCTGTGTCATTGGGCTCTTAGCATCTGTTGTTTCCACAGACATAAATAGGAAGCATTACTTTTGGAGTGACCCATGTATGTAACTTCTAGGTAAATGTAAATAGTTTCAATGCAAAGAAAATAACTGCAAACAGTGAAAATATATGCTGGACAAGATAGATTCAGTGAAAGAGTACATAATAGAAGAGGGGAAAAAAAAGATCCTATTTGGCAGTGGGACAGTCTGCATGGATCCCAGGCTGAGAAACAGAGGACCTTAAACCACAACTGACTCCCTACCAGAACATCTTTAAATCTTGAAAATCCGGTCAAACACTACAATAGCATAAAATTTTTAGCATCTTAGCATTTGACTAGAACTGCATCATACAGAAGGCAGGAAAATACAAGAAGACAAGAAATTTTTGTTCCTGTTAATGAGTAAGATAGATAAATAACATCTGAGTCAACTCCCTTGTCATTCTTCTCATAAGTTTCCCTAATGGTAGGATTAAGATGCAAAGAATTCTTATGCCTAACCATTAGAACAGAAGCTTCTGTCTTGCTGTTAAGAAGCAGTCTGGCTTGTGATAAAACAAAAGCACTGAATGTCATTCCCAAAATAAATTAATTACATAAAGAGCAATTTTCCATTCTGTTTGAACACTCTTGTTCACTGAATAAAAAAATAAAAATCTTCATATCTTAATATCCCTTAAAATGTTAGATTTTTCTTACATGTAACTTTTATTAATCCTTATGTTTTTATTTGTCACAAGGAAGACTACAGGCTAGAGACGAACTGTCTAAATTACCTAATGCTTAATCACTCATTTGAATTTGAACAGTCCTTCGATTATGTTTTAATACATAAGAAATGCAGCCCTCACTATAAAGAGTCAAACTAATAACTGTGTGTGAATCTGGTCATCAAACAGAAAGAATAAAACAACAAAGTTTGGTTTAAAACTTTTCTGACATAAAAATTTATTCTATACCACCATAAAAGCAAAGAAGATGAGTTCCTGTCAGGAGAAAGTGATATCATAAATTCCTAACTCATTTGGACAACTTACCTAGAAATAATGGTTTGGAATACTTTTTGCTTAAAGACATCTGACCACAAAACCATTACCTTCCTGAAAAGAACAACTGACTTTATGATAAAAGTTTTATTTGGGGTGAGGCCTCCTTAATTCTGTCGTTGGTGTAGATGTGCACACAACATTTGTAATATTATCTGTACTGGCAAAAAAGAAGAATATTTCATTTTGTGAGAACTAGGAATTATCTGGGAAAGAACATCCTCTGTACCATGTGATATAGATGAACATCCACGAAAGGACTGAGGGATCGCTTCTTTGACAAATAATCTCACTCTTACTCTGCTGGGTACACACACACTGTGTGTCAAATAATGATAAAAGTGAGAAATCTGCCTTTGTAACTCCTGCTCTTCAAGTAAAATGATCATCAACATGAAACTTGGAAATAAAAAAAAGCCTATAGTCTGCAAGTATTTCTCCCAGAAGTAACTAACTGTCATTTAAGAGCTTTCAGGTTAGTGATTTTTTTAGGTTCACGTTATACTGAAACTACTATTTTCAATTGATAATCTACTCACAGAAAAATATTTACTTAGATTTTTGATCTAGCATGCTAAATTTATTCATCACATGTGTATCCCAGTATTTATTGACTGGCACACCATTGATATCTTTTATGGATCACTATGAGAAACTATTTGTATGGAATCCTTCCTGAGTTCTCATGTGAAAATTCAAACTTCAAACATACATAGTAACTAGATAATTTCTAGGTTTTGCCAAGTCATTTGAGAGAACTGCAGTGATAATTTCAATATTGTTTTCTTTAATTTCAAGATCATAAAATAAAGAATTTCTAAATATTTTAAATTATCCCAAAGATAAATATTAAGGATTAAGGACTACTTTTCTTTACTTTTTGCTTTCATTATGTTCCCAGGACAGATCCAATTAAATTCAAGGGAATCAAGTTTTCCTAATCTTGTTAAGATAAATTAGGGATTACAGTTGAAACCATCAGTTGAAACAGACATTTCTTTTTAATGAGACTGATAGCTTCATTCATAAATGAGTAAGATAAGCAAAGATTTAAGGAATTTTCCTACATAAGACTCCCCTACTTACTCTTAGCTAATTTGCTAAAAGTTGGTGTCATATCTAATAGATGTCTTGGACTGGAATATTAAGTGGCAAATACAAGGGCTTTAAAAGCCTTTGGTTTTAATTCATGGAACTCCTTTAAGGAGTTATGTTTGCTTTCATTTAAGGAACACAAACAAAAAAAACAACAACCAACCCACCCGACAACAACAAAAGAGACATGCAGAAATGTACTAGTGCAAAGATGCAGTACTAGGACTAAGGAAAACTTGCCTATGCTCTTCCATGGTTTGTTTGTTGTAATATCGCAGAGTCATGGACTGCTGAAATAACTGCAGCATAGTATGTAATGTAGCTCTTTCACAACATCCCAGGCACTCTCCTTCTAGGGAGAATGCAGGTGTTTTCAGTTATTTAACTTTCTTTTTGTTCTTAAGGGTTTATTATGATGTTATTGAAATTGTAGCATTATGGGTATGCCATTCTTCCTCAGTATGTGTAGGAAAGTGATACACAAAAGCCCAATTTGCATGCAATAGACAAAAGAATGAATAAGCAGTCATTGTGTTCATCCATAATAAAAATAAATTAGAAGCATTTTATGTTCCAATTTTGTCTAATGTTTTAACATCAACATCCAAATTATTCACACCCAGAATTATTAAAAAATATGTATTTTCATTTGCACTTTCTCTTCTCTAAGCAACAGTTTGTTTCCCAAGTCTGAGTCCTAAAAAAAGTGTACTTAATAACAAATGTTTGATTTTTTTTCTGCTAATAGTTGAATGAATTATATTCTCAGGTGGCCCAATTATAACTGTTGCCTGTAGCCATAACAAAATTAAAGATTTCTGGAAACATTTTGTGTGAAGTGTACTTGATCACTGAAGGCAGACATATTCCACAGAGTTTCAATGACTGCCCTCATGCCCAGGGGCAGACCCTTTGTTCAGGACTTTAATAAAATTACAGCACTACCAATATTAGCACAACAACCTATAGTCCAAATGAAGACCCCTACAATTTCAACAAAAAATAAGATGCATTTTGACTTAGCAGACTCAGCCGTTAAAAAAACAAAACAAAACAAAACAAAAAAATCCTCACACATGCACACATAACCATTGTAGTTCTGGACTTATTAGTTGTGAAACTGACATGTATAGATGTTTTTTTTTTTTCCAAAATACTGATGTACTATTATTTTCATGGCATTCAGCAAGTTAATTATATTAAATTTCAGCAATTTATTTTCCACTTATATTTGAAAGGGGAAGTAGCTGGTAAGCAGAAATATCTGTAATTGTTTCTGTGGTAGAAATGAAATGAATGGAATGTCTAATATTTGATAGCAGCACTATTGGAAGGATTTCAGGAAATCTAGAAAGGCCGCTTTTTAAATATACCCCCCTTTTTATTTCTTTGCTTAAGTATTGACAGAAAGATACAGTCCTAGAGGGATGAGATTCCTTGTTGTTTACACAGGTGAGTGCTATTGCCTCAAACTGCTAGTCCCTGCACAGTTGCTACAGTCACAGAGAGGAAAGCATCACTGCAAGCTCACAACATAATCCATTTCAGGTCTCTGTGAGTCTGCATCATTTTCTAGAAGAGCCTGTGTCTCTGGTCTTGCTGTGCTAATCATTACTGCCACCAGATTATTGAATATTAAAGTTAAGTGATAAAGATTTTCAGTCTCAATTCTCTTTGCTTACTGTGAGGGCTTACTTTATTATTTCAGAGAAACCATTCTAAAAGAGCAGTTTAGTTTGTCTGGTTGGTTGCTTTGCTAACTTTGTTCATGGTAATCAGATGAACTTCTAGACTCTACCTACACAACTGCGGATGTTAAAATATTACCAGCATAAAAATTACTTCAAATTTATGATGAAACTCCATGCACTGCTTTGTTCTTACTTATAAAAACTGCAGTTAATAAAGAGCCATATACAATGAAATTACAGTGTTTATTTATATAGTGATAAATATTCTTTCAAATTACTTTCTTCCTATTGAATTAAAAGCACCAAATATTATCCTTTTTATTCTTGTACGCTAAGAATTATTTGAGTATGTTGTAGTTTAGTACTTGTCAAAATGGGAACCTGTAAAAATAACATAGAAATCGTTCTCCAAATTAGTCAGCTGGAAGAATGATTTCAAGTTTCTGAGGACAATGCTGCTAAAAAAAGAATCTTTCTTTTTTTATTATCCTGCTGATTACTCCACATAGTGTTTTCCTTAGTAGCTGTCTGTATCCTGATTTCAAACCATTGTTCTGTGGTTGAGAGCCCATCTTTTAATGCAGTATAACATGTCTAGGTATTGTTTTTAACAGTAAGAACAGACTCATTAACTCAACATCTTCAGCATACCGCCGTAGATATGTTGCTGAACTAACAGCCCAGTACATAACAATATTTTGGTAAAACAAGAGTTAAATCAGAAGTAGAAAACAGAAATACAGTTATTCAATTTGAATAAACAAATTCTTTTTTATATTTTTAGCAGATGCCTTCATTTATACATGTAATGGGTCTGTTATTCTAGTTAGCTAGGAAAAAATTACATTATTCTGTCTTTCAAAATTGTTATATTGAAAACCAAAGAGAAATAAATGCTGTTTTTCCCTTACATTTCAATAGCAAGGATAACTGGTTTCCTTGTACTGAGATTCACAGATTTTATGAATCTAAATTATTCATTGTGTGTAAAGAGATGTTCCATTGACAGCTTCTATACTGTACATACAAAATTAAAATAAATAATGAAATATCCTTTTTAATATGCAGGAAAGCCTCTTCAACAAATTATAGTGATTTAAGAGAAAATAACTGGTATAGAAATATTTTTAAAGGGAAGGATTGGATATCTCAAAACGAACTCCTTAAAAATGAAAAAGAAGGAATGGTACCAATTTTTCTAGTAACAATTGCTAGCGTTTTCTGAAGATGAGAGGCAGACTGCTGTACTAATTATATTAAAACAACCCCTGTCTGACTTTTTCTTTTCCAGTTGTGATCAAGAACAGATCTGGTCAAAAACGTATTTGAAATGTAAAGATTCAAAGATTCGCCTAATATATTATCTCCATTTCAATTCCTTTGCTTCAGCTATAAATTTAATTAAAAAATTTGTGGATTACGGGTAAAAATGTTTACAGACATACTTACTAATATACATACATACTAAAAAGAAGATTCTTTTTGCCTTGAGAGTTTTTTTTTTCACAGTCATGTGGCACTTCCACATATACAACAACTGCATCCCAGTAAATCCAATGATTTGCAGTTTGTGCAGGATATATACATCTAAAATGTTTCCAAAACAGGCTTTACTGAAGAACAAATCAATACATATATTTTTAAAATCTACCAATTTTCTAAAAATCTTAAGATACAAATGATTTCTTAACTGACTATTTCTGTGTTTAGGGGTAATCTATCTTCCTTGTGGTAATATAAAGGTTTTTTTTGGTTTTTTTTTTGTCACTTGTACTGACCATCGATTTCAGTGCGCAGTAAAAGTATAATAGGAAATATATGCTACAATTGATCTGAGAAAGTCATCTGGAATAAGCTGCAGACTCTCAGATGCATTTTCATTAGAAGTAATCTGAATTTCTAACCACCCCCCCACCCCCCCCCCGCCGCAAAAAAAAAAAAAAGGAAAAAAGGCCATGATGATTTATTAACTGACACAGAGAATGTATTTACAGCCAACTTTGTCAGACTCACTTCATTTCATTCACACATAGCTGTGAATGTTGAATTTTGCAGGCCTTTGTTTTTCAGCATCATCCTGCATATTTTCTCAAGAAATGTATCCTGCATTTAAATGGTAGCAATGATAACCATTGCAAATAGCACCACAGCTATTTGCTGTAGAAGTATCTTGAAATATGAAATTCTATGTGGGAAAAGTTGAAAATAACATGGGAAGATAATTCTGACACATTATTCAACCAGCCAAGCTATCAGACAGAAAAATGTGTCAAGTTTTTAGCCATGATTTCCTAGGTGATATCCAGCCATTTTCCATAAAGGTGAAGAGTTCAAACTGCCATTATTTAGAGCTGGTTGGGATTTTGTGAAAGCACAATAAAGAAGTGCTACAAAGACTTCTTTAAAATGAATTCTAGCAATAAATAGCGCTGAGAACAGTGCTCTCTTTCTCTGATTTATTTTGGAAATATAAAATATGCGATACTTAGAAATAATAAGTAAGTAGGGGTAGGAATGTAAAAAACTGCTTTCAAAAAAAGAAAGTTGACACACTTGGATTTCCATCTGTTAATCTGACGTGGGCTTCAGTTTACACCTACAGGATAGGATGCATGTAGGGCTCTTAGGAGCCCTGATGTCTATGCTGTGAAAGAAAAGCAAGTCTCCCCAAACTGCCCATGTGTCTCCTCAGATATGAAAACTATCCCTCTAGCTGTGCAAGAAAGCAGTCTGAGGACTTAAAAATTACCATTATTTACCAGTTGTATTTATAAAAAGACAAGTGATACTTTGAAGAATGCTCTTTCATAAGCTGTGATAAAAATAGAGATACAATTAAAATTTGGCTTGATGGACAGCCATGTTATTGGCTGCGGGAGGCTGGGCAGAGGCTAAATATTGCACTGGACTTGGAACCAATATTCTGCCTGTCCTAGCTCACAGGGAGGTGAGGAATCTGCTTGACCCATCTGAACACCGCCATACCTATATGATAAGATTATTTGAGTTCTAATTTCGCAGGCAAGGCATTTGGCTTTGGCAACTAGGCTGCCATCAGGATACAAACCCAAGCATTCAGGCCGCCCTGAACCTCTCCATCAGTATCAGTGCACTCAGATCTCTATCAAGGTTATGTAGTGCAGAGAGAATCAAATTTGACTCCATTGCGGAGGTGTTAGTGAAAATTAGAAAAGGCATTTTCTCAGTATCCTTGCCCCAGTGTCTTTACATTGAAAAGAATACTATCTAACTATTTATTGTAAAACAAAATGTGGATAGTTCTGAAAGATATTTGGGTATTTGACTTTTTCTGTATTTGACTTGTAAACAGCAATTATGCTCCTATTTATTAACATTAAATGTTGAAAAAATAGTGTTAAAATGCTTATTAGAAAATTCTATCTTAAATACATGCCCTCATTACGGTGATCTCATGGTTAAGTTAGTGGCTTTTATGAGATTTCTGGATACAATGACATTTATTTTCAGGCAAAGAACATATTGCTCCTTGGTGTGCATGTTAGATGGTAAAGAACATGATAAAAAGAAAGGTCATGGCAACAGCAGTTTGATGAGAAATGAATAATTTGATTATTTTCATGGTGTGGATCAATAATGCTCTGCATCTACTGAAAACCACTGCCTGAAGGCACTTAGATAATCAATGGCTCAAAACAGAGCCTGCCTTTGCCCAAGCTTGCAGCCTCTCTGATCTTTCTTGGGAGGACCCTTGACGCCTTTAATTTATGTCAAGAGCATATCAAAGAAATTCCACAGAGCCTGGGTCATAAAGGGTATTTTAGTGGCAACCATTTGAAGTCTACTTACATGTGTTCCTTATGTAACTGTTTAAGTACTTCCCCTCCAATGCCCAGGAATTCCTAGAAAGCCACAAATACTACCTGGTACCACTGTAACAATCAGTGCCTTGGAAAAATAAGGTTGGTTAAAAGAGGAAAATCTAACCCATTCTTCACTGTAAGCTGGCAACAGTCCAAAGGCAAGAATTTCAGTCAACAGGGCATGTAAATAAACCCTTTTGCACCACCCAAGAATTCCCTCTAATGATGTGCTGGACATTGACATTTTTAATTTAAAAGAGCAGTCACTGGAAAAAATTAGTTCTGCATGATACTGGGAGAGACAGTTGAAGACATGGTTTTCTTCAGTAATTTCTCTGTTCATTTGCAGTGAAAAAAAAAGGGAACTGGCATCTTCCAGCTGCCAAAAACTTTCAAGTCAAGGATACTTACTTCATTCTGTCTGTGAAGCTATTTTTCCCATCAGGGCTTCACAAGAAAGGAAATGTTTTCCAGTAGTAATCCCAGTACCACAACGCTTTAACAGTGTTTCCTCACTTCTCAACAAGTTTGGCTACCATACTTTGAACACAGACACAGACACAGACACACACACACACACACACACAGGCATACAGAGTCAACATTGCTTTCCTATCTGCATGGAATTTTTCTCAGAAAATACTATTTTTCTATTTTGCAATTGATTTTTTAATATGACAAAGATAGTGCATAACCATTTGTAAAAAACTAGGGAAGCATTAACCAGCAGTTAAGAGAAATACAGACTGTAGTTCTTAGAGTTTAAGCAATGAGGTAGTAAGACTTGTTTACAGCATCAAGTTCACTGATTTTCTATAGGAGCTGAAAATTGAATAAAATTATTGCACTTATTAGTTCTTTGTTGATTGCTCAACATTAACTAAATCCACAAAATAAATATATGTAAAATTGATCAGGTGATTCGGGGTCAGATCTAATTCCCAAGGTCAAGTAACCCTTTGAACATTCTCTAAGTACATAATCTTAGCACAATCCATCAAAGAAATTCACACACTCTTTTCTTCTGTTGGCTCTTATAAAACACTAAAGTTTAGGAGATTAAGTGGAGTCAGCTTTAGTAGACAGAGCAATTCTTCCCCAGTGCTAAACCTCCCCTTGCAATGAAAGCTTTCTAAAGCTGGGTGTACAAAATCCTATTGCTAACTTTACAAATGACCTTAAAATTATTATTCATTGCCAGATGAAATACTGTGGATTTTTTTTTTAATGGTCATCTGTAAAGTATTGCAAAGGATGCATGGTAATGATTTTGAACATGAAGCAGCTTAGAATTAAAGAACTTATTTCTTCAGGTCATATCCAAGCAGGAGTTTGCATACTTGAGAGATATGCTTATGATGAGAATCACAATCTGGACCATGAAGTTTGGTTTTTGATGGCTGAAGAATACACAGTCCCTGCAGCTGTATTTTCAGATCTGAAACCAGAGATTGAGCTTCCAATAACTTTCAGCTATTTCTTCTCTCTCCCTGGCATCTTTCCGGCTCATCTCTGAACTTAAGCCATAAATCCTGAAGCCTACATAAAAGGTGATGCAGGACTGTACTGTTGTTCTCTCTCCTTATTGTGATATTCTGGTTAAAAGCATCCTCATCTAGGAGATTAATGAAAATGC
Organism: Cyrtonyx montezumae; assembly: GCF_038088225.1. NCBI lineage: Eukaryota > Metazoa > Chordata > Aves > Galliformes > Odontophoridae > Cyrtonyx > Cyrtonyx montezumae. The sequence continues at coordinate 7,601,087 of NW_027072035.1, forward strand.
AGTATACAGAGTAACTGCTAATAACTAACTATGAACGAATGCAATCTGGACAACCGTAGGGCTTTATTCTGTGACTTGTGCTGAGAAATGCATTGGTTTCATATTTTCTTAGGGCCTTTGAGCTTTTTTCTCATTTGCTAAGTACAAAAAGATGGAATTATCAGGAACACAACTGAATATATAGCTGAATATGAATACGTAAGTTAGCTTCAGACAACAAGTAATGTGCTTCTAATGGCTATACATCACCTAATGGGTTCAATTTTCTTGTAACTAGAGTGCGAAATAAGTGCCAGGAGAAGGCATCCCTCTGAAACATGTGGGAACAGTTCCTAAAGGAATGCTATATTATACCTTACAAAACACTGTCAGTAGTATTTGACATGGTTTACAAAGTCATGAAAAAACTCAACTACATCCCAGGAATCACATTTTTTTCCTTTATGAATGGACAAAAGGGTGATGAGCTTTATGGAAAGAAGTAGAAAAGGAAATACATTTGGTAAAAGACTACACCATATATCCAAATGTTTAAAAAACATCAGTGTATACCCACAAAATTTATCAGGCTATGAACCTGGTGCTCTAAACACAGAGATTCCACCTAAGACATTTGTTATTGGTGAGTCTTAATATACGTACTTCAATATTTTTCATGTTTGAACAAATCTAGAGTGAAAATCTTTTTTCTGCATGTTTATACTGAAGTAACAACAGAGTACAGTACTGAAAATAAGAAGTCAGAGAGATTTTGGTGTTAGTGAAACTCAGGGGCCTCTGAAGCTAAAACATGGGGGAAAAGCTTCGATTTGAGGGATATTAATTCAACATCATCTTAAATATGTTCATACGGATATAGAATAAATATTTTAAGAGTCTCTGAAAACAAGTAAGACATGAATGAGCTAGACTTGTCTTTTCTCTCTCTGACCAATGTTCCCACTTTTTTGTTCATCCCACCAAACTGACATTTTCAGTAGAGACTCCCTGATGTGAAATTCATTACCTCTAACACAAGTGAGTCTTGTACCTCTTTTTTTTCCCCAAAGGCTTCCAAACTTAAATGTTATGTAGTTAAGCCTCACTCTCAGCTGAGGAGGAAAATTACCACTTACACTCAAGTTCAAATTACAGAATGACAAATTTGTATTCTGTAAAAGAATATTACAGAAATTATTTTTAATGAAATAAAAGGCATTTCTATTATATTCCAAGTGTGAAAGATAGATATTAAAAAAATCTTTCCTTCCCCATCTGTTTTCCACACCATTACATATGAGCTAGAACACACAGACCTGTAGAAAATCACCCTGGAAGTAGCACTGTGATATTTTTAGTATTCTATTGTTTCTTCTTTCTTCTTTTTAAAAGATAAGAGCAGTCTATCATTGTAATGGCAAGACATACCAATCACTTTTAGCCACAAATACTCAAAATCCTCAGAGCCCAGATTTTACGTAAAACTTGAGTGACTATCTGAGGTTGTAGGTGTAGCCTGTGGGTGTATTTTGAAAATCTATGTCAGCAAAAATATATAATGCTCTTTTTAGTTCTCTAGATACTTTTTAGCAAAATATATGAACACAGTGTACTAGAAAGTTTACCACAGTAGTGAATAACAAGCCTATTTGTATAGCAAGACACAAATCTATTTTCCTTTTCTCTCACTCTCAGGAACACACACATCAACACTCACTCTCTCACAATTACTCTGAAGCAAGTACCAGTTCATGTGAAAGCTGCTTACCTGATCACACCTCATCAGCCCTAAATATCTTAGAGACTTGCTGTTTTGTGCAATTTGGGTGGCTCCATGGTCTGTAATTTCTTTGCACCATCCAACATCCACCGTCTCTATTGTCATGCTGTATCGCCCAATGGCAATCAGAGCTGTAAAAAATGTTAAAGATAGGAGCCACAGAATTAGAGAAGACAGTAAGCTCAGTTATATGTATATACACTAAATGATACCGAAAAGGAATTGTCAGGAGTTTTTGTGTACCTTGTAAAAATACTGTATTTTAGCATTTTGTAACCATAGATTAGCCATCAATTTAGGAATCGAGAAGTGCACATTCATTCACACAAAAACAGAGATAAACAGATCTTTTGATCTATTATTCTATCTATATGATTCACACAAATAGACCAGTTAGCATAGATATTCTATGTGAACTCTTTCAATTACTTTACTTGGAAAGATCAAAGACAAATAAATTGAAATTGAAGTAACTATAAAATAAAATAAACAAACAAAAAACCTACCACACTATTCAAAGAAAATAACTGATGTTGATAAAAATAACACCTTTTTTTTCAGCAAAGTGATTTTGCAAAGGCAGCACAAAGAATAGCAGGACATTTCCTGTTCCTGTGTTAATGAAACAAACAATTAAAAATCCTGAATGTATCTTACACCATATATTCTAAAACTCTTTTTCCTACTGTTTATAATGATGATGTGACAACAACCACACACTTCACTTTCATTTTTTCTTCAGGAACACTCTTCTAATTAAAAAAAAAAATAAAAAAGCCAGGAAGAGGAATTAAAATGGGAGCTTGAATTTGAACTTTCAAGAAAAGAAAGGAAAGGGGAACTGGAAATTTTAAAAGGACTGAAAATCACTGAGAATCTGAACAGCTTGGACAAGCTTTCTGATGATATGGGTTATCTGGAATGACATACAGGATTCTGATCACCATCACCTTGTTCACCAGAGATTATAAAACTTGTCAGGAGATGTAGGCTTAGAAACTGTTAGTACAGTTATATTTTATTAACAACAATGAACAGTTGCCTTCAATAGCTGAAAACGTAGCTCAAGAAAAAGTCCAATGCTTTCAGTGCAGGAAGTCAAGAATCATGATGTTTGCTCTTACTACACTAGATACAGTGCAGTTGCTGAAATGGAGATGAAGGAGTGACTTAGTATAAATAATGGAAATATTATTCAGGGGAAGATATTTCAGCAGATGCAGGCTGATTCCGTTCATACTATGGAGCCTTCAGGCAGAAAAGTTATGAAGAGCTGGTAGCTTTTGATATTCCAGATGTTAACCTTAGCTAACCAGGGTATACCTGAGTGCTGAAAGCAGAGAGAAAAAACCCACCTGACCTTGCAGTAGTTTTGTAGAGACCTGTACTACAAACGGCAGACAGCAGCAAGGATTATTTGTTAAGTTTTAAGTATTCAGGTGGACTTGATTTGCAAACAAAATCAGGCAAAGGAGGCCAGCTACATTCTCACAACCTGTGGAAGATGGAATGTAATACCACTTTTTTTCCCCAGCAGCTCATCAAAAAAGAGCAATGATAATTTAATTTTGCAGCTGGCATAATGAACTTTTGATACAGATATGTGTGCAGTTTGATTATGATTTCATTGATTTTCATATGACAGTTCAAATCCCTCTTTTCTGTACATCCCTAAAAACGAATCCTAATTCTGCAAGTGGGTAAATTTTTTTATAACACAATATAAACTTTGTTCCTATGAGCCCTATAAATATAGCACTTTAATAAAAGTCAGGGAGAGAGAGTCTGAAACTTTCTGTGCTTGTTTTGTAATAACAAAAGAAAGAGGAATTTCAGAAGACTTAATGAAAAATGTTTTAGACTTGCTTGTAGTGCAGGACTACGAAAGCCAACCAATACATTAGAATACTATCAGTCAAGTATAATTTGAAATTGTTTTTTAATATTTCTGCTAGTTTTCATAAAGTTACTATAATCTGTCATCACACTGAGGAAACAAAAAAGCACACCATTTCAAGGCTTCACGAAAAGTGATAAATAGAAGAAAATCAGCAGAGAATGCTTTCAAGAGAGTGACGTTAAAGATCATCAGATGTCACTGTTGAAGAATGCTCCTAGTAAAGGTACTGCAGGAAACTAGACATATAACTTATGAGAGCTCCTTTGAAACACTTAGATTAGAAAAAAAGTATGGAGTAATGCTGTTGAAATATTAAAAAGGATATTATGCTATGTGAAGAATGCTCAAGACGAAATTATAACCTGAGGTTTGTTACTCCAATAAGTTCCCTCGAATGTGGATAGCAAGAAATTTCATGCAGGTATTTCTATTTGCTCATAGTGAACAAACTGGAAGAATAAAGTATGGTATTTCTTACTTATCATTATTTTTCTTACCATTATATAGCAAAACATAAATTAAAACATGTTTCAATATCATTTAGTACGCATATCTTTGTATTTTGGCATTTTGAGGGGCAAAACATTTAATTTCTAGAGCAGGAATTTAAAGCAGACCTAAGTTTTACAATTTTTTTTAATAAGATAAACATTTATTTTGAACTAATCACAGAATCACAGAATTGAAGGGGTTAGAAGGGACCTCCAGAGATGTAATGTTAAAGGAATTTAATAATTTCTGAAACAAGAACAAAATAATTATCAAATCATGGATCATGAAGCCTCTTTACAAAACTGACCTTCAATTCTTGTTTTCTGAAAACCTATACTTTAATCTACTATTTCTGTGATGTGTTCATAGAATGAAGAGAATGAATAAGATCATCCCCAAGGTCTGGAAAACCTAAATCACTTCTGTAAATGAAAATGTATGTTTATGTTTTTTTTCATTCTCATTACTATATTTTGCCAATTAACAGGTAAACCAGAACATGTGATTTAAAGGTAGTATGAGACAATCAGCATATTTTTCATGCAAGTAACAGAACATACAGGAACAATACAAAGAGAAATAAAAAGCCCTGAACGTATCCATGAATATCACACATACACACAAAAAAAAAGTGACTGAAAAAAATATTTCAGCACTGTGATCTTCAGAGGTTCTTGGGGAAGGATAAATGAACACATTTTACAGTTTCACAGATTGATTTTCAAACAATTGCTAATCTGATGTCTTCATTTGTTCATCACTTTACTGTATATAAAAATTGGTGAAGTTTCATGCTGTAATTGATTTATGTGTCTGATGTATGTCTTAGACCAGTGATATCTGTGGTGCACTTTAGGTATGGGATGGCTGCATGGACAGTACTTTTGTCTTTCTGGCCTTTTCCCTGTAGCATACTCACCAGTCTCTACTCTGACTTGCTGTGGAGTCTACAGATGACATATGCATATATTTGGTTTCCTGTTCAACAGTATTAAGTAGCTGGGTGTTCTTTAGTAAACAGATACACATTTTTCTTACTTAATTACAAGTGATGCTAGAAATCAATTATGGTATTACAGATGGTGTCTGCCTGATGGCTGTTACAACATTTTATCAAACTTCAAGCAGAAAATCACAGATTTATGTTCTACTTTGCTAGTCTTCATCCCCAGATTAGCAGATGTCTTTCTTGTAAAAAAACACAAAACATTTTGACAAGAGCATATTCAAAACATTTCACTGTTACCCTGTAGTGATTTATCACAACAGCTCACCTACAAAATGCATAAAGTATGCCACTTTAAAACATTGATGGCATTTTTAGAAAACTTTAGATGTGTGTAATTGCACAGTGCTGGACAGAGAAAAGATCCACTATTCAGCCTCCAGCAGCAGTCAACAGTGGAGGCCAAAGAAAGAACATGAGAACAGGTGAATTTGTACTGATGCTTTCAACAAACACTTTCCTCACATGAAAAAAATTACAAACAGAACCTTCTGAAGCAAGGCTGGTGCCTCTATGCTTCTGTAAGTCCATCTAATCAGACATTTCATGTATAAAATCTCTTAGGCTTCTGGAGACCCTGCATCACAGAGCCCATCTGTTCGGCTGCCTTCTGTTCTGAAAACCAACTTCACTTATTTGTTTTGAACCTGCCCTAAAACTTGACCCCTTTTGTGACTGCTCAGTTCCCTTTCAAATGCTTTCTGGAAATCCCAACAGAGTGTATCAACCAGGCCTTCCTTATTCCTTGCTGACTTCTTCAAAGTACTCTGACTGTGAAGCACAATTTCTCTTAACAAAGCTATGTCAACTTTTCACCGATATATCATATTTATTCATGCGTTCACTAATTGTACTTCTAATTATCGCTAATTTGCCTAATACAGATGCCAGGTTTATCAGTTAATATTCCTCTGATCTTCCCTGAAACTTTTCTTAAAATACATCTGCCAAGCTGTCCCATGGTAGTCAAGCAGGGTGAAGGTAAAGATTAGACAGCTGTTAGCAGCTTGGCTACTTTATCTGTAAGTTTTTTTAGAAGTCTTGGATGCACACAGTTCTTCTGCTTCAATGAGCAAAATACTTTAAGCTTCAAGTTTCAGCCAGGAAAATGTTTGCATTGCTCAACAACTTTTTTTCTCCCTGTTCTGACTGCATTTGTCCACAATAAACAGAATATATTGCTATTCTCAGAAAGCCAGGCAGTAATTTAACAAGGACATGTACAGCAAAAGCCTTACAAAGTAAGACCAGATTCTTTGTCTTAGGAACTTGTAGCACAATCAGCAATAAAGAAGAACCAAAGGTGTGCTTCAATCAGATGAAAACCAGGCTTTAGACATAATGTCAAAACAGAAAAATTCAGCACCGTAAACTTGAGGTGGGTACACAAAATGCCACCATTTCATTTACAGTTGCCGGCTTTGACGTATGAACTTCTCTGTAAGTGAATATTTAACAGTGCATCCAATTCTTTTCTCTCCTTTTTCATACTTCCACTTATTTTGGCAAAAGCAAGTTTTCATATTTCTTTTTGCGGAGCTAGGTTGGAGGAATGGAAATCAACTGATGTACAGCTCCTACAAAGCAGAAGATAAAGTGTAATGTCTCTAACTCGAATTGGAAAATCACCCCCACAGCCTTGAGCTGTAGTAAGCAAAAAATTTCTCCTGTTAACAGTAGCACCAGTCGTTTGTTGCAGTTGGGAGAGTGAAAGGGCATATGCAGGATAAGGTAGAGGTCTTTTAGATGATCAGCTGGAATAGTTGGGAAAATAAAACAGATTTTGACATAGAGCACCACCGTTAGAAGCAAACAGAAATTTAACTAAATTTCCTTGTAAACAGATGTAGATATTTGCATCTACTACTATGGGCAGAAGTGACGGCCTTAGAGTGGAAAGATCTAGGAGGGCACTGAGCTTCTGAGCTGGCAAAACCAGAGGGATGAGGCTACTGTAGATAATCTGAAGGGCAGGCTCAGAAAAATCTACTTGGCAGTGTATAACCTTGAAGCTTTCCTCCTTAATTCTGCATATACTCTTAAAAAAATCAGAATATACTACTACGCTATCAAAAAAGAAAGTTTCAAAAATTTCAGTGACTAACATTTACAATTCAACTGATCAAGGTCATTCATTAATATGAGAATGTTATATCAGAGAAAGTAACATATGGATCTCTGGTATAAAGAACCAATATTCGGCCCAGTCTTAATTTAATTTTAATGCATTATTACATCTGGAAATAAACAGATGAGGTTTTGCATATTTTTTTACCTCCTAAAATTGCTTGGAAATCTAGTGTATTAAGCATAATTACATCTATTTTTACAAGCACACACCTACTGAACAATAGAATATCTCCTTAATAATTGCTAGTTCATTTTAACAGAAAATAAATGCGAGACTTTCTGTGTTGCTGCTCTCTTCCTCCTATCATCACCTAATACACCGTATATGCAAAAAGCATTGCATTTGGTCAGCCCTCACACTAAGAACTGGATATAAATATTTTTAAAAATTACCACTGACATCATCCTGACACTGGGGGCATTGTACGTATATATATGCAATCACTCAAAACACATTCTAGCACTTGTTTATTCCATTTTTAATTCATTAATGACAAAAGCATGTAAATGCTCAAGAATTAGCATTTTAAATTTCCTAACTCTCTAAATGTTTTATGCAGAGTAGAAATCAATCAGTCCTCCTCAAATTACCAAGCAATAGTTTTCTTATGAAACTTTCCATTATCTTCTATTTATTACTATAGCTAACAGCTATTAAGGTGGCTTTGATAGCCATCTACTTGCTCATGAAAAACCTAATGTACAACAAATTGTGGTGAAGTTCATGAGAGTTAAAACTGCAATAAGTAGACATAATAAAAAGAAAATTAGCAAAGAAAACTGCATATCTAGATGTTAACAAAACAACGTAATATTTCAACTTCACAGACTGCCATATTCTCCTTTTGCTGGTAGAGCTATACCTACCTAAACTATTTAAAATATCAAAGCTCTGGAGAAGCTGCAAAGAAAATGTATGAATGAAAAAAATTAAATGGGCTTTTCTATCTGTTGTTTATATTAGCCTACTGTATTGGAAACAAAACAGGAAGATGTAAATTATGCAGATAAAGTATAAACATTAGAGTGCAATGAAGCTTTACCACACAAAAATTAGTTTGATATTCCTTTTCCAGTAATTTGTGGAGAAGTATTTGTAAATTAGCCTGCAATTAAACACAAACACTTGTCAATTGTATAATACACAGTTGAATACACAGACAATATACTGCCAGCTTGTTCTACCGTATTACAATATTTAAGAACTGAAATTAAAACATTAACCTAAATATGTTACTAATATCCTCTACAGTACACAACTGGATATGTAGTTAACACAAACATTGCTTTTATAGTGAAAAGGCCCTGCTTTATCAGTGCACACTTATACAAATTCATTTTCCAAAAGTTTTGCAATTCGGGTTCTTTCCCTGAATAAGTGTGACAGAATTTGATTCTTCAGGGCTGATCGTGATGCTGTAAGCAAAACCTTGATGAGTTTATACACATCATATTAACCGATGGGATTTATGGTTACCCTCTGCATCAGTGAAGTTGCTGGTTATCTGCCATGCAAATTACATGAGCTCTTTCAATTCAGGTAATTGCAGAGACATGTATAGTATATGTCTAATCCCATTTCCATGTGCCAGAAATGTTTTGCTGCTCTAACTGTAGGCAGTGTTTGAAGAAATCACTGCTTGAATTTCCTGATACTGTCTATTGCCCAGAACAGAGGAATCACAGCTCGCAATGCACGTTGCTTCTGTATTAGAATAAAAATTACTGCATGGTACAACCTCTTAAAATCTGCAATTCATCTACTCCTGTTTCATATTTGTAAGAGTATTTCAGTAACTAAATAAATGTTTGTTGAACATTTACTGATATAAATCATGCATCAAGCACTGCAGTTCATCTGCTATAGAATAAAGCCTACTATGGGTATATAACTCAAAAATTTCACTTTGTACTGGCTTCCCAGTCCTAAATCCAGTTCCGCTTCACATTTGTGTGTCTAGATGACATGTAATACATCTCATATAACATCTACATTTAAGAGCCACCATGAATCACAGAACGGTTTGGGTTGAAAGGGACCTCAATGATCAACTTCCAACTCGACACAGACAGGGTTGCCAGATGCTAGATCAAGCACTAGATCAGACTGCCCAGGGCCCCATGTCAACTGGGCATCCTCAACCTCTTTGGGCAACCTCTTCCAGCACCTCACTACTCTCTAAAAAAAGCTTCCCCGGATATCTAATCTTAATCTCCCTTTCTTTAGTTTAAAACCATTTCCCCTTGCCCTATCACTATCTATCCATGTAAAAAGTTGCTTTTCTTCATGTTTATAAACTCCCTTTAAATATGGGAACATTGCAGTGAGGTCTCCCTGCAGCCTTCTCTTCTGCAGGTTGAACAAGCCCGATTCCTTCAGCCTGTCTTCATAAGATAGGTGTTCCAGTTCCTCTATCAACTTTGTGGCCCTCCTCTGGACCGTCTCCAAAAGCTGTACAGCCTTCTCCCTGGACCCTTGTGAATGGAAGTGATCTTTCCCTTTTTCCAGTCCCTGAAGACTTCACCTGACAGCCATCTTTTCAGATACGATGGAAAGTGGCTCAGCAACCACATCAGCCAGCTCTCTGGGGCACAGGTAATCTGGCCCTATGGAGTTGCACACACTCAGTCTCATGAGTTGGTCTTACACTAGGGAAAGAGTTTTCTCCTCCATTTCCCACTGATAGGTTCAGGCTCAGGGCTGTGAGGTTCAGAGATATGAGAATCCTGGTAGCCAGTGAAGACTGAGACACATAACTCAATGTACCTCATCCTTTTCCGTTCTCCATATCTGTTGTAGTCAGTACTGTTTAGCAAAGGAGGCACTCTCTCTATTGCCTGTCTCTTCTTTTCTTTAATATCTCTCACCAAGTTCAGTTCCATCTGTGCCCTGGTTTTCCTAATTCCAATCTAATCCTAATCTAAGTCAAGACAGTACCCCCATGTTCTTCCCAGTTTACACACCCTTGCTTCCACTGCCTGTACATCTACTTCTTTTTCCTCAGTTTGACCAGCAGGTCCTTGCCAAACCATACTGGTTTTGTGTCTCCCCTGTCTGCTTTCTTATTCTGAGGGACAGATAGTGCTTGCATTCACAGAAAGGCATCCTTTAAGTGTAACCAGTTTTGCTCCACTCCATTGCCTCTAAAGATAGCTTGCCAGGAGATGTCATCCAGCAACTCTTTAAATAGCATGAAGTTCACTCACCTGAAGTTCAGGGTCCTGAGTCTACTACTTGCCAGGCTCATGGTCCTTGAGATCATAAACTCAAAAAGGGCATGGTCACTGCAGCTCAGGCTGCCTCCAGTCTTAATGTCTTTAATGATTTCCTCCACATTAGTGAGCACGAGGTCCAGCAATCGTTCACTTCTGGTTGGCCTATTCAATACTTGAACCAGGAAGTTAGCGTCAATGGACTGCAAGTGTCTCCTGGATGGCTTACAGCTTGCCTTGTCTTGACAGCAGATATCCAAGTGTCTGAAATCCCGCATCAGGGTGAGAGCCTGTAAGTGTGAAACTTCCTGTAGCTGACACAGGAAGGCTTCAACAGGCTCTTCTTGATCAGTAGACCTGTTGAAGACCATGACCATCTATCCTTTATTGGTCCCACTCCTAATTTTAATCAATAGGCTCTTGTTTCTGACTTTCTCAAAGGCAGTTCCTTGCAGTCTATCCACTCCTTAACATACAGAGAAATTCCCTGCCTCTCTTACCTTACCTATCCCTTCAAAAAGTGTATAGCCCTCAATGGCAGTGCTCTGATTGCGTGAATCATCCCACTGTGTTTTTGTCATGATCAAAATTTTTTAAGTTAACCACTGTTTTCAACTTTGCTTGCTTATTTCCCATGTTGCATGTATTGGTATAAGAGCACCTGAGGTGGGCTTTCAGATGCATTTCCTTGCCAGAGGTGCCCTCCCACAAACCTCTAGGTCAAACATGAGGTTTTCTCCTTCTGCACTCTAGAGTGACAGTGTTCCCTGGCTCTTTTCTGTCACTCAGCAGTACAGATCCTTCTCCCAGCAGCTCTAGCTTAAAACCCTCGTAACAAATTCTGCCATTTTGCTCCTGAGTATACTCCTGCCCCTTCTGGTCAGTTGCATCCTGTCCCATGTCAATATTCCTGGTTTGTCAAAGGAGCCACGTAGATCATGGAAGCCATAGTGACACCACTCATGCAACCAGTCATTCAACTGGTCAGTTCTCTTTCTTCTGCTTGGACCCCATTCTCCCACTGGGAGGACTGAGGAGAACATCTCCTCTGCTCCTAATCCCTTCAACACCTTCCCAAGAGAAAAACTACAAGTCCTTTTTTATGTTTTTTAATTTCCTGGTCACATACTCATGAAACCCAGCTTGAAAGACCAAGAGAGGATAAGTCATCCATGAAAGACCAAAGCAAGACAGAACTTGTATAATAATAGGCTTTCTGCCAGGGAACTAATTGCACCCCATTTATAATTTAAAAACATTCTTTGTTATAACTGCACGAACAGTTACCTTGAAATAACAGTAAATACATAAATATATCCATGAACCAATATCTAACACAACCATATAGGCAACCAATTAAGTCCTTTCTCCCATGATATGGCATGCAAATGGGAGAGATGGTATGAGTTATTTTCTTTGTATTTTATAGAAGGTGTATTTTAGTATTTACAGCAAGTGCTCACAGGACAGTAACCAGACAGGTATGCAAATGGGAAAAACTTAAACTTCTGTAAATCCTTAAGAAGGTTAGAAAAAAAAGATACCTAGCCTGAAATATTTTCCCAGTGCACTGCTATATCATCTCTCTGGATGGCAAGTTTGCATTTTAACATACTTCGTCGTTTTTTTTTTTTTCCCTTTTCTTTTTTCTATTGTTTCCACCTGCCTTAGGCTGCTTGAGGTCTCCTGTGATAATTTTATTGTTACACTTTCGTGCATATGTGGCTATAGGCAACCTTCCTTGAGAATGAAGAACGGGACTGCAATAAAATGCAGAAACATACAGGGGCACAATCACACTGGGAAACCAATCTAATAAGACGCCTTAAGGAGATGAAAAGCAGAAAGACTATATCCCTCGAGCAAACCTGTTTTCTCCAAGAGTTTAGGAAATCTAGGTATATTCCCTTCATCAATGGATGCACATTTTACTTGGAAACATGTAGTGATTCTACAGTAATTTTGACAAAAACCTGCTTGAAAAAGATAACACACATTTTAAAACAATTTATTTCTGCTTTCTCATTAGTTAAAGCACTGGTTACCTTCAGAAAATTCAGAACATTTTTGAAGGCAAGAATAGCACCAAGGAAGTGAATTGATCTACTGTCTCCAATAGGAAAGAAGAGATGGGGGATAATCTATTAATTGCGTGCAATTAAAGAAAAAAAAATATGGAAATAATATTCCATACAGGTAGATATTTTCTTTTTTTTCTGTACCGATTCATACTGGTTTTAGTATGATTACTGTTACACAGTAAGCATTACTTTATTACAGTATATACTACTGAACTCGGTAAAAATTTTGTTAGCTGTTACATAGAAGTGAGTAACTGCTAAGTAAAGCTTTATCCTATAGTTCAAACCCTGAAAAACAGGGTAAGCATAGGGCTGTAATTTCCCAGGCAGAATAAATCTTGGTTACTTTTCATCTTGCAATTTGGCAAGTCTACCCTGATTAAAAACATACACAAACTAGGATGTTTGTACAAAAGTTATTCAAAAAACTACCTGGCAGAGTTTATGGCAAAACTGCTGCAAGTGAGAAATTAAATAAAAACAAAATAAAACAAGAACCAAGAAAAGAGCAATCTTTAAAAATCATCTTTGGTGTACAAGTAATAAACATCTGTTTCTCCATAAACCTGCATTCAAAAGAAGACTAAAATCATACAAAATTGAATGCAACATACATGGTACTGTCCTGCTTGTAAACTTTTAATAAAAATATTAATGAATACCCATTTCAGAGATGGTCTTAAGAAAAAACAGCCCTCATATATCAAGCTGATCAAAACAAGCTCTGTATTCTTTCTTTCCTGATGACAGTACAAGGTAACTTTCCACTGTTTTGCATAGGAGTAATTTCTGTCTTCACAGTCATATTGTAATCAAACATTGAAGGCAGTAAGACTGAACTTGGTCTGCAGGAAAATTATGGAGCTAATTCAAGCACATGTGAAGGACACAAAGATGACTGGAAACAGCAAGTGCAGATTTACTGTGGGGAAAACATGCCTGGCCAACCTGACTGAATTTCTATGATGAGATGGCTAGCTCTGTAGACAAGGGATATGTGAGTAATTTTGTACCAGGGGAGACATCTGAATGTCTACAGCACTTCCTTGAGAAGAAGTATTGAAGACTCTCACAGATGGCTGTTTCCTTTTCCATTTCAAAATTAGAAACACTTTTGTTTCAAGGTAACAAAACCACCATAAATTTCCTAAAGCATAAAAAGAGAGTTACACAAATAAAATACAACCTTTTCAAAATAGATAATGTGGTTTGAGTTTATTTAAACAACATATATCTGTGACAGCTGATATTTCTAGCTGTTACTGTGTCCAAGAGCTTAGTGACATTCAGAAATGAGTCACTAACGATGACTGAAAATACAGATCTAGCTAGCACTAAAAATAAAGGCTGAAGCCCCAAATGACATGGTATATATGCAACAAGTCAACTCAAAGAGGTATGAAAGAAAGCATATATATATATATATATATTGAAATCTGGAATCATTATAGAATTGGTATACGTGCTGCTTATGATTTTCTGTGAATGTTTTGGAAAAGCTAGAATACGGAGTACTTCAGAGGCTATGGGGACAATGACAGAATACACAATGTCATATAACGACCAAATGAAAAGCTCACAAAGTTTTGCTGGAACAGCATGAGTTGCTAACAGGTGGAAACTAGACAAATCACTTAGAATATACAAAAGCTTATTTAAAAAATTACACATCAATATATATATATATATTAACAGCACTGTCAAAATCCCATATTAACCACCACTTATTATACCAAACTTCTGATGAATGTGTTGAATTTGGAAAGTCCAAATCTCAGAGAAGAAATAAAACTGAGGATGCTGAAATGCTGACTTAAAAAAAAATCAAAATCTTCATTGGCTCTAATTCACATGCTATTGTAAGAGAGGAGGCAGAGACTAAGATTTCTGTCATTGTAAGGAAATGTAACTACTAAGCCTGGACAATAGTGGAATCAGCTAAGAGACTGCCTTTCTGAGACTGACTGAAAGTAATTCTAAATGATGTGGGAACATACCCTTCTGCAAATTTAACTTCGTCCTTCTTGCTCGCAGTCTTTAACTACTATATTCTTCTGATTAATAAATACTGACTTAATTTGAAAAGGCTGCTTGGTGGTCTGCAAATACTTGCCAAGACAAAGGATGACAACTCTCACAGAGGTCCACTCATTCCAGCATGGAGGAAAAGCAGTAAAATCAGAGATCTTAAAATGAGGAACAATAGAACTGCACATTTTGCCTTTTCAAAAAGGAGGACTCATAAATGTATCAGTTTGAAAGGTATCAAAAAGATTAAAACACTGAACATCTAACAAATGCATGACAACATGTTACTTCTGAGTCACACTTCTGAGTCTGCTAAAGGAAATTTTTTACTCCCATAAAAATTTCAAAATGTTTGAAGGTGAGAATCATTATTTAAATTATGATTCAGTATAACATTTCTTAAGACAATACAAACTTAGCAGCAAATAGATAAGACGATTTTTTAGTATATCAAACCAAATTTAGAGGAGATAAAGAAACCAAATAAAAGCTAACCAGAAGATAAACACTTATCACAAAAATAAAATCCTACGTGTACAATCTAAACAATGGAAGGAAGTGGCTACTGAAAACTACAACATGTCAACATAAAATGCCTGGTGTATGCTGCCTCATCTAGAGAGTAGGTATCAGACTGTTCTCAAAAATAATACAAAAAATTACAGGCATTTCCATCATTATAGCACAGCACAAGGTGTACACCAGGCACTGTTTGTGCACTTCAGCAAACATCTGTGGGTTGTGTTTTTTAATTCCCAGAAACATACTCAATACCCTTTTTTTAAGATACCAATATATTTATTTGGTTCATGAATCATAGAATGGTTTGGGTTGGGCGGAACCTTTATAATCACTATATAATCCAATCACCTCCCTCTAGAAAAGGTTGCTTGAAGCCCCATCCAGCCTGGCTCTAAATGCTTCCAGGGAGGGGGAATCTGCAAACTCACAGAGCAATCTGTTCCACTGTCTCACCACGCTCACAGCCAAGAATTTCTTCCTAATATCTAGTCTAAACCTACCTTCTTCCCGTATAAAACCATTTTTCTTTGTCGTATCACTGCCTACCTTTCTAAAAAGTCCCTCCATAGCTCTCCTATAGGCCCCCTCTGGTACTGGAAGGCTGCTATAAGATACCCCCATAGCCTTTTCTCTCCAGGAAGAAAAGCCCCACCTCTCTCAGCCTGTTCCTGAAGGGGGAGGTGCTCCAGCCCTCTGATCATATTTATGGCTCTTATTTGGACCTGCTCCAACAGCTGAGGAAGGACAACTTGATGAAAAATTGTATATCTATTTTTCTAACTCAGCCAGGTCATGTTCACTCTCCATACTTCTTTAGTCTTCTTCTAAAATAGTAAATAAGGAATGAAAAAACAAGGTTCCTGCAATAGGGCAAGATTTGTTACTTAGTCTCTTGAAGTTGTATGTCTAGGAACTAAGCATATCAGTTTGACTGAAAAGCACTGAACAGGGCGTAAAAAATTACGTGTTTTTCAAGACACTCTTGCATTATGTCATAAAACAGCAACTAGCTGTTATGAAAGGGCTAGGTGCAGAAGATGTGCAATCATGTGCATGAAATACAATGCATTTTGAAAGAAGAGCAGACTAGAGAAAGAAATCAGAAAAGCAAAATGGAAAAATCCCTACACATGTAAATAGATGTATATCTATGTACATAAATCCATGAATATACAATAACAGAGGGCATCGGCATATTTACTCACAATTCCCTAACATGTGCTTTTCTTCCTAAATACCTCTGGGTTTAAGTTTTGTCTTCATTTTCATTTTCATTACCTTTCTTTTACTTTTCTAAATAATTAAGACCATAGCACTATTCTGAAAAAAAAAACACCCACAAAACAACAAAATAAAATAAAATAAAATAAAATAAAATAAATAAAATAAAATAAAAAAGGCATCAAGGCACTGTATTCTGTAATAATTATTTGTAAAAATTTCACTGTCATGATTTACTAAAAAAATAATAAATGATGAGACAAACCACCTCAATATCCAGCCTCAATATGTCCCCAATACTATGTCACAGCCTGACTATAAATTTCTTCTCTGGGTGGTGTGTGTGTTTAATAGTGGTCCAGTTTTGAAGAAGATAGTTTTGAAACCACTGTGTTAAGAAGAGACTCAAAAATACCACATAGCAGTTTCTGATGATGGTACAAAAGCCAGAACTAGTCTAAAACACACTAACAAAACAAAACAAAAAATTCTTAGGCTAATATTGGAAATGTAATTTGAAGTACAGCAGCAATAACAGATATTGCCAAGTGATGTGACTGTGGTACAACTATGATACTTCTACAGCATTAAAAGAGCGAGTCCAAAATACAGGCTTTAAACAAAATAATCCAAGTGCACCATCACTGATTTTTCAACTACTTTACACACTTCATTTTGGATTTCTACCTTACTTAGCTGGATAAAAGCAACTTAGTTTTAGTTTTGTCTTTTTGCAACCACAATGAATTTTTATTCACAGAGATAACATCAATATGCCTATTTTATTTGCAAATCTTTAAACTAGTATATTGAAGCTTGGGGGCAACATGGTTTTAATCTGAGCACTAGCAATGTTTTTGAAGGCTTGCATATACCTCAAGTTCAGTAGATGCATAATCTTTTCTATTTCCAGTATTGATGGAAAAAAACTAGCAGGCCAGGAGAGGGTATGAAGCTGGGATGTGGAAGGATGACACAAATTTACGTAACGATACTATCCATCTTACAACCTTAAGCTTGTGCAAAATTCTTATCTAATTATGGCTGAGTACATTTGTACATGAGTGTTGAAGACAGCTCTGGGAATACCATTTGCTGTTAAAGGCTTTGCAGTGATCAGCAGAAGTACAAGCATTGCATTTTGTCAAGGACAGGCAAATCTTCACAAACATAGGCTGAACATCCATTGGAAGAGAGCGTGAAGAGGATTCATGAAATTAATCCAAGGTCCAGATAACCTTCCAGAAATGTTGTAGTACACAATGGAATCACAGGTCTAACAAAATGATCATTATGACAACAAGATGTAACCCTACACCAAATTTTTATTCAAAAATACTAGAATATATGCTTCTATACATAATCTAAGTTTATTTATTGTGCTTGGATGAATTCTAGAACTGAAATAGCATTTCTTTTATAACTGTTGTCGAGTAATAATATACTACTGAAGTATCTTTCAGATCCCTAAAGATCACAAAAAAAGACAATAATGCAGTGGCTAACAGACTGTTCTGAATATTTGCTATTGTGCTGATTGTTGCTTAGGTCTCAAATCACAGCATGAAGTTCCATTCTGCATGTGCTGCAACAAATCTACACAATCAGAGAAGGGCAAACTGTCAGCATCAATTCTGTATTTTTCTTTTTTTTGTCAGCATGTATCACTCCACATCTCAACATGAATTAACTTTAACACAGGATTTTGCGTCTATTAACATTTAATACGTTCCAATGCAGATATATTGTTCTGCTTTGGGAAACACAGTCAGAGGAAAGTGACGTAACTTGCCATTAATTTCATTATGACTAATGAAACTGAGGTTGTTCATATAAATCAATCTGACTGAATGCTGAGAGTGAGTGCAACTGACAAGGGGAATTGAAAAAAAAATGTATAAAGGTTCCAGTGAATCATCATAAGCAGGACTGAAAAATAATGAAGGAACAGTTTTCAGAAAATAATTTTGAAGACCCATCCTGTTAAATATCTGAAAGGTGTTGTGCATATTTTTGTAAGACAGATAAGGCCATATTTACGTGAAAAAAAAGGATTTATCTCTAATTTCTTACAGAATAGTTTAGGGCAGTCATCAATCTGTCTTCAGATAATGACAACCACATTGCATCTGGAAGATGTTTGTAGCTGAATGGTTGCACAATCTTCCCTAGAAAAATAACATTTCCAGCATTAATTAGCTGGCCTGCATAATGAATAGAAAGAAACTTCATAAAATTAGCTTACTGTAATCACCTGAAGAACTCTTTGAACATCAATTAACAAGATGAAATGCAAACAAAAAATGTTAGTCCCTAAGGGGCTAAAAAATACTTGCTTTCTGAAATATTTATCCATTGCAGTACACATCTAGGCAACTAATTATTACAATAAAGGCTATTTCCGTGGGAACTGGCCAGAAACACAGTTGAAAACAGTAAAACCTTTCTTCTCTAACAAAACCTGGAAGTTTTATCAGAGTGGATCAGGAAGTAAGGAATAGTTTACACGAATTAGAAAATTTCTCATTACTAGTAGCATGCATATATAATAAAATATTACATTTGCAATGTAAAAATGGTTTCAACAACACAGCCACGACACTTGATGCCTATCTAAGTTGATCATTGGGAATTAATTATTGGGTATTGATTATTGGCTTGTTAATATAAACAAAGATGCTGTTCCCTTTTATGATGGCATGTAAGAATGCAATAGCTTACGTGAGTATTCCATTTGGGTATCTTTTTCAAAAGTAACCACAGACTGAAAAATTGCATTGAGAAAGTAAAAAACTTGTGAAAACTGACTAGATAAAGAATTATGCACAGACAACAACAGACTAGAAGATAAAAATAAAATTTATCTGATTTTACACTACGTACACATTTTTCCAAAATTATGATATTAAAATATTGAAAAACATACTCAATTATTGCCAGCTGAAGTGAAGTTTCCAAATACACGGTGTCAGCAGATAAATTCACTCTTCTCTGAAATGCCTTCTAACAGCTTTTATAGGAACTGCACTGCTTCACAGTCCATTACAGACTTCCTGATGTAAGGGGTACAAGATTTCAGTTTCAGCTAACTATTCTGGGTAAATAAATTTTAATTGTTTTTGCGTATAAAGAATATTTTCTTGTGGGAGAAATTTTGGTACGTTCTGATCTGCATGCTAATGAAATTCTAGAACTGTTACTATGTAGTATTGACCATGTAAGCGAGAGACAAAGAAAAGGTCAGTACCATAATATTTTGACTAGAATTCATTGTTATCCCTTTCTTTAGTAAATGAAGGAAAAGAACGAACTTTTGTCAAGGAAAGAAACATTTTCCCCCTCTCTGCTGACTATAATTTTCAGTAAACATTACTCAGAAATATGAATGGTCCTGATTCAGATAATTTTCAACACAAAACATACCTTTGTGCATGTAGTGTAAAAAATTAAAATAAAATAAATTGATCCTTCCTATAGATTGATATCTTTCTCCCAACTGTGATCACTGCTTGTATTCCGGATGTCTTTTACTCTTCTATATTGCAGACAATATGTCCTCAAACTTGAAATGGACTTCCACCATATTTTGTTGTTATTGCTTTTTGCCTTACTATCTCTGTCTTCAATCATATTGACAGTAATTGTTTCAAAAAGAAAGTTCATACTTCTTTTCATCCAAAACAGTACTTGCGCCAAAACTCTGTTTTTACTGCTATATACCTCTATCCCTTACAGAATTTAAACTTCTTGGTTGTTAAAAAAAGAAAAAAAATGATACTGCATAGAACCCACCTTGTAAAATCCATCATTAGCTAGGACATCAGTCAGGACACTGCTAGATAACAGCACCTTCCTGACAAGAAGTCTACATTGAAAGGCTAGCATTTCCTACAGTGTTCCAAATTCAGCTATTTCAAGTATTTTCTGTCAGTTCTTTGTTACCTTACTTTGCTTTCCTTTTCAGTTCTTTTATTGCTCAGTCATACACTAAAGCAGAATAACTCCTACCATATTAAATAATTAGGAGAACTAAATGATCAGATTGTAAATTTCAATAAAGAATCAAACCCCAAAGAATACTTAAACTTGGAAGAACAGTTAACATGTACTATTTACTACTGATTTGTTTTTATTATTTGTATGCAAGTGACTCTAAAAATAGGACAATAAAAATTATTAAGATACCTTCTTCTGAATTTATTTTGGCAGACAAATTATGCACAATTTTCTCTAGTCACAGAATCTCAAAGGAAATGAGTAACATGTAGTTTGGATGTAAGTATCATCTGTACATTTATAAAGATATGTGTATCTTCTAATCTGAACACAAGCCAAAGCCTTCTTTTATTGCCTTCCACGATAAAGTTACATTAAAATTTCATGAAACAGAAGTTGCTTCACTAAAGGAAGCCTTATCACAGAGGGAGAAATAAATCTGTGTTTATTCACATACAGAAAATTTTAGCAGATGCACAGCAACTCTTTCTTCCACTAGTGGTAGGAGAAAGTAAGTCCATGATGATATTCACCTGATGATATTCACCCACTTTTTGCCAATAAGATGCTGCAAGTAGAGGAAATCTGTAAAACTGTTTCTTCCCAGCTATAGTTGGGTAATGTTAGAAAATCTAAGGTATAGAAGGTAAGAAAGAGAGAAAATAATACACTTAGCTGGAAAATATGGAAATGAGGAAATTTATCTTCTGTTCTCCAAATTCCACAGACTTCATGTACAAACCACTCCTGAGGACTATAAAAAGACCAAATCCCCAGACTGAAAGTCTTCTTCTTCAGTATTAAAAGCTATAGTGAAAGTGATGGAGACAATACTCAAATTTCCCACTACAGATTCAATTAAAAAACTCCAAGTAACCCACTTTCTTAAAAATATATATATGTATAGATATAGATATATAAGATATATAATATAATTTATATCTATAATATTAGATATATAATAAAAAGTGTCTTTACATTTTGTATAAATGTATCAGATTCTTTGTTTCTATCAAAGAGTGCACAAAATGTACGATGTCATATTTAAGCAGTAAATAGACTTCAGTCTATATACATCAAAGATGCTTGATTTAAAATAAAAGCAAGCATGCATGCATGAGTTAAATGAATGAGTGTATAAATGTACTAAGCAATTTTTTCTGGTCCTTTTAAAAAGATTAAGTATGCATCAAAATAATCAATTGTTCAAAGTGATTCTTCTTCACTTCTAAGTCTCAACATTTTAAAAATCAGATAAGAAACACACCCTGCCCCCAAGCGTTCCACAGACATCCACTCCTTGTTTAAAAAGGCTCAAAAGAAAGACAAAAATGTAAACATTACTCACAAAGAAAGACACTTTATGGATCATTGGGAGATTAAAGTCGAAGATCTTGAGACGTATGAAATCATCAGTTTTCTGCAATGAGATACTATAATGTCTTTGTTCTAGTCATTAAGAGTCAGCTGTTGAGCTAAATTTAACTTGTAGGCCAGAACTCAGAGAAATTGTCTGGAACAAAATCATACAAGGTTTTACACTAAGATCAGCATCTTGAATCTTAAAAACTAAAATCTAGACCATGCTCTGGAGTATGTACCCAAAATTTCTGCAAATAATCCACTGAGGGAGCAAGCAGCACACTTCCAACAGCTCTCATATATAGTTTCAAGAGTCCATTGCCTAAATGCACTCTCAAGTCAATAAGGGAAGATGAGTTAATGGAGTAGAGACCACAGCAGAAAAAAAATTTGAAGCTTCCTTGCCCAACGTAACTCCTGCTTGTTCGCTTCTATTTAATGATTTCAAAGCAGAGAACAACTGAAAAATATTCATACATGAAGCAGTTTACCAGAAAAGGTAAGGATCGTCCGGTATAAAATAAATAATCTGAATGCTTCTTCTAAACATATCAATTTTGACCATTTTTTATCTAGTGTGACTCGACAGCTATGTAGGCAGGCCTCTGTCATATCTCACACCCAAATTATAAAGAAACGTCTTCTATCTCAGTGAAAAATGCATATTTTACTTGTTCAGGCTCCATTATAAGCCAAAATGTAAGGATCTTTCCCACTAGGTAAAGGGAAATACTGGAAGACATTTAATTAAGGAAATGTACTAAAAGAGCAGTAACTGCGTGTTCCTAAAACAAACAAAACTAGATATAGGTGTTACCTTTTGTTTATTCTAAATACCTCAAAGATGTCAAATACTGTTGTAAAAAAAGCACCATAGAATATGCTATCATGCAGCTAAAATGTGTTAATGAGTACTGTTCAAATAACAATTTCTTAAAAATAAGTATTCAGAATCTTAAGATTTCAGAGACAATTTCCAGAAATTAAATTAATAGGATCTGTTCTAAATCAAATGATCTGCTCACCAGTTCAGATCAATAGTACACAGACAACCTAGTTATCTGAAATAGGCTCCTAATACCACATTAAACCTGTTGCTGAGGCATATTTTGTGTTCAGCACAGCTAAATGTTTAACAGGCCTCCAAAGAATAATCTGTCAGAGACTGAAGACTTTGCTGCAACTTTAAAGCCACAGAAATAACTGCATAGCTCCAGAAGGAGCTGTACAGGTTCCTTGCATCAGATCAACTAGAAGGGACTCTTCCCAGTTCCATGGGGCCCAAGGATGGCTTTCACATTATTTCTAGCTTGTCTGAATTTTAGTCAGTTGTTAGGTGATGCTCACCTCCGTAGAACATATGTACACTGCCAGCAGATTTAGAAGATTCAGTTGTAATGCCAACTTCATCTCTGCACACATTTGCAAACAGAAATCACGAAATGTATCAGCTATCAGTTCCTTTCTGTGTGATTCCCTATTACCTATAAAATAATCTCAGAGATACTGGCACTATGCTCAGATGAACTTCACCCACAATCTTAGCAAAAATGGATGTAATAATGTTAAGATACCAAAATACAGTGGAGAATGTAGCCAACAACATACGCTTTAGTAATTTTTTTTTTAAAGTATTTGTGTACCTTTACCAGGTAGACAAAATAACACAGGGGAAAAGAAAGAACCTGGAAAAATCACTTAATATGATTACATAGCCTTTCACCTCAATAAGATGATGTTTTCTAATGCAAGACAAGAATAAGATTTCTCTCATTTATTTTCTTTTGTTTTAGTAAATGTAAAATATACATTTTTTCTTGAAATAGCACTTAGAGAATTTTCCTGCCATGTGGGAAATAGTTTAGATCTGAAGTAAATTATCAGCTCACTCTGAACTACTATAGATCAGACAAAATACAGAAGTGAGATGCTAGTCACTGGAGCAATGGTGCCAGATGTACAACTCCCACTGCAGCAACTTGTCAGCTAATACGCATGCAACCACCTCTAGATCGACTGCATAATAGGAATGTAGCTCTGAAAGTAATGAGTACTATTTATTTCCTCAGAAACTACATTTGATACAAAAAGCATAATAACACTGTTTGATTAAGAAAATTCTCACCTACATAATAATATTTTTCAACACTTTTCCCACCATTAGCCAATCCACAGCATGGTTTGTCTTTCAGAGTGGTATCTTTCTCTGCTGAAATGTTTACACACTGCCTCGCTGTGCTTGTATTCACTGTTTAGTCCCCCATGAACAACCGGCAAATGTTGATGAATGTCAATGGCTGCCATTTTTTTCCACATGGAAGAATACAGTGACACACCTTTGCTTCATATGCACTTCCATGTCAGACCCCACGTTGTCAGTCTTTGCTGCCATCTGTCACACAGCAACAACATATAATAGAATATTGTTGAGCAGTTCAGCCCCTACATCCATACCACCACCATTTGCCTCTGATGTCATAAGCCAACAGTATAAAACAGGAAGAATTACTTTCGTATATTTCCCAGAAATCAATGCCTACTAGAGTTCAATAACCATGATATGGACCCGTTCAGTTAAGATACTTTCAAAGAATGATGTTCTCTTCAGACAACCTCCCAGAGAGTACGGTGGCCATGACTTTTTGGCTGAAGGCCTAAATGCAAAGACAAGTGTTCCATGGCAAGTTGGCAGCAGGGAAACTGCAGTCTCTATAAGAAAATCTAAAGATGCTGTCAGGTAACAGATTCAGCTATATTCTTCCTTGGCAACAAGTGAAAGTTATTCTCACAGAAGAGTGAGAGCCACTCCCTAAGAAGTACTCTACAAATCAACACTAAGTATTACTAATTTCAGCACTATAAGTTAGCAGCAGCACTTGTAACCACTGAGAAGCTTGCTCCAAGGAAAGCTAAGAACTTTTTCACTTCTCTTACACGTGTTCTCAGGCACACTCACAGTCCATCTGCCAAATGCAGTGATAACAGACTTCCAATATGGCCAAATAAATACACTGTAATCCTCATTATCATACCATATATAACCTGTCATAATCTGCAGTTTCTTTTACTTCAATGGTACTGTTCTGTTTTGTATGCAACCAAGGATCTAGACAGCTCTGTGGATGGATTAAGTTCTATTATATACAGTATTTCTCAAAGAGCAAACTCAGCAGGAAAGCATTTTCACACTCATGACAGATCATAGAATACTGCTTGTTATAAACAGTGTATATGTAAAACAACAATTCTCTGAGCAATGACTATCATTAAGAGACAACATTAGGTGTATCAAATCAGTATGGAATCCCAAAACAGCAAAATTTGAAGGGTTCTTCAAAAGATGTCTGGCGGGCTATAACAAAATGTCAAGAACAACAGAAACACAAGAAAAAATAATATGACAGAAAATAAAGTTTGCAACAACTCCAGGTTTCTTGAAAAGCATGAAAAGCATAAATTATCTGACCCTCCAACTTGGAAGAAATTAATGCTTGGACATGTATACCAATGTAACAGGTATCACAGGTACAGCTCATAATCTATTTTATTGAACTGATTTCCAAAAGGTCAGTAGAGAAAAGATTCTTAGGCAGAAAGAATCATTCACCCTCACACCTTGCATTTGAACAGATTACATATTGACTAGACCACTAGAGAAACTGATACATCAGGTGACTCATGGAAAGGAAGCTGGTCACAAGAAAAGCTAATCATGACTATTTAAAGAAAAAAAAATAGCTCATTTAAAAGCAGTTTGTGATGTGGTCTATTACTAAAACTGTTCTCATTAAGCACAATTTGCTGATTTCCTCCTGAAACCCACTGCTTTTCATCAAGGTCTTGATTTTTCAAGATCATTCTATATACAAAAACAAACTGCAAGTATTAGATTAGACATCACATTTCTTTTTAAAAAAGAAGTTTTTATGTTTAACTGAAGAATAAAAATGTAGCCCATAAAATCAATTTCAGTTCTATTTAAAATTATCTTTTTAAATTCTATTTCCTCTATTATTTGACTGTAAATAAGACCTTTATGCTTGCAATTTATTCAAGTGCATTCTTCTGTATTATTCAGAAAAATGCTGAAATGAAATTAATCCTCACCAGAGAATTAAAATCTAAATGTCATATATTTGTATGCTAAATTCAACTGTGTTATTTTTACACAAGAATTTGGAGGATTAAGTATTGTCTATAAAGAAGTTTTCACAGATTATAAAAATTGTGATCTAATTCAATCATACACAAAAAGACAACAGATATCTTTTTTTCTTATTATTTTATTTTACTTAATTTCTTCAGACTGTCTTATCTGTCTGCAGATTTGAAGATTATTGTCAAATACTGTATAAATATCACAAATTTCAACAGGTTCCTTTGTTAACTTGTCTTTTTGCTCACTTAATTACATTTTTGCCATTTGCCCTACCTATTTCATGAATATACATAGGTAGTGTCTTAGGGGAAAGAATGTGAAAGACCAAGCATAATGTTCAAGGAAAAAATGATGAAGAACTTAACTTGTGAAATGTCTCTTTAGGCCAGCTGATTGCAGGGTAACTACCGAAAAGCTGATACACACACTTTTATTTATATCTACTCAAGAAAGAAAATGTTAAAGAATCAGGATGAAGCTGATTTCCCTCTTGTGTATGTGCATAGCTTTTGATTATAGGCTCTTTCTCAATTGATGAACTATTGCGTTGAGTTCTGAAAATCACTTTACAGAAATAGTGCCGTGTTCAGGGTCAATACCTCTCCAACAGTCAGCTATAAAACTTCCACTGATATTTTTGAAAAGAATGGGATCAGGTCTTTTCTAGTTTCTGTAGAGAGTTCTTGGAACTTCTCTGCAAGGAAGAATAAAAAACCTCATGTGATTCATTTGTGGTATTCATTCATCTTTTTATCTCCTAAGAGCACCAACTGAATGCTTTTTTACATCATTTAAAAACTATTGTTCACTTCCTCTCAGGAAGAAGCCAAAATCAAATGTCAACTTACCTGAATATTTCTGCTATAGCAATAAATACTATACATATACCAGAGAAGATTTGAAAAAAATAATTTGATGTGAATATTCCTTCTATTAAGGGCCTCAAGACTTTGTACACTGCATTTGTTCCCTTCTTCAAAAACTTCACTGTATCTCATTGCTAATGAAAAGAATTTAAACAAGGGTCTTTTTATGACTTATGCAGTAATACTGTTTATTTGAAAAAGCTTGATATCTATCCTTCACTTTTACTGATAAAACATAAAAAAGTCTGGATCTCAGAAGACTTGAAAGTCTTCATTCACACAGGTACCCACAGTAACTTCACACTATTCTGTCAGCTTTCCCGTGTCCAGTACTTCCTTTACTGTATTAATTTCCTCACAGAAAACAGAAACAAGCGCAACAACAAACTCATATCTAAACTCATTTTTTACATTACACAAGCTGATAGCAGTCTTCAGTTTGAGTGCTGCTTTCTACTTCCAAAGCATTTGACTAGGCTGTACTGAGGAAAAGTACTTGTAATACATGAAGATAGTATTTCAGACCTGAGAAGGGTCTTGAAATATTATTCCAATGCCAACATGTAATTAGAATAGAATGTTCTTGAAGAAAGGCTTGTAGCACAGATATTGTAGGTAGTGTCTGCCATCTCCAAGCTTTTTCAGAAAATGTCTCTTTATCAGATCGGAAAGAAGAACTGGCTAAAAGTGATTTCTAAGTCATAAAGAAATCTGTGAGAAGGGCAGGAAAAGAGCATGGATTTTCTGATTATCTGTCTCAGTTTATTTAGCATTTTGACACGATGCCTATTCTGTACATGACACAAATATAAAATGAAACTTAATTGACATTAATTATAGGGGGTTATTACTCATGCTTCATTGTTTTTAATGATTTTTTCTAATAATTTCTGCATGTTCAGAATCAATATATTGCTACTTCAAGTTTTGTTCTAGAATGGCTGAAAAGGAAGACAAGAATAATAAAGCACTTTTTTAATTCAAAACTGAGTAGCACTTGTTCTACAAGCACTGCCACTCTTCCCACGCAACAGCATAAATTACTTCCACCTAGGTTTTATTTCTCCCCCCGCTCCTCTCTTCGACTGTCTCTGGCATTTAAGTGCAAAAAAAAAAGAAAGTATTTCAGTGTTGTGTGTGTCACTCTCAGAGATCTGAAGTTCCGGTTGCCTGCAGAGGCCATTTAAAAACATTAGCGTTATCCTGGGAAAAGCAGCCTTTGGACACACTCTCATCCATAACAAAAGAGATTCTAAATAATAATAACTGTGAGAATATATTGTTTCTCTTTGACCACTGGTGTAGGAAACCTGGTTGTATCATAAAGTCTCACGAAGAGAAGAAGCATGTAGAGACAAATAATGGGAAAATAGGACACCTATGGTGCATGTTCAGACTCTCAGGAATAGCTTTTAGCAAGATTAAAAAGGGAAATGAAACTGAATCTCTTGACTAGCTTTGCAGTGAAGTAAGTATACAGTAGCAATCCGTTCCACTCATGGCTCTGAAACTTTTTTATGCTGTATTTATGTAAGACAGTTTTGTTTTATGATCTGATTTGACAAGCAGGGACTTTATTTCATTTTCAATAGAAATTTATTTTCTAAACAGTAGCATTAAAATTGCGTTTTACCTGTAAGACTCTAGGATTGTCTTTCAGTGCAGAGCAATTTTATATTTCCGGTAAATGTTAATGTTTAAAAATGATCAAAAGCCTTTAGAACGATTGCAGCTTTTTTGATCAGTGGCATTACAACAAGTTGGCAGCAGCTGGACAGACAGTTCACACTTTCAGAAAGGGATCTCTTTTCATTAGCAGGCTTACTGTTGATCTAGAATTGCCTCTTAAAAAGATAACAGAAATCAGGCTTTTCCAACTTCTAAGACAAGTGTTTTCACATTTCAGTTAGTTGCACACAGAATTATAAGTACATTAATTACTTTCAATGATAAATTGATGTTTTCTTAAAGCGTCACATTTCGAGATATTTTGCATTTTGAGCCAATGTCTTCCAAAAGCTCCCATATGTGGCAAATGCCTACACTTACATACAGGAAGTACAGAATACCATTAGTTATAAAGGACCAAATAATTCAAACCTTGCTTTGTCAAACAGAGTCTTTTATGGTTTATGTAGCCACAGGTCACCCAACCGAGGGCAAAGAATATCAGGCAATGAAAGGTGAAAGCTTCCTCTCTCCCTCTCTCTCTCGAGTCCCTCAAAGGATCTTGCTATATCAACAGCAGAAAGAAACCCGACTGTCAATATGGAGCACCCTGATGACTGAAAAGACACAATAACCAGTTCTGGTACTTTGTACCCAAGAAACCGATCTTTCTGTTTCTTTTGGGGGAAGAAAGGGATTCAGAGGTATGTTAGAACATATTATTGCTCTTAACTCTGACAGACATCAATTTCATGTATTTAAAATTTTGTGCATTCTGTCCTGGGAGATCTTTCCAAAACAGTTGTGAATTACAAGCAGCTTTAACAGTTGCAAACAAACACACAGCTAAACCATGTGCTTTCAAATCCCTCCAAATCTACGTAGTAAAAAAACCAAGATGTTGAGACTACATTTTTCAGCAATTAGATATAATAAGACATCCATGAAGTAAGAGCACTCCGTCAACTAAGTGAAAACATCTATACATATACAATGAGTATCTGGTAGAAGCTGACTGGAACAGCCTAAAAAATAACTGTAATAAACATACCAGCATGCCCCACAGTGTCAAATCATGTGGCGCACCTTCACAGCAAACTGCAAAAATTGACATTAAAAGTTAACAATCAGATAGGAAGCACATGTTTGGGGTCAAACTGGACGATGAATACAGGGTCTTTTCTTTCTTTTTTTTTTTTCCAATTGTATTGTGAATATATGTGCAGTTGCAAATTTCACTGGTACATTTTCAATGTTATTAATAATGTATTTATTCTCAGGTGAAAAGCAATTTCATTTTATGAAGATAAATGAAAATTTTATGTCTGTTTGACTTTTCAGTTCTGCTCATAGTAGTTAATGAGATGAGAAAATAAAGGGACAAACTCCTTACATAGGATCTGCAGTGAAGGCTTTACCATTTTACCTTATGTGAAGAGGTGAGGTTTATCAATGAGAGATCAGATCTCCCTGTATGGACTAATAGAAGCCCTCTATTCTCCTGGAAATGCTGCTTCTGAACAGCCACACCACTCCATCATGACTATTACTCTCCCTTGGGAGCCTCTGACTAAGAAAGGATCACTGCTTTTTTTTTTTTTTTTAATTGAGTAAAATATGACAAATTTGAGGTATTATTAATCACTCGTGACAATTTCAGTGACATAAACAATTCTAAAGTTATCTTCCAACAGATGACACAAGGTAAAGGCTGACACAAAGCATCTACTGCCTTTTTACCTAGGACATGACACCTAAAGCTAGTTTTACTCTGTAATACTGATAGAAGCTAAAGGTAGATGATTACTAACAAATGTAATCATATTATGTAAATTATATATATTAAAAATGTTACAGTAAAAATTGATTTTCTGGCATTTAAAACAAAATCAGTTACTTAAACCCCTGACTTGAAAGATCAAAATACCTCACTTTCTTGCACACACAAAAAATACAGCTAGGTGTTTGTTATTGAATCTTAGGGGATATTTTTTGGATGTGGAAAGACAGTAGGGGATCAGACTTCAGTTCCTGAGATCTTTCTGTAAGAATTTATACTGGCTGGATCAGAAAGCAGATGATACTTTTCAACATGAATTCCAGCAAACAGTTTTACAGAAAGATTTTTCATTTTTATTTTTACTTTTAAATATCACTCACTTTACATTGTATGTCAGCATCATGTCACTGCTAACAGTTAAAAGTCTGCAGTAATAGATTAATGGTGAGCAGAGAGGTCTTTCTTTTAATAAATTAAAGAGTTTCTTTTGGTGAAACAATTTTGGTGAAACAATACAAAAGCATTGCACTTCTCTAGAAGTACAGTTAGTGATTTGTTACTTTGTCCACAACATCGTAACTGAAACACACAGTAAAGTTACTGGGTCAGCAGGCAGAGCTTCTATAACTCCAGATTCCAAAAAGTCAGATCGCTTCCTCCTTCCAAAATAAAACCATGCTGACTACAACTAACCACCAAGGAATTTTCAATACGATTTACAGTCTTCAGTCAATTTACTTGGTAACAAACACAAGCATTTCAGAGAAGGGTTAGATTTGTTTATTTGTTTGTTTTGTTTTTTGCAAGATCCATGCTTCACACAACAAAATTATTTAACTAAGGTCATGACTATACAAGGAAAAATGCATTGATTTATCTAAACTGATTGATTTTAAATCCAGTTAAACTGGTGCAAACATCTAATGTAAATGCACTTACCCCAGCTAAGACCTCACTTAAATTGATTTAGCTTACTTCAGCAATTTATCAATGTTAGCTAAACCAATTCTAGCAAAGGTTAAGCAGGTTTAAGTGCTTCCGTATTAGGAGTTTGAACAGATTTAAGTATATTGACTTAAAAACATTTTAATTAAAACAGTGTAATGTCTTCTATGGGCAAGATTCAAATCACAAGACAGAGAAGCAAAGCAGCTTACATAGGTAGTTACATTGCTTCCAAACTGAAATCAGTCTTGCTTCCACTTGGGTATCTCTTCTCCAGTAACTGGGACGTACATACATACATGCCTCATTCTGGCACAGTAGGCATGAGAGGCACAGTAGAAATGAGATCAATGTTCAGGTGCCAAAGGAATTTGTAGGAACAAC
The DNA here is from genome assembly GCF_038088225.1 of Cyrtonyx montezumae. Lineage (NCBI taxonomy): Eukaryota > Metazoa > Chordata > Aves > Galliformes > Odontophoridae > Cyrtonyx > Cyrtonyx montezumae. Next base: position 7,632,599 of record NW_027072035.1, read on the forward strand.
AGGAACAGCAGAAATCAGGCTGGGCAGCAAGCCTGTGAAGAAGTGACAGTGCCTACCTCTGCCTGAAATCACACAGGTTTAGCCCAGTGTCTCACAAACACATTTATCCCATCCCTGTCATACATGAGCAGAATCAGCATACTGCAGATACCAAAGTAGTCTGCATGAACAAACTTCAACATTTTTTTTACCTTTATGATCTCTAATGCTATTAAGCCAGGATTTTAAAGGAATGTACAACAACTAGAATACAGAAGGAATGCCAATAGGTAGCCACAATTCCTCTTAGTAGCCAGAAGAGAAGAATCCCGATGAGGACACTAATCTAACTCCTTGCAGCTGGCTCAGCTACATTTGATTCTTTTGTTCTCTTTCCACCATACTATGTGGTTTTTTGCTGCTTCTTTTGGATTAACTGCTATCCTTTTCTTCTTCCCGAAGTTTACTTGCGTTTCTAACTCAATCCTCTCAGACAAATCAAGTAAGATTTTATTACTGGGATGCATGTCCAAATCCCTCTCTTGACACTAGAGATCATGATGACTACAATTCACTTAGATTCTGCTGGCCCAGTTTTTAGCACCCAAATGCTACCTTTCTCACTAAGACATATCTCATAGCGAATGCACAACTAAGTTAGCAGTTGCATGAGCTTAAAACCGATGTGTCTAGAAAAAATTTAAAATAGGTTCCAAATTGAGCCAGATGCTCTATTGCCTCTCAATTTTCTGTAGGATGAAAGAAACAACTGTGGTTGAAATTGGTGAAAGATAATTCTGACTCTGGTGTAATAAAATACGTCTGTAAAATATAATAGTATGTGATTAGATAATTCAATGTGATACTGAAAAATATATCTGCAATTTTTAATACTGATAAAAAGCACCAGGTTTTTTAATACTGATAAAAAGCACTAAAGTTTTAAATGCTTTTTCATCAAGTACATTTGTATTTTCATAATTGTCCTGGTACACTTTGCCAATGGCCAAACTGTTTTTAAATTATCAGGCAACTAACTTCCTGATTTAGCTTAATGAGCTTTTTGTAATACTAATTTTCAGAGTTAGGACTAGATTTGATAATGAAATCTCCAAGTGATTTTCACAGAAACATGTTATGAACTGTTTGCCTCAACGAATCTGTATTCTCTTTAAAAGTATAACAACTTCATTAAAAAAAAAGAAAAGAAGTCAAAGACAGACTAATCTTATTTCAGCCATGGAAAGCTGGAAGTGTCTTCTTTGTTGTTCATCTATCTAAGTTCTGTGCTAAGCTCAGTGCAGATACTTCTGGAGATGCCTGAAAGAGATGGATCATTTGGGGGACACAGGTCAGATTCGTCGTAGTGAAGAGTACAGATGGCTTAGACCCACAGCCAACCAAAGTTAGATGAATCCCATGCTACCTACCTAAAAACTGGATGAAAACATCAAAAACTTGAATAACAGTTTACATATTTTCTATGAAAATTATTATTTGTGTAAGATTACATAGTCATGCCACAATTTAAATGTTATTTTTTATGAATACAATTTGTATGTTTTTTTCCAGCAAAATCCACTGTATTAAAATCTGATAGTCACTAGTGATGCATGCTGAATAATCTGTAACAAGAACTTTTGCAAGCTTAAGCTCCATCAAAGATAGGTTTTTAATATAAAGAATAAAAGTGCTTACTTATATCCACCTAATTTAAAATAAGTCTATAGAATCACTTCTGTCTTTTTTTTTAAATTAAAGTCATTTAGAGAGATTTAATCACTTCAGACTCAAAATCTGCTTAGCATATTTGTACTCTTTTTTCAGTAAATATATTTCTGCTATATTACAGAAATTGCTATACTTCATGCTGTCATTTATCTTAGCGTACAGCTCATATGAGCAACTGACTAGCAAGAAACCTCATCTTGCATGAGTAGTATTTCACTGGCTTGCCATGAAAGCACGTTTTTTCTTTAATTGCTACAGGTAGGCATTATCTAGAAGCTTGTGGCAGATGAATACCTCAGACAAATACATAATCCATTTCAGAGGTTAAAAGCAGAAAGAAGAAGGAAAGAAGGGAAGGAAGGGAGGAAGGAAGGAAGGAAGGAGGGAAGGAAGGAAGGGAGGAAGAGAGGAAGGGAGGTAGGAAAGGAAGAAGGGAGGAAAGGAGGGAGGGAGGCAGGGAGGTAGAGAGGGAGAGAGGGAGGGAGGGAGAGAGGAAGGGAGGGAGAGAGGAAGGAAGGGAGGAAGGAAGACAAGGGAGGAAGGAAGACCACAGAGGAAGAAGGAACTTGCAACACATGCTCCTAAAATATGAACAACTAAGTGTTTGGCTCTTAACTGTTTGGTACTGAGCTCAGACGTTATCATCATCTGCCTGGAATACTCTTACATTTTATTAGCCTCACCTGCAAAAACACCTTTAAATAATACCTTAAGGTGTCTTCCAAAGATGGCTTTCCTGTAATCTGTCTTTCATTCCTGAAAATCTCGAGAGAGTAGCAAAAAAACTATAGAGATCTTTGATAAAGGACCACAAAATTCTGCCACCACTTTTGACTTTGCCACCATCATAAACTTCTCTGCTGAAAACCTAAAAAGGAAGAAATGTGACTACTGTCTAAATCAGCCCGTGTGAATTCATCAGACAGCCAAGTGTTTATACTGGTGAATATCTATCCTATACATGGGTTGATTTCATGTGTTGTACCTATATACCCTGTAACTAAGTACCTACTATCAGTGATGGATCACTTATGCAATAGTACAAGTTTTAGCTTTCCAAACTGTTAGCTCAAATAGTGGATGAAACGCTGTTGAGAAGTGCTCATATTCCTGACACTACATGATGTCAAGGTGGTCTGTATATTTTCTCCTAATCACTCAAGTTCATACAGCAGAAAACTCTCCTGCTCCAGCTGTTATTAATAGAAAAGACCAAGAAAGATGAGTGTAGTCTGGACAAGAAAGGAAGCGAATAAGGTAGAGAAAAATGTTACATGAGAGGATTGGTTGTTTGCCAGTTATGAAAACGGGAGAGAACACAAATTCCCTACTGAATCCCTCTGCATGAAAGTACAGAATAAATGAAAGAACTTCAGGAGTAACCCAAGAAATATAGCTGTGGGGTATGATGGCATCACTATAGCATGAATCACTTTGTTATAATGAATACAAACAGATTTATTTTTTAATGCAGAGTATAGTAAGTACACTGTTATAGAAATACAGTAAGTTGAATTAGATTCAGCTTATGAATCTACCCCACTACCCTGTAGCTATATTTTACAATTTCATAATATATGCCTTTACAAATAATCTACCCTGCAGCTTTAAAAAAATAAACAGTAACAAGAACTTCCATAACCAACACTGATAATCAGCAAGTGACTAAGACACATTTTTATATCTTCTCAGTAGTGATATATTAGTTTAATCTCTACAGCACTGGTGGTGCAATTCTTTCCATATGGACACCCATGCTCTATATTATTACTAGCATGTCTTCCAAGAAATAGCCATACATTTCATTTTTAAACTTATATAATTTAAAGAATTCCTTGTATTTTGCAGTCATTTCACAAGGCATTTGAAAGATCTATTGGCTTAAGTTGCACAAGAATAATTAATGTTATATTGAACTCTGTGCTGTGCTTTGGCCATTTTCAGTAGTGATTTTGAATAAAGGAAAAATATTTTTTGTCTTCACTGTTAACTACTATTTTTCCTGTTGCTAAGACCAGTGATATTGAGCAGTGTAAAACAGAATGAAATGAGATAATAGTCCATGTCTCACTGCAGCTGTGGCATTGTTTTGGAGCACCGTGGCACTCTAAACATCACCTTGTCTATCGGGTCACATTCAGGCTACAAGTCTAAGACTGGAAAGCTGTAATCACCAGAATTTGGCTAAAGGAGGACTGTCCTCCTGTTCCTCCATTCTACCTCTGCTGTATATAGTTCTACTTACCCTACAGTAGGGGTCTTGACTGCAAGGGTAGTTTGACATTTTAGCTCAGTATGCCATGCAAGACACTCAGACAGAATAAGAGACATCTGGTGCAAAAAAAATTCACAAACCAATTGACTCTGTCCTCTTTCTGTACAGCTTTGGTTTTCCCACGAGACAGAGCAGTGTGCAGAAAAGTGTGCAGAAAATCGTATAAAAAAGATAATTTGGTAAGCTGCTAATGAGAAGGGGCATTAACTTGTACAATTACTGTAGGTTTGAGAAAAAGAGAAAATCATGGAGATCAGCTATTTCTGAATCCCCAAGGCTGAACCCCTCATCTCAAAATCCAGTTCCAAAGAAAATTCTCTATGTTATTGAGGTAAAAGAATGCACTAATAGGAAAGTAAAATTAGCTAAAATTTTCAAGTCAAGTTTTTCCTGTTATATCTCCAATTATCAAATGTAACAAAAACCAAGCGTTAACACTCATGCAGAAAAGAGAACAGATGAGGCCAGTACTGACTTGCAAGATTACTCACTTACATTCATCGGTTTTGAATTAAGGAATAAAATAAAGTTGTCCTGTGAATAGGAATCTAGTCAGAAGCTCTTTCCCCTACTGCCATTTGCAATAACATTTTCACTGCATGAGGTTCTTTCATTGATCAACAATCATATTTTTCATGCTGTTTCAGTATTATGTCACTATTTCTTGTTCCATCACTTGATTTGTTCCCACAGAGATCAAATAAAATGTGTTTATCTGAAGTTTATTTAGCACGCACTTAATCAGATGCTTAATTTCAGTAAGATTTTGCAGTTGCAGTCCTTATTTAGAAATGCACAACAGCTCTTATGAGTCAATTATTATGCATTATTTGAAGAAATTCTCTGTCAAAATGTGGATTGAAAAATGAGTAGTTATTTCATTTTCAGTTGATTTATATCATTGTTTACTCAACTAAAACACACAGGATAATATACCAAACCTTCAAAATCAAGAGCCATCCAGTTATCAAACAGTGCATGTTCCTTCTTTTCAGGGCTGATACACGATTAAAATGGTAAAAGTGCAGTAAATTGAGGGACAAGGTAACTCTGTTTGGTAACTGATGAAAATCTCTATATTTTCATTTCCTCTCCTCAAAAAAAAAAAAAAAAAAAAAAAAACATTCCCAATTAAGATCCTTATTCTGAACACAATTAATAATTAGAAGAGGTTGTACATATGCAGAAGATATCTACAAAATTAAAGTCAAATAATAGAAAGAAAAGACAAAGAACCCAATACTGTATGAAATATGACTTTGTTTCTGTTATTTTGCCCTTTGTTTATGACAGCAACAGCAGATTTAATAAATGCCTTGCAGTTCATTAACACAATACGTTATCAATTAAGACATCAGTTTATCTGCTTTGAGAACCAAAAAAACAGAGAATAAAAATTACTACTGATTCTTATCTAAGAAAGCCCCAGATAGTTCACTGAACAAGATATACATATTTTCATATTTCCATGTTTATAATAGAACTCAAGGAAAGCTATGTACAATAATGTACTAGCCCATGGTCTTGAAATTACATACAATCTGTGACCATTTTGTACCACACATTTCATGATGTTTTACTGAAATGCTTTCTTTAAAACGATGAAAATAATTCCTGCAGAAAACAAAGAAAAAGAATCTGAAATTTGTTGGAATAAACTTTAAGGAAGATCACAATATGTAACAATCTTCTCTGTCATTTGGTTTATAAATACAAAACAAATCAAGCATATCAACATGCATTTTTGTTGAATATTTCAATCTTGGAGTTTTTAAAAGGATTTTTAATTTCAGCTCTGTTAACACTGAATTTTGTTCTCTCTCTGTAATAGTTGTGTATCACAATCGAAATGCCACTAAATGCTACTCCGTTCCAAAAATCAATTTTTGGAATCTGAAAGTAAATTGATTTGCAGGGCTGACTACAAAATTCATTTGCTAGAATAAAAGATTATAGCATATGAAGATCACCATAACATACTGCTTTCCATATTTAGTCACATCACTGCGGGAAATTTGCTGTGGTGAATTCCAAATTTCATCATTCTCTGCAGTGGACTGCATGCCCACGTACACAATCAGCACGCTCACTCGGCAGCAGGACATGAGGTCAGACCTGCCAGCAACTGGCACTGAGTTTTTGGCCTAGTGCCCCGAGGAAATGGAGGGTAAACAAGGTGTATTCAGTGCCTGTGTGTCCATGACTGTCTTTTCCTGAACCTCCATGAACAAACAAAATCCAGTACTTCAATTAAGCAGGAATTATTGCTCAATTCCAAACAAATCTGACAAAGATGCTAACTTCTGATGAGGCTTTTGAGAACTGTCTTCTGAGGATCTGTCAACGCCCACATGGTGAAAAAAGCAGCCCTATGAGCTCATCCTTTTCAGACATCAGGGGCTCAACACAAGTTCAGCCCACAAATACAAATCCATAGGAAACCATGCTTCATTTCCAGTGCTCTTAACAAAATAAATTGCTTTTTAAAACCTATATACTATAACATAGAAGCACTAAAGGAACAGAAAACTAATGACTATACTGACGGTTTGAGTTCCTTCTCAATACCTTTAAAATGATACACAGAAGTGGCATTCTGTTCATGTATTTGTAACACAATAAACCATGTCTCTCTGGTAAAGTACACAGAAATAGTGCTCCCTATCCTAAAATAATTTAAATATTTAATTCACTGTTATTAATATTAGCCTGTGACTTCTACTCCTGAGTAAGCAACAAGATGCAGGTAGAAGGGATTGTTCTTTCTTTTTGTCTCTCCTAAGCACCTTCCTGAGTCAGAGAAGAAAAAGCACAGATAGTTTACATGTATAAATTCATGAATAATTCTGTGTAACTAATGCTGCTGTACAAGCCCATCAGCAGCGAGAACCTCCCACCACCCACAACATAGCTATATCTAAACTGTGTGTCAAGAGACCCACCTTACATCTTGTCACAAAAGACTGGGTTACACTTACTGTCACTGAAGTAGTTGATCAAATTTGGTAAAAACTAATATGGTATAATACTAGAAGTTCAGTGTGAACACAGACCTTATTTATCCTCCACAATACAGCATCTTTGTATGCAGGAGACAATTAAATTTCAGTAAGTTTGTCAGATATTCTAATGTAATATAGCTGAAGCTGTCAGTTGGTATAAAACCAGCATAAGACTCCAAGTTCATTTAAACATAATTGCGCCATAGAAGTTTCTCTTTCAATAATGTGGAGATATAATTAAATATTTTTCAATAGAAATGACTTTGACAAATAGGAAACTCCTCTTTCAAGAACTTTTATGTATATGTAGCTATACAGTTTATGATTTTGCACATATGGATTTAAACTCATAGAATGCTTAGAAAATAATTAGAATACTAGTGATGAGTAATTGTAAGCTATCTTTTGCACATAGTAGTAACATAAGTCATTCATTATCTGTGACAATTACCATGCATAAGTATAGGAATGCTGGTTGATTACTGTGCTGTCTGCAATTCTAGGTGCAACGAATTAACTCAGGTGATGTCTGAATTGTAATAATGAGCTTCAAAATTGTTGCCTTTTCTTGATATAACAAACATACATATTAGAATAATTGACTCTTACTGAGGTCGGAATCAGTAGCAGGAAAGGCCAGCAGGACCTTTGCCTTGTAGCAGGCAGTAGTGATGATACTGCTAGCACACTACCCATACATGAAGTCAGAGGTTACTGGCTAGCATAAAGCAAGTTTTATTGCTGGCTCTGGGCAATGTGATTGAGAATTCCAGCTCACTTCTCTCGGAACCAATCCTGTTTCCAAGACTGGTAACACACTTTTACTGGAGTTTTCAACCACACTTTCAACAAACCTGATCACGTATAATATTAGCTATTATGTTTTTACACAAGAAAATAAGTAAGTAAGGACTATTTTAACAAGACACCTTCAATACTTGCAATGTTATCATCATTCTAAAATAAAAAAAAACTCTATAAATAAATTAATGTGACAAACAATATCAGAATTGGATCAGTGACACAGGTCTGCATTTTTAATATTGTGTGTACTAGCAGGACATTCAAGGAGGACTCTGTGACATACAAATCTCATTTTTCTGTCCTAAAAATAGAGAATGTCTAATTCACTTTTTCTTTTTTTTTAATTTCAAAATTCACTGATAATTTCATCTTGTTTTGCTTTCAATGTCACTCTTCTCTAGTAATGAGACTTATCATCTTTCTGCATTTCCACCTTTGCATAATGTTTCTTCCATACTCTCTGAGAACAAAAAACCATTACCTTCTTTCTTTTCATTGATTTTTTTAACAATCCTGTAAGAAAGACTTCATGTAAGAAGAGTTTCTATTTTCTAGTACTGTTTTCATACATTCAGGCATCCTTGAGAGTGGAAGAGTATCTGAAATAATAAGTTCTTATTACTTATTTTGTTAATAAGGGAGCAGCTCAGAGTTGTTTGTATCTCTGTAGCATTACCGTTGTCGAATAGAATGAAACAGATTTTTTACTGGAAGAAATGAATACCTAGAGCAGACTGGAATTGGATACCTTAAATATTTTAAACCATAAGATTAGCATATGCTTCCATTAAAAAAAAAAGAAAAGAAGAGATGCAAACAAAGTCTTGACTAAGAAGATGGAGTGGAAGGAATTTGAAAAAGGGAGACAGTTTAAAGGACACCCAGGAAACTTTCATAATCCTAGTGGAAAGGCCTCATGCCAACTAGTTTGACATACTCTGTAACATAGACACAGCTGCTCAGGAACAGCTACCAGGGATTAACCTGTTTCTAAGGATGTTAAATAACACCAGTATATAGAAACTGCACATGACCCACATGATAAAGATGTCAGACTTCCCTTATCATACCTTACTTTCATTTTCAAGTAACTCCTGCTAGGTTATAGAGGTGAAGAACCTCAGATTCCCAACACACTCACTCACAGTCAAATCACCAGCACACTGAGACTGCTGTCTTAGATGTTGACCAGTATTGCCTCATTGATTCTTTGTATTTTGCCATTTCCAGATTGAGACAGTACAGCCTGACGACAGAGCAGAAGATACAGAAACTTTGCCACCAGCACTGAACTTAGAAATGGATTGTTAGACAAGGAGGGAGACTGGACTCTGTCCAGTAAGAGGGCTCAGATCCAGCCTTCAAGTCCTGTGTTGCACATGGGATGCATATGACTATGTAAGCCACTGCCCTTTGTTCAAAGCATGCACAACAGGGCCTCCTGCAGTACTACAGCCCCTTACTACAGATGGCTTTTGAGCATTTATTCCGAACAATTTTAATATTGTTAATTAAAAAAAAAAAAAAAAGCAGCAAAACAACCGGCTGTATATGCTTATGAATGAAAGAAGCCTAGTTTCCTAAGGGTTTGAGTTGTTACTGATTGAGTTTCTAATTGCATAATGCTAAGTCTGTAGACAAAAACTTTTATAGTGGAGAATTCATGGAGGAAAAAAGTTGTAAAGGACAGAACTCAACTGGAAATGGAGCCCTGACTGATGATGAGGCACACTGACATCTAATGCAGCATTCACTTTTCTAACTTGGGCGTTCATGGTGGCTCACTCTTACCATGATTTTATGACATCAAGTAAGAATTGATGAGTGATATTTTGGACTTTTTGTGCAGTGAGGTTTTGCCAGAGTTATTATAAGTTCATAAGTTCATAAGTTCATAAGGTTGGAAAGGACCTATAAGATCATCTAGTCCAACCATCCTCCTATCACTATCCATACCCAACTACTAAATTAAGTCCTTAAGCACCTCATCTAAACGCTTCTTGAACAGCGCTAGGGATGGTGCCTCAACCACCTCCCTAGGCAGGCCATTCCAGTGCCTGACCACTCTTTCAGAAAAGAAATGCTTCCTGAGGTCTAATCTAAATCTTCCCTGGCGCAACTTGTGGCCATTCCCTCTCGTCCTGTCATTACTTATCAGGGAGAAGAGGCCTACCCCCTCCTCACCACAACCCCCCTTCAGGAAGTGGTAGAGTGCAATAAGGTCTCCTCTGAGCCTCCTCTTCTCCAGACTAAACAATCCCAGCTCCCTCAGCCGCTCCTCATAAGACTTGTGCTCCAGGCCCCTCACCAGTTTTGTTGCCCTTCTCTGAACACGCTCCAGGGCCTCAATGTCCTTCTTGTAGTGAGGGGCCCAAAACTGAACACAGTACTCGAGGTGCGGCCGCACCAGAGCTGAGTACAGGGGGATGATCACCTCCCTGCTCCTGCTGGCTACACTATTTCTAATACAGGCCAGGATGCTGTTGGCCTTCTTAGCCACCTGGGCACACTGCCGGCTCATGTTGAGCCGAGCATCAACCAACACCCCCAGGTCCTTTTCCTCTCTACATTCTTCAAGCCATTCTGCCCCAAGCCTATAGCATTGCATGGGGTTATTGTGGCCAAAGTGCAGGACCCGGCACTTGGTCTTATTGAACCTCATCCCATTTTGCTCAGCCCAGCTGTTCAGCCTATCCAAATCCCTCTGAAGGGCCTCCCTACCCTCAGGCAGTTTGACACATCCTCCCAGCTTTGTGTCATCTGCAAACTTACTGAGGGTACACTCAATTCCCTCATCTAGGTCATCAATAAAGATATTAAACAAGATGGGCCCCAAAACTGACCCTTGGGGGACACCACTCGTTACAGGACGCCAGTTGGACTTAACTCCATTAACCACTACCCTCTGGGCACGGCCCTCCAGCCAGTTCTCCACCCAGAGAAGAGTGAACCTGTCCACACCACGGGCTGCCAGTTTCCTTAGGAGAATACTGTGGGAGACCGTGTCAAAGGCCTTGCTGAAGTCCAGGTAGACTACATCAACAGCCTTTCCCTCATCTACCTGTCTGGTCACCCAGTCATAGAAGGAGATGAGGTTGGACAAGCACGACCTGCCCCTGGTGAACCCGTGCTGGCTGGGTCTGATCCCTTTATTGCCATGCACGTGTCGTGTGATCTCCCTCAAGATCATCTGTTCCATAACTTTCCCTGATACCGAGGTCAGGCTGACAGGCCTGTAGTTCCCCGGGTCTTCCTTACGGCCTTTCTTGAAGATGGGAGTCACATCGGCAAGCCTCCAATCTTGTGGGACCTCTCCAGATAACCAGGAATGCTGATAGATGGCAGAAAGTGGCTCGGCAATCACCTCTGCTAGCTCCCTCAGCACCCTTGGGTGGATCCCATCTGGCCCCATGGACTTGTGGCAGTTCAGATGGAGGAGAAGATTTTACCTATTTTACCTAGAAGTTCATTTTCATGAAAGGTATTGGAACTTAACACCTAAACACCTAGCTGAAATTAGCAGAACAACTTAAAAAAAAAATAAATGCTTGTAGGAAACAAGGGAAACGGATATAGATAATAAAAAACGGTGACAAGGAAATCTGCAAATCCAAATACTCAACAGTTAGTCAAATCTGATTCTGAGGTTACTCACTGACCTTAACATTATTCCTCATGCCTACTTGGGATGATGATAATGGTATTTAAACAGGAGATCCAAACAAAACCCTGCCATACTGAATGTGCAGGAACTCAAAATACTTGTTTTATTTTCAAACTTGTTTTTATTTTCAAATTTGTTTTATTCTGGCATACCTTTTATTCTTACCACGTAGTGATGCCGTAAGAAATTAGGATCTGATGGAAGGTCCAAAACTATATAGCACTGTGTTATAATGTACAATTTGATAAATGGGGAACTGAGATGCAGATTAATGGTACTAAATAGCCAGAGTGTCAAAATATCAAATAACATTGAAACGTCAGATGATAGAAGGTCTCCCTAAACTTCAGGTAAGTATCCTGACTTGACCTGAGTATTTTAAATACAGCAGGCCAGTGCACTGGCACAGAGAGGCCTAACTAGATACCTTGCTTCCCAGTATCATACAGGAAGTCTGGCAGAGAAGAATGCAGCAATTCAGTTCTCTGGCAGACTGTTCAACTGCCTTAACATATACTTTCTTCTGCAGCTTCCAGTCCATCCAACAAGTAAGTAGTTTTCAACTTCGGCAATAAAGAGCAGAAGCATTACAGACAACAGTCTCATTGCAACTCTGATATGTCCTCAGAAAATAGTGTATCCTACTCAAATGAGAAGAAAAATGGAATTATGCAGTTAAATGTTTAAAATCTATTGTGTAATGTGCACAAAATCACCAGACAACTAATAATTCAGAATTTTCCCCATGAGTAAGTGATCTTAATAAATGCTCAGAACCTGGATGTTAAATTAGATTCAATCTTATGATTCCTATGAACTACGTAAGTCTTATGAACAACAGAAGTACAAAAAATGTCAAATGTCATCAGTGGACTCACATAAATATGCAACATTCTGTTTCTCCTCCCTGAAATGAAAGATGACACAGCATCTCTGTATTCCAGAGGAGTATGACCTACTGAGCATAAGTTCCTTGCTCTAGTCCCTTCCTTTTCCTTGTTTCCAGCTCATTTTGTCCCCTAATTCACATATCTCTCAATTTTCTGACATAATCTCTTCCATACTTAGAAAATCTCTTTTCCCTATTCCCATGCCTTCAGACTATTGCCGTCTACTTCATAGTTATCATCCTTCCTCTTTGATTTTACTCTCCTCACACTGCCAGCACCCATCTTCTACATATTCTCCTTCCCACGTTTGTTTGCACGTCTTCTTGTTTCACTTCTCTACATTCTTACCTCCTCGATCCTGATAATTTTCTTTCAGCTTGCCAGGATCTAGAAGGCTAGATGGAGGGCTGTGAGGCACATGGGAAAGATTTTCTTCTCCAGTTCCACTCACTAAGCAAATGACTGCTTACTTAACAGGATCTTAAGAGCTTCTGAAGACTTACACCACAAAAGATCCTTCTTTGAAGGCAATTCAGATTAAGAGGCTAAAATGAATACACAATAAGGGTCAAATATTCAATTATTTTAACTGTCGTTACGTCTTGATTGAAAACATACAGTTGTTTTTTTTCTTTTTTCTTTTTAACATTGTAATTTCAACATATGTGGATGAATTTGTACAGAAAGAACTATTATACAAGTAGAACCTTGCCTTCAAACTTCATGTCAGTTCAAAGATACAGTAGCTATTCCATGAAATTACTTAATAGTGATTAATGCTATAACGACTGATTATCATTGTAATGTTAAACACTGTCAATAAAATAAATTTTCATCCTTGAAAACTGTTGAATGGAAAGGTGTATTTTATTAATGTAAATGAGTAACTGAATGGAAGATGCAATGAAACCAGAGTGAGGTGGTGACCAGAGCCTGGTCAAGAGACAACAGGCATGAATGGGAATACAGGAGGTTCCCTCTGAACATCAGGAATCACTCCGTGCTGTGCAGGTGTTGGAGCACTGGCACAGGCTACCCACAGAGGTTCTGGAGATCCCCTTGGGGACCTCTGACAGTCTCCTGGATGTGGTCCTGGACACCCTGATCTGGCTGTCCTGCTGGAGCAGGTGCAAGGACAGATGGACCAAGAGGTCTCTGCCAACCTCTACCATGCTGTCACTCTGTAGGAACTGCTTGAACAAAAAAGTATTAGAAAGTAAACCTGAAACACCTCCTCTGAAAAAAAGTTATTACAGACCTTTGGACAAATTGTTACCCATTGAAGAGTGCCTAACAGACCTTGTTATAAACTGTACTGTACTTATGGACAACAATAATAAAAACTATTTCTTACTGGTAGCATTAAATAGTATGTAGAAAATTGTAACTAACAGAAATCTGCTATATTTATCTTAATTATTCTTTATATTTCACAGAATTTAAGGCTTAATAAGGTTTACTAAGCTACACTTACAATCTAGGAATTAAAAAAAAAACCTGTCTCGAAGGAAACTACTAACAGTATTTCACCTCCTCTAAAGCTCATCTGAACACATTACAAAGTGTACATTCTAAAAGGAGTAACAGCAGCTTAAAGCTGCTAGCATTCAATGCGACAGCAGCAGGCTTAGGAGATGAATGAGACTATCTTATTGATAAGGTCGCAATCGATCTGAGGCAGAATCTTTAAATTAGTAAAACGTTGCAGCACTTTAGAAATTGTCACCAACATCCCCTTTCTATGAAAAATGCTCCAACTTGTACGTAAACTAATTTATTAAATAAATAATTAAAAAAAACCCTCTCAGTGAAAGAATATCATCTGTGCCTAATTTCTTTCAGACTTACCCCTTCATGGAAGGTGAGCTTATTTTTCTGGAGATAATATTTAGATCTGCAGCCTTAACTTCTACATCTCCACCTCCACCAATGCTTTTAGGAGTCTTTTGAACTTTTTGAAAGTCCATGTTCATTCTAGTGGTTCTTCAAAACATCTGCTTAAAATACTCTGAGAACAACTATATTAAATATATATTTAATAAATAAATAGAAACAAGACCATCCAACTTTAATTTCATGAGTATAAAAATGTGATAGGAATAGGAATGCTTAGTATGGCCTACTTTTCTAATCTCTTCCAGTCTTTCAGCATACAGCATAGAGAGGTGAAAATGAAAAGGACAGTGATCTCATGGAATTTGAAACAAAAAATGTGGATGCTCATCCTCTGTGCCTTTCAAATAAAGGCTGCTCCAATGAGTTGCAAAGCACCTTTATCCTCCATTGTATTTCATTGTGCTCAGACTCTGGTAGGATCTGAAGTGTTGAGAGCAATATGGTAATGACGTTCACATAGACACTGTGAAAAACTGGATCATTTAAGAAAGAAAAAAGCATAAAGGAGTGGAACACTTCAGTCTTTTAATGCAAATTGAGTTAACTTTTTTTCATAGACTTTAGAAAGAATTTTTCCCAAACCCATAGCTGCAGTTAAGCCAGTGCTTTTCAAGTTTACTTTAAAAATATGTTTTTGAACAGCAAAGAAGGATGAAAATGCCAATGACCAGGGTCATACAAGGACATGGTTTCTTATTAAACTCAGCCACTAACAGTGAATAAACTCAACTTTGACATACAGTAGACATAAAAGCAGTGCTGCCAACCATGTATTCAGTAAATAAATTGTTAACTATTTAGACATGGAAGAGTCTTTAGACTTAAAATGTGTGTCTGCTGTCCTGGATACAACTGAAACATTGTTTTATTAAAGCTGAGACTTTTCATTTCTGCTCTTAAGTTATTTAACAATAAATCTGAACTCTGTCAGCTATAGATACTTAACTGTTGCCATGTCAGATAAGGAAAAGTAGAGAGCTGAGCAAATATAAAAACTGTTTATGAAAAAAAGAGGAATGATTCAACAGGGAACAAAACAAAATGGGACAAGTATCCTGCTTGAGAGATTATATTGCAATTACTGTTTCCACGATACTCGATCCTTGAATAAGTAACTTGAATAAGTAACTTTAAACAGCAACAAACCTCATCCACACAGCATACATTCTCACAAATGTTCATATATATATTTAGAACATAATTTTATTAAAAATAAAATAAAACAAAAACCAACCGACACAACTAAACCAACAACAAAAATAAATAATAATAACTAAAGAAAAACCACCACAGGAATTTAAGACAATATTAGGTAAAAACTTAGACTGTACTGTAGTAAGCAGAAAGGAACTCAGTAAAAACAAGACTATCATATTAAAATCCTGTTAGTACAACATAACAGAAAGGGAAGGTTGGTAAAACACAATAAAATAAGTGATGAAATATCAAATTTGTAAGCACTACCATTTACACAGTTACGATGCATACTACTTTGCTACGTATTTTCAAAAAGAAAAGTGAGTGGTAACATATCTACTTTTCATTGTAAACATAAAATACATAATCAACAGAGAAGTATGACAAAAACACTTGAATAAGCAGCAGGACTATGTTAACACTGGAGCACAATATGCACTTTCTTGTGTCAATTTTTTTTAGAAAATGTTACAACTTGATTGCTGAAAAACTGGAGTTAGAGTGAATCTTCCTCTATGAACAAATTATTTCCTTTTTATCTTCCTGTAAAACATACAATTCTAGTTCTTCTTAAATGCAGGATAGATTGGCCCATTGGTCTAAACTGGTAATAAAATGATGTGCTTTGGGCACTTAATTCCTCACATTTCCTTAGCATGGTAGCTTTTTATTTCAGAACAATAAAAATGAACAACTCAAGAACATTTCCTATGCAAGCATGTATTCTGCTTGCAATTCCTATGCAGTTAATTCCTGTAATATTCTCTGTCAAGTGTCTTCTCACAAGCCAGAAGTAAAGTAACTATGTCTTCAAAGTGAGGTAACAGTTTCTAAAAGCAGCTTATATTCAAACTCAAAGTCAATTCAAAACCTTTTAAATTCCTGTTCTGCCACAGTTAACTAGGAAAGAGAAAAGCTCATCGCAAAGGTATACAAAACCTGCAAACACAGATCTCTTCCTCCATGTAGCATACAAGGAGGAAGACTGCACCAACCAGGACAATGCGACTACAAAAGCAGCAGGGCTTTAGAAGGTCAGTACTTAGAATTTAGATGGGTAACCCGAACAGTAACCACGTGATTTATCCCACCACCCATCAACATCCTACCTGCTTGTAGTAATCTGGGTGGATTCTAGTCTATACAAGTTATTTTGCTCCATCAGACAAATCTCAGTAAGACTTCTGTGAGCAATTGTGACAGTATTTCATATGGAGTTCTCCAAGAATGCATGATGTTGTCATGCTTCCAGCTAAGGAAGTCATGGAAGAAAATAGCATATTGATTTATGGCTACACTGTGTCTCTATTTAGACAAATCTCTGCTTTATGTCTCACTTCCACCAAGCTGGAAAGTCTCTGCTTCTTCAAAATCTACCTCACGGGAAGAGAGTAAGTTGTCTAAGCATCTGGAAGAGGAAGATGCAAGACTCTTGACAACACAGAATAAATCATGTTAGGAAAACTGTGCATCCATACCTTGCCTAGAGGGATTATGGTTTATGAATATTTGACATGGTTCAACTACTGAAAAATGGCAGCTTTTCTAAAACTGTATGAGGTTCATGAGTTGTCACTGCTCTTGACTTTCTGCGTCTTTATAAATGTTCACAATGTTAATGAAAGGTGATAAATTAAGTTTACTGAAAAGAAAAATGCTGTAGTTTTTACAAATGCAACACATACAAATTAAATATTTTTTGAAGTTAAGATAGGACTAAAATTTTTCCTTAAAAAAAGAAAAAAAGTAAATAATTCTGTCTAATTAGCAGAAATGCAGAGCAAAGATACAGAATATGAATAGTAGACATCCTACAGGCATCAAAATGTCTCTTTAACCACTGTGTATCAGTAAACAAAGTAACCAAAAAGGGATTAAGACCCAGTTTTTCCCTTTCTCTTGCGCTGATACCTAGGTAACAGGATACGAACCTGTTTACCACATAGAGCAGGGTTTCTTTGCTTCTTATCTGTTTGTTCCTGCAGGCGGAGTAACATGACCTGAAAGACCTCAATTTACATAAAAAGAAGGCACTACTGTTTTTACTCAGGTACCCCAGTCACAACTGTACAGGCAAAAGTTTTCAAACTCAAACTGTAATCTCTTCTTAGGTGGATTTGGTCAGGGATGACTGCCTAATTAGGGGAAACACATGAAAGCACCTTACAATCCAATTAGCACTTCAGTGCAATTAAATAGCTTTACTATTCTGTAGAGACATGGCTTTGATCTTGCACTGAAAAGTGTCCTTCCTTAAAGCTGCTGTTTTGATTTTTTTCTCACTAATTAGTGCTAATTGTAAAGCCATTCCTGACATGCTATAAACAGAGTATTTTGCTGTATTTGACACAGTGACCTTAAATCAGTGTTCTCTTTTGTCTGTATTGTACTGGTATACCACTGGCCTAGCTACTTTACTCATTATTAAATGTACAGTATGTAAAACAAGTTAAAGTCAGATGAAACAAATTACCCAGGTTTAAGAGGATACCTTCACCAGAAGAGACAGATGAGGGAACATAAAATAATATTAGGCTACAATTGCATTAGACTGTTCTTTAAGATGTCTTTCCTTTTCCACCCTGCACAGGAAAAAGATTTATTTTGATTTATGTCTAGGTTTGGTGGTTTTTTGTTTTGTTATGTTTTTCCAATATGCCATAGATGCAGACTGAATAATGAACTGAACAGACCACTCTTATTCCAGTTTATTGATCACTTGCTTTTCACTAAGCTACACTTCCTTTACATGAGAATTTACTAGCTGTCCCCATTTACAAAATGTTGCATGCAACAACTCTGCCGTAAGTATTTCTGCACATACTTTATGGTAAAAACTAAAACCAGAGATTTAGATTTAACTCTACAGCAGCAGTAAGTGTTAGCTGCAAAGAATTTTCCATTTTAAAATGTTCCATAAGGAAAAAAAAATCTTAAAGGAATAAACTGAATGTAGCACATTGAAATAGCTACAAAACCATACGGTTTGTATATGTAGCACTGTCCCTTCATAGTAACTGTCTGGAATGACAGAGCATCATTAACATACATTTTGATCTCACATTTAATCCCAATAATACAAGAACATAAACTATTTTATGCATTCATATTTCACTCCATAGGAAAAAATGTTCTACTAATATTTTTCACTTCACTTTAAGGATTCTCTCAGGGAGAGAATCTGTTTAAGGAAACCTCTCAAAAAACATCAAATTTTTGAATGCCAACTGCTGCAAAATAATTATATTTATGAATCAAGATATTTATAGATTCACTGATGTCTCTTTGCTTATACTGCGGCTGTTACATTTATACGAGAAGGATCAGAAGTGATAATTACTTCTCATTAGAAATGAGCCAAACTTTCAGGCAAATAAAGCACCTTTCACAAAACCCAGTTTCAGTTATTCTAAGAGCATTCTGGAACATGTCAGTGGCTCTGGCTGGTATTTTTGTTTGCATTCAGCTGTCAGAAAAGCATTGGTTATTTGCGCTGCTGCTTCTTTTCCTTGTCCCTATTAGTTCCACAGATCAAGAAATCACCAAAATACAGAAAGCACAACTTCAAAGTCAGACCAAGAAATCGAAACAAAACTTCACTGATTTCAGATAACAACTGAACTACTACCTACATAGATCATTAAACATTTGATTTTTCACAGTTCTTTCTAGTTTGATCTGATTAATTTTATATACAATGCTTGGATGCTTTGAGTGTTCATAGTTAGTTTTGAAAAATAGTGATGCATCATTAGGAGGGAGTGAAAAATCCAGCTTTAGAGTGGAAGTAAGCAGGATTTTCCCATTTTCTGCTTTAAATACAAACATATAAGAGGAATAATCAAAAATAAAGGAAGAAAACAGCAGAAAACTAACTAACTGGTTTTGGAACTGAAAACAACATCAGTCCTTTTAGACATTCATATCCAGAGCACACCTTAAAGTCAGAAGGCCTGTGGAGCTGAACAGCAATCATGCTACTCTTCTCAGTTCCATAATTTACTACAGCACTTTGGCCCAATATTTTTATTGTCCTTGAGATGAATTTCATTCTGCTGTATGATACTCTACTGAGAATTCCAATTTTGTGGATCCAAAATGCACCCACAGTCTGAGCTCACAGGAGCTGAGCTGAGTCCAAAATGGCTCAGTCCAGATTGTCACACTGAATTGACATTGAGCAGCACTAGGCCTTGGGCCACTGGAACAGAATCAGAAGTAGACACATCTCAAAGCAACCACACTAACTTTAATGCGTTCTCATTAAATAAGTGTACATGGACTAAAATTTAGCCTTAGCTATAAGTACCACTGGTAGTTATACAGACTTAAGGCAATAAGATCGATCTTTTAGCAATCACAGAATCACTGAATTGTAGGGGTTGGAAGGGACTTCTAGGGATCATCTAGTCCAACCCCCTACCAAAGCAGCTCCCTAGCCCAGGTTGCACAGGTAGGCGTCCAGGCAGGTCTTGAACATCTCCAGAGAAGGAGAGACTCCACCACCTCTCTGGACAACCTGTTCCAGTGCTAAGAACATGATATCTGCTAGATGTTAATAAAAATATGTATGTAATCTCAGAAGCATGTGTTCTTCTGAAGTTAATCACAAAAAAAGGCAGATCATATTAAGGCCTAATCCTGCCCTTTCTGACGTCAATGAGTCTCTTACCATTGGCCTCAATGGGAAAAGGAGAGGGCCATTAAAATATAATTTTACTTTTAGTCAGTCTTAATTATACAATGATGGTATGATTCATTCAATTGTTGAATTCATAACATTTTAGCATTTATAAACATGATTAAAACAGCTTTGAAGTAATAATTACATTTCAGGAGCATCTTTTAAAATAACATTTACCTATTAACTCTAGTAACAGGCATTAGAAATAAAGCTAAATGGCACATATTTAGTTTGGAAGTGGAAGGTGCATCACTGCTAATAACACTGATATGTTGCATCAGTATGTTCTATAAAATCAAACACTTTGATAGGATACTGACTAGACTGCCAGATTTTCCCCTGCTTTAGGAGCAGCGCATTCAATTTCATCAGTTTTTCTTTTTTATTTTCCCTTATATTCTCTCATAGCACCTTGGAACAAACTCATAAATAGCTTGTACCGAGACTATGGGCAAATTCTAGCATTTGAAATTCCTGTCACATGTGAACACAAGGATATTGACCACTTTTCCAGTGATCCTATCGATTCCGGCATACACAACATGTAATCATTAATGAATATTTATCTGAAATACTGACCAGTTAGAGCTACTGACAACCTGACTGACAAGCTTGGTCACCAGACACACGTAATAACTGTCCTAACTATATCAGGGAAGAGTTTAAAGAGCACTGGTATTCATATTGGAAGCTGCCGCATGACACAAGATGAGGTCACTACTGGGTCCTACTGAAGGGAATCCTGAAGGAATGGTTACCTCAGCTAAGAAACCAAGCTTGTCCCAGAACAGTTAGGTACTAACTAATGATTAAAACTAACTGAGCAAATATTGTGAAATGCTCCATGCTTATTTCAGTCATAGCATCTGTATCTTAGAAGATAGTAAAAAAAGCCACAGACTGTCCAGAAAAGTATAATATAACATGTAAACCACGTGACTGTGAAGAATCAAAGACAAATCACCTGGGCTGTAAAGCCCATTTTAATAAGCTGTTTCTACACTGTATTACAACTTCCCAGAATGTTGTAAAAACTACAGTTTAAATTCCAAAATACAGATCTTTGTGTATGCTGAGCACCAAACAGTGTGTTTTACACTTCACAGTAAAATATGAAAGGTTATTTACTGTCTATTTACTTAAAAAGCAAGAGAAAACTGAAGCAAAAAAGTTACTTAAAAGCATACTTAAATTTCCCTGCATGGTAAGGAAGAAAAGTTCGCAGACAAACAAGAGGTTATGTATTTTTGTCAGAAAGGAAAAGGAAACTAAGTGAAAGATAAGCATCTCTGACCAAGTACGAATGTTTTGTATGAGCAGCACCACTACACAATTAAAGGCTGGACATACTTCAAGAGCACACAAATACACTTTTACTTTTTACCTCCCCAATTCATATGAAAAACAACTTCACAGATAAACATAAATGTGCTTTGCCATGGACTACTCCTGATTACCTAAGAAATGTTCTGCATCGTATTATCATTATTTACAACAGGAAAATATGATGCAAATAGGAAGGAATAAGCAAACTCCTGATTTCCGCATATAGGAATTACTTTTTTTTTTTTTTCAAATAGAACAGAAAATCGTTTAGAAGGTAAATAAGAGTTTAAGATCTGCTTTGACATGTTTTAATTCCTACAATTTGGCATTCATTCATCTTTTAGTACCTGTGGCAATAGGTAGGCAGTGAACTGCGAATGCAGTCTGAAGTAAAGATTAAAGAATTCCAGTGTTTGGATTGAAAGGTGTTCTGATAAGCCTTTTGGTTTTCTTGTGCATTACATGCATTGCATTTATGCAACCAGTAACACCAAAAATTTTTATTTCTGCACATTTAAATTTTATTCCTACACTCTAGGCAAATACTGCCTGAAACAAATCTCACACATGCAATTAAAAGCATAGAAAATATAATACTTGCTGTGTTCTAGAATAAAAGTGTAAAAAGTAACCCTCTTAATATGTTTGTGCCAAGTCATATACTTGTTTAAACCAACTTCTGGTGATACTGAACACATTCCTGACTAACAAAAGAAAGAATAGGTGCTTTCCTTATACCTGTAAGTCATTCATAGTTACCTATGTATCTTGCTACCAAGAAAGATAATTGTAACACCTTTGGCTGCAAGCCTATTAACACGTACTGGCCGTACTTCCTAACTCCAGACACACATGGTAGAATCTGATCCTCAGCGTATTCCATAATACAGTAAAAAGTATAGGCCTTATCTTGCTCCATCTCCTCCAGTGTTGTGAAGCTTTCAGAGCAGAAGTCAGTACTGCTCTGCTGGAAGAGCTGCCCTAATTCAAAAGCTTCCATTTCACATCTGATACCCTCTGCGAAAACTGGTGCACACTTTACAACATCACAGCAAGACAATCACTTTCATGACACTCAGCACCCTCAGTCTGTCACACTTTCATGTATTACCCATCATGTCTAATGCAATTATGCACCTACGTACACAAACACAACACACACAAATATCTAACTCTTCCTTCTCTGTCCCCAAGCCCTCCACTCTCCAAATCACCAACCACGATGACCATCCTTACTTTCTGAATGTCCATATGGAAGGTAGCACTGAGGAAGGACCCCCGTAAGCTGCCTCAGGACACTGTTCAATTAATTAAGAATCATTTGAGATTGTCTGCCATCAATATCATTTTCTCTTTAAATAGCTCCTGCAACATTCAGCTGTAGGCATAGCTGGTCAAACCTTAGTGTTAAACCCTTGCAGCTTCATATCTCACTTTTTGCTTCAGCCATCATTGCTGTGAGACAGTGCATTACCTGGGTGCAAGCTAGGAAGCCTTTGTTACAACACTCAGCCTCCTCTGTCTCCATTCCCAAGATGACTGTCTAGGTGTATGGTCATCATTCTCTTGCTTCTGATCCTTTCTTAGTTCATTTCAACCTCCCCCTCTGACAGAGACCGTACAGGTTCCCCTTTTTTACAGCTTCCAGTTCACATCCTTTGAACTGTCTCCTACTTCCTTTCCCTTCCCTTCCCTTTTAGTATAGTTTTGGCTTCTCAACTTTTGAAACAGAGCTTTCTTTGTCATGATATCAAGCTGTCAGCAAAAGTGTTATTGCCAGAAAAGATGAGTGCCCTACTCCCATTTACAGTGTTTTCTCCTAGCTCAACCCACAGAATGAGTGCTGCACCCCCTACTTGTTCTGTGCAGATTCACAGTCTGAGCAGCACAAGAAACAGCAGTGCTTCAGCCTGAAAGGTTTCCAGTATTTCATCGCTGCATATTCTACAAGCTTACACGAAGCACAATGCTCCAAAGATTTATAACTTGGATTAGCTGACTGGATTTTCCATAGGAAGACAGTCTCTTACAGAAGGGCTCATCTAAATGTCAGAGCCCACTTCTGAAGTCTGCAGATACTACAGCATTTCAAGATCTAACATGAGAAAAGCAACATTTTCTTCTTGAAACGATTCACCATTAACAGATGATTAACAGAGTGATTAACCATTTTGACCAACGTGAAATGGGAAGCTTGAGATGAATAAAAACCATGGCAAATTTTTTAAATCTAAAGCTAATTCTTGGTAAAATGTTATATGAAGCACATGTTTTTTGAATGCTGAAGTACTGTAATAAAAAAGGATACAATAATCTCACTGATAAACTCCCATCTGAATTTTCTAAGTGTAAAATGTAATGAACAACTGATAATGACAATCCATCTTTATTTTTTCTTTTTGTTCTTATTTTTTACTCTATTGCTTAGTGTAGATCAAAGTGTAAATCTTGGTTTTGTAGTATCTCACCATGGGGTCCTAGTTCACAATGGGGACTTGTTGGAAGTAAAAAAAAAACAACAAACCAAAATAATATGGATAAATGCCTGCTGTATTCAAACTTCTTTTTGGGTATGGGTTACAAATACATGTATTATTTGAGGCTTCTCTTTCAGATTCAAAATTCTTGCTGTTATTAAAAACTTCAAGGCCTGGTACCAGGCTCATTTATTTTCCCATGACAAGTGCCAGAAAGAATATTATGGAAGACTATGCAGTTCAGATTTTAGATATCTTTTCAGCTGCTGAGTTCTCTTTTTTAAATAGAAGAAGCTTAACTGAGCAGATTCTTAAAAATTGAGAAGAGCATAAATAAATATAAAGCAGCACTCTTGCATCTTTTGATGGTTAACTATAATCATACAGAGAATTTGTATGGATTTACACACAGTGCCTATTTTGTAAATAATTCTTAACATCTTTGAGATTCAAACTTGTGGAGGACATTGACATTTAGAGAAACAAGAATGTAATGGCATGGATAATGCAAAAATGTTTATGGATTTGCATAGAACTGCAGAATTCTTGGTCAGTATTTTCATTTTGGTATTGAGTATGAGGGCAAAGATAGCACATCTGTGCATGTCCTGTAATGCATGGCATAGCTGAAAGCTGTGCTGTAGTGCGAGAAACTCTCTATTGCTTGTTTGTCATGCCATGTTTGTAAGCAAAAGAGAGACATTTTTCCTTCTATGACACAGAATATATATTTATAGTCATTTTTCCTTTTAAATGTTATATACTTCTGTGTTTTGTTTGGATTAGAGCCTTCTTAGAGAAAGCAGAATATGATGACAAAATAAACTGCATTCCATTTGATTTTTACTTGAAAGACAGTAATGAAAAGATCTCACAGGAAAAGGTATCATTACTTAAACAGCAATCTTGTCCTTTATGCTTTTATATAAATGGATATTTGATATTACAGCTCTAAAGCCCTTGGTTCACATTTAAATGTCAGAAACATTGCTATGAATTTCTGAAAAAAAATAAGCATATAATAACCGAAGTTCAGAAAAGAATTTTATGCTGTATATAATTCTACAAGTTCTGAAATTATATGCTGCACCCATCTCAGCACATTCTACATATATATATCATTTATATGTATATAAATCATTTCTAACCACCTGATAGACCCTGCAGACTGCATTTCTCTAAGCTGCTCTTAATTACCATATGTACCAATAATAATGTCATTCAGAAATAGACCATTATCCATCTCTATCATATTTAATGGCTTTCTATAAAGCAGTTTAGAAGTACAGAATATCTGATAATTATAGCAAAGCCCTGCCCAGCCTTTCCAGTTACAGTTCTGCCACACTTACATTATAAAATACAGTCTTCCTACCTACATTAGGCATAAAGAATTACATGTCAATGTTTTAAAAACATTTTGCAACATTGTGCTTTGGTGAGGAATATAAAAAGGAGATAAGCCTAAGCAAAATCTACTGCTGTAACTTCCTCTCAAAGGCATAGTCTTAGAACACTTCAGAATTTGTCTTGAATTCTGTACTTCATATATGATGGGATTAAGTCATCTGAGCTTTCTGTATTTGAAACTCAAATTTTGGTTAATTAATACACAATAAACAGGTCACGTTAACATTTCTGGTTCACTTGACCCACTTAGAACACATCTCCTGCAATACAGGTTGTACATATAGCAGTCAGAATCATACTAAAATTTTGCATCTTCATTTAAATGAGTTAATTCTGCAGAGAACAAGCACCTGGAAAAAGGTATTAGGTTGATAATATGTTGAAAAAATTGCAGAGATATGTCTGCTCAAGTTCTTGTCCAAACCTATTTCAGACTCTTCTGCCACAGAAACAGCCCCAGTCAAAACAGATACATCATGAACAGTGTTAAATTAACCATAAATCTTCAGAGTGAGATATGGGAAACCATAAAACTAATGTTACTATTTGTGAAAGTGTTGAACAGTTTAAATATATGTTTAGACAGCATATATAAAAAAACAGTTTATCATGTATATAAAGCTACATATGTGTTACATGATAATTTGTCTCTTCCCACATCTCCCTTCCTGTTTCCATAAGAGAAACATAATCAACCATGGAACTATAACAAATTAACATGAATAATACACTATGACATTATGCCAGAGGTACAAAATAATTCCTTCTCTACCAGTTTTCTAAATGCCAGGTTTCTTTTTAACCACACAGTCAACTCCAAATCGAAACTGTCAGAAAGGAAATGAAACAAAATTCCAACCCAGCTTCACGTGAAACCAGGTCTACCCATGTGAAACAGGTTTTTGACAAATTCTTGTGACAGAATGAAGACAACTGAAAAACTTCAGTGACCAAAATAATTTGGAAAATAATGCTTCAGTGTTGTGATTTGATTTCTGTGTAGCTGATATGTATGAGTGTTTAGGGACAATGAGACATTTACTTTTGGCATCAGGCTGTTCTGGTGTGTTGCCAGATGTAAGAGATGGTGTCACTGTCTCCAAGAGTTATCCTGGAGAACAGTTAGATTCCTGCCAGTGCTTGGTATTGTAGAGACTGTCTCAGGAAGCATCTCAGTTTGGCCTCTTGAGCTTGTTCTCTCTTTATGCAATGAACTACACATTAATGTGCCAAAGAGTACTACTTGTCATTTTTTATCTACATAATACTATTCTTTTTTTTTTTTTCTTTTTTTTTTTCCAGGTTTGTAAACAAACACTAGGCATTTTAAATTGTTATCTCCAAAAAGTAGACTGAGAGCAAGGCTAAAGTGGAATGTTATTTCTGCAGCTCTTATGGTATTACTGAGAAGCTAGTACTGCATACAAACACCTCACTCATCTTTTCATAAAGGACCACCCTGAGCAAAATGAACCGCTACTACACTCAAGAGCAAGAAAGTGTGGACAGACTTCATCATTACAACTGCCATTACAACATCAACAGCAGTGGTACTGTACATAGTTAATGGTAGAAGCTTGTAAAATATGCAGACCACAATGAAAAATTACTAGAAGCAACTTGCAAATTTACCCACATACAAGAAATAAAGAGGATGCTCTGCGCAGAACCTCTATGTATGTTTTAAAATAGCTTGCAGTTTTTAATAAAATGCTACACTTTTTCTTGGAGTCCCTTAGCCTGTCCATTTCCAGCTCTTGGCTGAAAGAAGTAAACTGTCCTGAACATCGTGAATTTCTTCTTTTCTGTGAATGCTTATAATTGTTGATTGGACATTTTTCTTCTTTCTCTTCTCACAAACAAATCAGATTGATGCCACCTTTTGCACTTCCAAATCCCAGGAAAACAGTATGGAAGATCTGCTGGTGCTGAGCAGCTGACTTCTGCACAGTTAACCTGTGTATTGTACTTCTGTGATAATATACTACTCATTTAATTGTCTGTCTTGCTCCCTAGTTCTTTTAGCACATCCTCTTCATTTTCCCCCTCAGCAAGAAACTGAAACACGACTGATACTCAGAGGAATTTAGGTATTTCCCAACACATGCTACAGAATAAAATAGAAAAAACTGTTCATATCAAGGAATAGAAATGCAAATAGCAGCATAAAGAGATGGTTTGTATGTAGCACAATCAGAATCTAAGAAATCAGTGGGATATGTTGGCTGCCTTGGTAAAGTATAGCACATGCGGGTAAAAAGGTGCATGAGATTTAACTACCATAAGAAAGCATGGGTAGAGACATGTATGTATCTGAGATTACATGCACATGGAATAAAATACCCACAGGTTTGTAAACAATCTTCAGTATGCTAAAAAAACATAGCCTTGGGATGACAGGGCATGCCTTCTGCATGCTTGCATATGTGGAAGCTGGAAGGATTACACAGTTCATGCATGTATTTATTCTAAAACCTCTGCTATTGATAAATTTGCAAGGCTGTACTTTAGTTATGATTAGAACTTTATATTTCTATATATAACTGATATTTATGGATACATGTATTTACAGAGGTTCTTTGTAAGATTTGCCCTAACAAATGGTATCATTTGATGAAAATATTTATTCTGCCATACATCAAAACAATATTCACTGAAACAAAATTCATGATATAGATTTGATATGTCAACCACTGAGTTCAAGACATGCAAGTGCAGGCATGTTTTGAACTTTTCTTTTTAGCTCTTCTAGGATCCTTTTATCTCAGATTATCATTATTTGAAAACATGCAAGTCAGTAGTAGCTCTGGTACACAAAACAATGTTCCTCAGATTTCTGACCCAAAAAAGCAAATGTTTCTATGTCCTATGCTTGGACTGCACTTTATAATAGCAAAATTCACACAGCAAAAATAAATAAATAAATAAATAAATAAAGCTATGAGGAGACCAAGTATCTGGAACTGACTACACAACTTATTCATCTTCACTTACTGCAACGCTATTAAAAGATCAAACAACACCAATGAATTAAGAAGCACCACACATGACTAGAAATATTCAAAAATGTGGCAAATATATGCATTATTACCAAGTAATAGTTAAACTTCAATATAAAGCTAAAGTTACTCTCAGCAGCTCACACTTCAATGTCTTCCTAAACAGTACTGTTCTTCTGAACTGTGCATTAAACTGAACTGGACTGTTGATGTTGGTTTGTGAAAGCAGTGTATAAAGAAATCTAGCTTTAATCATTTTTAACTGCTAAAAACATGAAAACAACTGGCTTACTTCAGAGCTAGATAAATTAATACCATAGTATAGAGCATTTATTTCTAAGAAAAATGTTTCCTACAATACTAGAAATTGGCCTTTTTCCTCGTTAAACATTTTTTTCTTACGTGTCTAGATCATGAGGCAGAAATCTGATAAAAAGGCACTGCTTATCTGGAAAACTGTTCCATTTGTGGAAGTATCTCAGTGCAATTACCAGACTGCTTATTTGATAAAATCATCATCTCATTTTTCAGTTTAATAAATCTGTATCCCAAACAGAACATGAGATATAAAAGTGATGAAATCAAAACACTGCTGACCAGTTACGTTACAATTCCATTTTAAAGTTTTGATGAGGTAAAGCCTGAAAGGGGTTTAGGCTATATCCTAGTATGTGTTGTGACAGCTGTCTGGGGAAAAAAAAAAAAAAAAGTCTATCAATAACATTTTTTTTTTCAACAGAATTCTCTCAGGCACCTGAAATGAAAATGATATAAATACATTCAATAACTGAGTAATTGCTTTCCTTTGTATCTTCCAGTTTCACTGCTGCTACCTATGACTTATTTACACATTAGGGAAGTTTTCTAGTATTTGTGAACACAGCACAGAAGCATTCCTGTAAAAATACTAATGTGTCAGCCTATAGAAAACCCCACTCATTATGTGCTAGAGCTCAGAGATGATATTAAGCCATTTTATTACATATGATGCCAGTCAGAGTGTTGTCTTGCAAATTATCCATGACATAGAATTAATTGAGATGGATCATCAGTTCTTCTGAACTGCCTACCTAGGAAAGGCAGAGCAAAATAACTCAGCATATGAATCTAGTAATTGTACAACCTGCTTCACCAATCTCTTGACTAGACAATTATTCTGTAACTTAAAGTATGCATTCTTGGCCTTGTCCCTCACATGGACAACATAAAGCACTTAAAGCTACTTGACAAGCACATAGAAAGTACAGTGATAACAGAGGACATACACTTTCTGCTGTGCAGGCTACGAGTGATATAAATGAACATCACATTTCAGTTCCTCTTTTTCTGGGAGAAAGGAGAATAAATAGTAAATTGATAGCAGTTAATTTTGGAATCTGTCTTTCTCTGTACACAATGTGATTGAGAAGACATTTTGAAAGCACGAAGGTATGGCAGATTACATCTTCAATAATTTTTCATGAAGAATATATATTTATATAAACACATACATAATTGCTGTGATACATTCTACACTTTCTATTCCCTCCATGTCAACGGTTTATGGGCTGGTTCAGCCCAGTTCCATGACAATTGGTGTGGGGGACCCACACCCCAGGAAAGGGGAAGGGAGAAAGGGAAAAGGGAGATGGGCCTAGAAACAAAACAGTGGCAACGATCTGAGGAGGAAAGCTGATTTACTAAATAGATATCAGAAAGCAAAATAACACAATATAATACACTATAATTGGAATTGAGGCTAATGAATCAAATAAAAAGAGCAAGAGAGAGCGTCCAATAAACCGAAGGCCTTATGCTAACACTGAAGGTGAGATGGTATCGAGCACCCACTGCTGAGTCCATCCCAAAGGAAAGAGAGTGTCCCGTGACTGCAGACAGTTTTTATCTTTCCCTCTGAGCAGAAACACGTAAGAACGCAAAGCATCGCAAAGTCCTCTGGGGAATGGAGTTCTTCTTCTCTTCTGAGACAGGTATACTTGGAACTATAGATGATCCATGGAGCTGGAGCATTAACTCTTTAACTCCAAATGCACTACATGATGTTATGATGTGGAATACCAATGCCAAAAATCATAAAACCATGACATTCCACCTTCTACCTTCTTCTAAATACCCTTGCTTATTCAAAACTTTTCTCTGTCTGACTTTATTTTCCTGCAAGGCTTACATTCTGTTTCTGACCTACTCTGGTATACACAGTCAGCAATTACATTTAGTAGAGAAAGCAAACTGTTACCTATTTTTTCACTCATTTCTTGAGTAGACAGTTACTCTGTGCATTAAAACATGAATATTTTGTCCGTTCTACCAAAGAGAGTAAAAGAGAAATCTAGGAGATGACATCATCCACAAGAAGACAGAATGAGTGGAAGTCAAGCATGCAGCAACTGTGGGGAGGAAAGAAAAACCTGACTAACAGATATTCATAGCATGAAGGGAAGGAGCAGAGCAAAATGTTCTACTTGTCACAGAAACATGAAATCATGGCAGGAAGGTCTGGGTTTTTATGTCAAGGCACAGAGGGACTTCAGAAATGTGCAGAAGACAAATAGATATAAAGACCTGAAATTTTTTTTCAGGTTTCTTCCAGTCCTATCACTTACTGCAACATTTTTTTTCAAGTAAAAAAGCCACACAGCTTATTTCATCATTAATTTTGTAACACTTCTACAGGAAGACAAAGAATTACAGAAAGAAGGAACCTTGGACTGATAATTAATACATTTAATTTGCATTAAATAACAGACATTGGCTTTCAAGACAATAGAGAGGCATTTATGCAGGACAGATGATTGTTACAGTGCCTATATGGTGTGGCTGACATGTAGGACAACAAACATACTGTTTTTAGATGTAAAATATGGTCTCTTTCTTGCTATGAAAACTATCTGCTTCTTAGAATCATACGTTCAAATGCTTACTTATTTTGCTGGCCGAGAGGGATTTGATAGGCTCCAAATAATTCCAGTCATCTGTGATATCCAAAAGCAAAACTTCGGGAAGCCAATTTCTACAAAGCAGAGAAAATAAATCCCTCTCTCTACAGATTGTATTTTTCAATCTTATTCTGGTGGCTTCTCTTTGACTAATGCATTTGCAAAGCATTTACTTAGGCTGTCCATCTTTCTATCCAAAGTAGCCAGCTTGACTAATACGGAGTATAAAGGAGGTATATATATTGTGCTTAATTTTCCCTGTTTGTTACCACATAGTTTGAAGACCACCTTTTCCCACATGAAAAATAGATGTCTCCTGGACCATGATAACCAGCCAATTATTTCCCAGCTTCCCTTCTATAGAGATTTTCCTAACATTTTGCATCCCCCTATTCTAATTTTTCCTTTGTTTATCAATCAAGCTAGAAAGGTGCGCTTTATTTTTCTATTGAAACTATTATAGTAGTTCAATTTGCAAGCTTTCACACAAAATCACTTTTGTATGTTTTATTGTACGTCTTCACTTTTGCTTTAAAATGTCACTCTGCTTTGTAAGAGCAGTCAATACTTTCATAATTACATAAAACAGCTCGAAGTGTATTATGTATCCCTACCACAAACGTAGTTGTTTTTCCAACCTAACTCAGTTTTATGTAATTTTAGCCTATCATTTCTTCAATAAGTACAAGGAATTGGTGCCAAAGATGCTAGACAGAGTAACAAATACTTTATCAATCAATATTGATCTAGTGGGTAGAAACCCTGTCCAAGTTCCCTTCCAATCCAAGACAGTCTATGATTCCATGATTCTTTGATATTGCTTTCTTGATACTCAGAGGTTATTTGGAAGGACAGAAATGATTTAAAATATCTGTTAGCTAACTCCCCTTTTAAACAGATAGATTTAGAACTATCAGCTCTGATACTCAAAAGAAGATTAAGAGATGTTTTCAAATGCTAGATGGCAATGAAATCTGTTCAAATGCTGTACACTAAAGAATTATTACAGAATCTGTTAATTTTGAATCTGATTTTAATCATATACATTTTGTTAATTCAGAAATCCGTGTGTATTATTTTAAACACAATTCTGCACCTCTTATTCTGTTTACAAACATGAAAAAATCACAACCAAGGACATATTCTGATGTTAGTATCACAGCTAAAAAGAAAATTATTCCTCATCACAAAAAAGGAGCTATTTCTGAACAGAGTATTCATCTTTTTTCAAGAATTAAATTAAAACAGAGGACATAATAAGCCATATCATATGAACAAATGGTTAAAATTTACAAAAGCTTAGAAAAATTTCTGCAGGCAAATTAGGAAAACAGTAATTTGGGGGAAAAAAAAAGAAAAAACAAAGAAAATAAAATATGGAGAGGAAGCATAATGCCTGCTCTGTTTGTTACATGCCACACAAAAATCCATGGAAAAGCTGAAGATTGTAATATCACAGTAAGTGGAAAACAGATCTAGACACTGGTTATAGGTTCTAGTTTAACTTCTTCAAGACAGCAAACATTCTTCGTATGTAGCCACACAAAGTTACCTATTAGAATATCAAGTAGGCCTAAGATGGACAAATACTAGAAGGGCTTATGAAATCAAGTGGTTGCTAAGAATATAAAAGAAACTGGTAACAAAAACAAATTTCTAAGTCCAATCAATTACCATAACATGACAATCTTCCTGTCAGTATTTGCACCACATGGTCAGCAACACTGTTTTTTCAAAATACCAATGCAAAATATACAGAGCTATGAAATATAATGGACTTTACACTGCATCAGACAACAAGATATTCCGTGGCTTCAGAACACAGACCTCAACAACTTTTCTTCTAAAGCTGCATTAACACCAATCTCATACAGCATACAGCCTAGGAAAAACTTCTGAATTTATGATGCATAAATGTCACTGTTCAAAATCTAAACATTTTCTACTTTTTGGACACCTATCATAATAAAAATAAAGTTTATTTAATATGTCGAGTGGAAGAGCTTATCAAGAGCATCGTTACATTCTCCTTTTCTGGGAGCACCAGAGAAACTGAATGTTGTAGGAATTCAGCATTCCTGTGCAGGAAACAAGATTAAGCTGTGTGTGTATTCTGTCACCCAAGCAAAGTGGCCTGGCTGTCCCCCTCATCCTTTCACAGAGCCTCTGCCTACTATTCCCACTCCATACTTACAGTTCCTCCTACTTCTGAGATCAAATTACATACACTTTAATGCATGACTACTTTCCAGCCTTAGCATCTCCCATACCATTATTAGTTTCCTCAAGGGTCTCATCTCAAGAGCTTGCCACAACACAGCCCACACACCTCTAGCTGTAGTTACTTGCTATAACTTCATGCAAAATGATCCAACTGCTATCAAACATTTCTACACCCCTTCTTCTCTGTTATTACCAAGGAAAACGAGTACAACCTGGCAGCATCTGAGCAAACTTGTTATCTTGGCTGGCTCTCCAAAGAAAATGTGGTTTGGCTCTGAACTTCGAAGGAGGTTGAAAGTTCCTATGTTGTCCTTACAAAAATGTTAGGAAAGAGAAAAGAAAGCATATCTATATAAGAGGGCAACTACAGTCACATTCTGTATACAATGTGACTGAAATTCAGAAATATCATAATCAAAATTTGAAAGGGACAAAGTTAATATTTAATTCCAAATCCCTTCAAAGCCTGGAATCACAGAATTGCAGGAGTTGGAAGGGACATCAAGAGATCATCAAGTCCAGGCTCCCTGTTACAGCACATTCCCTACAGTGGGACTCACAGGTAAGTGTCCAGATGGGTCTTGGAACATCCCTGTAGAAGGAGACTTCACAAACTCCCTGGGCAATCAGTTCCAGTTCTTCATCACCCTCAGCTGTCATGACTCGGGTTGAAATCTCCAGAACAGAGCCAGTATGCACGACAGACCATTAACGGAGTTGAAAGTTACCGTGATCTCAAGCAAAACAACGAGGCAGAATTTGAAAAACTTTTACATTATCGACAAAAACTTTGAAAAACAGACAGAATCGTTTTTGAGTTCAAGAACAGCTTGGGAGTCCAACTGACAGCAAAAATACACCTGTTTTTCTTTTTTTCCTCCAAATTTTGGCTGCACACATTATTTGCTGTGACTGAATGGTTTCAAGTTCTTTTGCTTTTACTCCAACACATCTAATGCTGCTTTTATTCCCTGTGTCATACCATCAGATGTTCAAAATTTAAAGTCTGTGTCAGCAAAAAAAAACCCAACACAGCTTTTCATCTTTCACAAATCTATGTGCACCAACACTCACTCAACAAAAGACCTGTCAGTGGCTCCATTATCAAGTACAGTAATAAGCTTAACATTCTGTGTGCACTTCTAAGCCACTTCCCTTAGGAACTATACAAATGCTTCTTTGTTAAATCTTGATTCAAGATTACGGACATTTTATCTGCAAACTGCGAGGAGCTTCAAAGTTTCTACCACTGGAATCTTTGTAATCAGGTGAGTGACAATACACAAAGTTGCAAATACGATGAGTAGAGAATAGTTAGCATCTTAGAGAAGAATCCGAGCACAGATGTGGATACTTGTACCTACTCTATTGAAAAAAAAAACCCACAACCAACAGAACAACAAACAGCTTTCACATGCTATCTGAAACAATGAATCTTCTCAGATAACCCATTTTTTCAAACTCCATGAACTCAGGAACTGTTCACTCGTGAACATGGGTTGTCTCATTAATCCCAAAGCTTCCCAAATTCCCCTTCTTTTCCTTTTCCTTTTCCTTTTCCTTTTCCTTTTCCTTTTCCTTTTCCTTTTCCTTTTCCTTTTCCTTTTCCTTTTCCTTTTCCTTTTCCTTTTCCTTTTCCTTTTCCTTTTCCTTTTCCTTTTCCTTTTCCTTTCCCTTCTACCTTCCTTTCCTGTTTCCTTTCTCTTCCCTTCCTTCCCCCTCCCGCCCCCCCCATTTCTCCTTTCTCTCTTGTCCTTACTCCTTTCCTGTTTCCACTTTAATATAATACGCTTTAATATGAGATTCAGGAACGTCAGAAATTTGAAACATGTTCTGTGCCTTCATATTTCTGATATGTTTCTCAAAGTTGTTTACAATTCAGCATTTTAC
This sequence comes from Cyrtonyx montezumae, assembly GCF_038088225.1. Taxonomy (NCBI): domain Eukaryota; kingdom Metazoa; phylum Chordata; class Aves; order Galliformes; family Odontophoridae; genus Cyrtonyx; species Cyrtonyx montezumae. The sequence continues at coordinate 7,667,982 of NW_027072035.1, forward strand.
TTCTTTGGCACCAGAAGCAATATTTACAATTGGATGAATAGAGGTAAATATAAGAGGGTGCACCTAATTTATGCAGTCCATTTCCCTTCCATTAGAGACCTTCCTACTCCTAAAATCAAATTAAGTAGTATTATGCATTAGCAGAGAGTAATCAAATTGTATTTTATTTTACCAGAAACAATACATAGTTTGCCTTTTTATTTTGATTAAAGACATACCAAGAATGCATGTGAGGAAATTCAGCAATAACGTACCTTATTTATAAGATGTCCAGCTTCGTTACAAATAAGTCACGTACATTGAAAATTTATTTTAAACTGACATTTACTCTCTTTCCTTTTGCCTTAAGGATGTGTGATAAAGGCTTTTTTTTTTTCATTTGTGATAAAATGCAGAAAAGTGCACAAAAATGGCTGTTAGTACTGTACTTCACATGAGATCACAAAAAGATTTTGCGAAGCTACAGAGGCAGGGATCCTTTCAGCCTCTTTTGCAAAACCTGGACAAAACCTAACTGGCCATAAATCATAAGCTCATAAGAAAAGATGGATTTCAGGGTGAGCAGAGGGAGTAGAGACTTGTATGAATTAGGTTTCTTTTGCTTTACAGTCTCTATTAGTTTCAAGGTGTACTTGTATATTTATTGATTAAAGGACAAAACGTATTTTTTTCTTCTTCTCGTCCTCCCACCACTCCCCCCACTAACAGTGTTTGATCAGAATGGTTTCTTAATTCTCCTTTAATTATCTGACAAGAACAGAGTATGGTAAAGAAAACAAGTTCTATTTACATAAAAACTGTTGAACCATGTCAAGGAAAAATAAAGAGCTGATCCATCTTTCTAATCTGTTTTTTCTCCTTTTTTATCATAGACAAAAAACTGCTCTATCAAAAGAGCTGTATGTAGGCTACACATGTCCAGCCTGCCCTCTTTTTGTCCTCTTTTTTATGCCTTACTACTTACATTAACTATATTTTATATTTTACATGTGCTCCAAGACAATTCCTCTTCAATCAGTGCAGCCCAGGCAAGCCAAAAGGTTGGACCGTCTTAAAATGTATATTTAGAAAGAACAACGTTCTCTGTGAAATTATTCTGTTACAGGGGCTTGTACTCTTCTTTTTTTGATGATGCCTTCAAATTAAAAAAAAGCACAACAGACACTGTCACTCTTATTGAGAAAAGTGAATTACGTAAAATGCACACATCAAAGACAAGGGAGTGCAATTTATATATTTTTTTGTACTTAGTCTTTCCTAAAAGCTTGGCTCCAAATAACTTTCTAACTTAGCATCATCTTTTTGCTTAGCCATCCAAATACTTGAAGGATCCCATGTTCCCTGTCAGCAGTTCTGGGCTCCTCCATACAGCCAACCTGGAGGCACTTTAAAAATAGGTTTGCAAAAAAAGATCAAGCAGAGCCACAGCAGAGCTAATCTGGCAATAGCCCCAACCTTTTTGCAAGAGCAAACTGGATGACTAAAGGAAAATTTTTCTATGATTTCTTGATCATGTTTTACAAATAGGCTAAAGTTTACGTTTAGCTTGGAAAATCCTACTGAAGCTGTATTAAATTAGGTGCTTGAAAATCAAGATAAAATATACAGATTAGTTACTCAATGAAAACACAGGTAAGGGAATGTGAAATCTGAAATTGTGGTACTGTTGACAAGTTGATCCTCATTACTATTTGAGTTGGTAGAAATAAAAATGAGTTACAGAATTTCTAAACACAAATTTCACACAAGATTACTAATACTACTGATGTGGACCTATCCCAAGGAACATATATGCTGCCATAGCTGAAGCAAAGACACATACTGCTACTATATTTTTGTATTAAAGTTATAACTCAAAATTTCAGCTTTGATCTCAGTGTTCTCAAATCCTGATAGTATTGATAATTTCTTCTGTGTTTTATCACTATTTTAAAATCCAGGCCTGGCAGTACTAGTAAGCTTGTAAGTTCCTAAACAACACTGTAATAGTATCAATGACTATTTAATGACTATTAAAAAAAAGTAAAAAAAGAATAAAATAAAAAAATAAAATAAAAAAATCCCCGACACCTACTAACAGGAGAAAAATAAATAATAATGATGTGTCCAGACTATTTAAATTTTTTTGAAGTTTGTAGTATTGAATAACTATGTCTAATAACTGACATTCACACTTTCCCAATACATGTATTTTTTTAAATGTTTAAATGTGTTGTCATGAATATTGTACCATGCATCATTTAAAAAATATGAATAAAAATATGAATAGAAGAATCCAAATGGTCCACTTAAAAAGAAATTCATTTATTTATATAACATTGTTCAAGAACATCCTTCACTTACTTTTACTTCTTTCTCTTGCTATAAGCTAAGCTGCAGGCATATAACCTTATGGAAACATTTTGTTAAACTTCTTTATTAAGCATCTTAAAGTAATATAGTTCAGTATGTAGAACTTAAAAATAGGTAATTAGGCCTAGTCAAGAGAGTGCTCATATTATTCTTGCCTTTTGTGGGAAGATACTTGATATTTCATAATCATACGATTTATGAGGAAATAAAACCCATAAATTTGGTGCTACTTTGACACTAAGTTTTCATATAAAACTCTTCTAATTCTAGGCAAAATAAAAAAAAATTCAATTTAATAATTTTTGAAAGCACAAAAATTACTTTCCATTCTGATTACTTATGACTAAAAGTCATGCATGTCCCCTACATCAGTAGCTTCCGTGTTCTGTCATACTATGGTGAGAAATCAAACAGTTGAAAAAGAAAACATACACTTGCTATATATATCTTCATGGTGAGTGAAATCAGCTTATTTTTCACAGAAAAAATTAACTCATAATCACTGCTATTAAATGAATGCAGTGCTGAAGTACCAGACATTTTACTTAATTACCTAAAATATATTTTAGATTCATTCTATGTTCATAGATAAGATGGTAAATTTGACCATTTTTAATGCTGTTAATAAGGTTTTAAATCAATATTTACAATATTACTGTGATAGTAGGCATTTGATTCTATTTATATTTTAGGGAAGTATATCGATATCATAATAAGTACTTCTTCCAGGCATTTAAATACAAAATAAATTCATTGTCAGGTATCTACTAATGCAATTTAATTATATAAATGATTAATGAAAAGAAACCTTTCTTAAATTTTAGCATTCAAAATAATCGCAATATTAGCATTTCTTCAATTTAATCGGCATACATTTTTAATGGTCAGAGAATGATCAAAATGATTCACCACCTCAGTAATCTGAGTGGTACTGAGTACTCCAGAACCATCTAAGAGAAATTACATAACAAAAAGGCAATCCTACCATCACAAGATAACATTTTCAGAAATTTAGCTTAAGTAATCGTGCTGTAACTTGTATATTATTTGCAATGAAGTTTGAAGAGCTGCTCTCATTTTTAAGTACTTGGTAATGAACTCTCTGTTATGAAGGCAGCTTGAAGAAAACACTTAGGCAACACTAGAGTAACAGTGTATTTTAAAATGTAATCTGTTAAATATATTTGACAGAGCATTAAGAAGGAGATCATAAAACTAACTCCTACAAGTTTGAAGAAATAAAGTGAAACTGCAACACAATACAACAAATTTGAAATACAGTGGAAATAATTACTTGAATGATTACACATACCAACACAATGTTTATATCGTGCTTACATGGAAAAAGATTAAACAGAATATTTCTTTTGTTTCTGAATTCTGATTTCCTCTCACATACAAAAGATCGAAGTACTGTTTGTAGATTTACAATAATGATATTCCCCACTGAGGGGTATAGGTTATATAAAACCACTTTTAAAATTGCTAATATATGGGTTTTTGTTTTTTTGGAAGGGGACTGGTAATGGCTGCTTGACAAATTAAGTGGTATATGGGTAAATTTTATATTAATTTGAAAGTTAGATGAAAAATAAAAAACTAGACTACAACAGTGTAGTAATTAGAGTAATTATTAGTATTTGTCAGAAAATATTAAATATTTTAAACATTTAAATTAAATTACATTCTAATCAAGAAAGAAAGACTCTTATTACATGTATTTTGACAGTTGTTTTTCTCAAATCCATCTATCACAGACTGAAAATCAAATGTTTTGTTGAGAATGTTACTGTCCACTGCAGTGTGAAATTAATAGAAACCATGTGAAATAGAAGTCTAAATAGAAAACACAGAAAGTCAAACAACAGCACTTTGTTTGTGGATTTATAAAAATACACAAAAAATAATAATGATAGGGACTCCAATGATTATTATCAAAACTGCATGGTTTATAAGTAAAAAATTGTTTTTCCCTTTAAATTGGTGCTTAGACGCAAACAATTTGTCAGACTTAATAATTTCAAAACTGCTCTTACCATACAGCAGCTCAGTGAAGATGCCCTTAACACACTGCTCTCAATGCAGAGAATAACATGCACTCTGAAGGAATAAAGCTTTATGCTATATTCTAAAGGTCATGTAAAACAGGAATCTCAAATATTTCAATAGAGCAGGAGCTAGGTCCTGGGGTAAATGAAAATTCACTATTATAGTACAGTTTTCTAACACAGGAAATACGGCAAATAAATAAAACAAGAGTGTGAGAATGTATTTCTGGAAATATACATAGAGGTGGTAGCTGTTTCAACTTTTTTAATGTTATTAAGTAAATTTTCTGACTTGATTCTCATAAATAAGGTGCATTTTGCCAAAGATTAACTGAAGCACCTCTCAAAGAGAGATAAAAAACTACAAAATTAAATTTTCTATTACAACTGATAAAGTACTGCCAAGCCTGTCAAACAAAGAATCAAAATAACACCCCAAAATACTGTTAAATCTTCTCATGGAAGAAAGTGAATGAAATCAGCAGTACCCGTGCATCTCCCTACATGACAGACCAAACCCACATACAACACCTCTCCATTTTTCACATTCAGAACAGCCACCTGGGAACAAACTGTGCACAAATCATAGGCTTCTGTTCTGTGCATGTTGATGATTCAAAAGTGCATCTACATTCAGCTTCCCCCAACTGGCTATTATGCTACATTATTTCTAAGGGTACAGGTTAAGGGGTGCAATTCATCATCCAGCATGACAAAAAACAGTTGAGAAGTCTGGCTCATCTCATAAAGAGAAAAACCTTTATTGTAGGACAAAGGATTTGCAACTGTCTGCTATTTGAGGAACGTGCTGTTGCTGTAATTTATCTCACTGTATGGGTCATGAAGATGCACAGTGGTGTCTCAAATCAACTTTCAAAGAAAACTGCATGGAATTTTCATGACATTGGGAATACTCCTAAAACTTACACATACTGAAAAAGTTTCTTCGTACTTATGAATTAAATGGGGTTCTGAAAATTTCTTCAAGGGCTTATTATTGTTATTATTATTACTTCAGTGATCTCTTCGGAAGAAGTTCTTGACTTCATCTTAACAATGATTCCTATTGAAAACTCCAGACAGGTGAGTAATGTTATCTTTTCACTCCATGAACACTCTTAACAGATCTAACATGTCCTCTGATAGGTCCTAAGCTCCAAACATACTTCTCTCTTTCCTCACAATAACAATCCTCTTTGTTTAAATGTTAGCAGGATCCCTTATGCACAAAAATTACGTGAAAACATGCAAATCTGTATATGAACAACTAGTCCAATCTACAGCTTAATTTAAAACAATATAAAAAGCCCTAGGAATGTAAAAAATGAAGAAAGCAAGCTGAAAAATGTCGTTACAAAAGCTGTATATTCCCTAGTTTTTTCTTGTATTTAGAAAGAAACATAAAGTGGTTCTGAAATACATGAAAAGACTCCAAATCTTCACTGTGCACACTGTGCAATACGAACTGTAATGACTCAAAAAGAGGAAGGGATAGTAATACTCTGTATTGTTGTTTTGTTGAATTATGTAGCACACTGTAACCACCTTCTATTGCTAGAATAAGCTTTCATTGATCCTTACAATAACTGGAGTTTCAACAAAAGTAAGAAGTGGAAGCTTCAGAATCCTGAAAGAATGTTAAGCAAAACAAAAACCCTTTAATAGATGTTTGACATTTTGCTGAGGAGGGAAGTAACATTAATGCATACAACCATCCAAGAGAAGATACATAACAAAAAGCAGAAAGAAAATGATTTTGTGGAAAAGTAAATTAAGATAAGAAATGAATACATCTATATACTTTTCCCTTCATATACAAAATAAACAAGTACTTTAAAAAGCTATTAAACATAATTGATATGCACATATACAGAGCTGTACATAACATACAAAAGACTAAAGATGAAAAGGAAGGACCTGATCCTGAAGAGATATTCTGCACATCTATCCAAAGGCATGAAGACAATCCTTAAGCCTAAAGTGCTTGAACACTTTGAGCCACTAGAAGACTACAAGACAGAAGAAACTACGCAAGAGACAGAAAAACTTAAGAAGAGAGAAATCAATTCTGAGAAAAAAAAATCAGGGCAAAAAAAGTCAAGGAACTCAATATATCAGCAATTCAGAACAGTTCTGAAGGATGAAATGGAAGTGATATTTTTTAAATGACCTAAATTAAACAAGAGACTGGATAATAAGTAATGTGTGGCAAGGACCTTTTTTTTTCCTTAAACCCAGAAAGGCATTTACTACCTGCTCCGCTGTGTATATGCATGTGTACTGGGTTTATCCCACAAATAATGTATTTCTTTCCAAGTAACTCTATTCGAAACAGATGTTATTTTAAAAACAGAATCAAGTTCAGAAAGACAATAATCAAAATTAGAAAAAGAACAGTTTTAGTGAGATCAAGCATTACTGAGAATTGACCATCCAAATGAGAAACAAAGTTGAAATATTCTTTTGCAAGGAAATACCCAAAGTATGCTTATTCTTTATGATTTACATGAACAATACTAAATAGTGGAGAAAACTCAAGAGACTCTCATTAGACATATCTATGTTATTCATAGGAAGATCTGATACTTTGATAATTAAAATCTTTTTTAAAATAGAAAGTACATGTAGTTGATACCATAAAAACACCAGAGTTCAACAGCATCTTGAAAAACTAATTTAACCCTGTTAGCTGTGTCTCACTTCTCAGAAAAGAACTCTTTTTTTAACAAAAAGGAAAAAAAAGCACAACTTCCATTTATATTTTATCCTGTGATAGTTTGACTTGACGTGGTATGAACAGTTATCCCTCCAGACATCTATTTTTAAATGTTTTGTCCCATCTATAAAATATTAAAATGGAAAGGATATAATTCAATTACAGTTTGCTGAAATTCCTTTTATTTCGCTTAAGCTACTGTTGTTTTTAGTTTCTTTCTTCTCAAAGAAGAAAAACCTTTTTAAAAAATCATGTCCTCAAATAAAACAAAATCAGTAAATGTCAAAAAGGGGCAACACGAGAAAGAAGTATTCCCAACTTTAGAAAACAAAAAGGCTAAATATCTAGAGAACTCTTTTTCAGTGTTCAAAATTCTAAAAGAATGTGCAAAATACCTCTCAATTTAGGTGCTCGTGCTAAGAATTTCATCCAAAAAGCTCTGTGCAATTATTTAATAGCTAGAAATAAATTAGGCAAAATTCAGAACTACTAGGTAGTAGACATCATGCAAGACAACAGAAATAACAAGCTGACATCTTCTGCAGCTCACAGGACATGAATTGTCATCAGACAAACGTATTCCCCAAACTGTGTTAATCACATTTCTACTAGTGACAGTTTGGATATTTATTTTTTTCAGAGACTTCTTAAGTGATCTCTCTCACCACAGAGATGTAGCAGGTACTGATTTGCAGCCATTCCATCCTAACTTTGAAGAGCCATTGTTGCTGCTGTTATCTTTTCCTTACTAGAAGCCTATGGTTTAAATTTTGCTTGAAACGATTTTCTGCATACAGTCAAAAAATGACTAGTCCAACTATTTTTGTGACGTTAAACATCGTAGACTTTTATTTTTCATTGCTGGTAAGAATGTAGGTTCCTTTTTAGTTCTGCGTAGCATTACTGCAAGTGCAGACCCTTAAAACATACCTAGTCTAGTTTCATATGCTAGCTTCTTTTCATCTTTGAATACAAAATCTCACTTTTGTGTTTCAGAAAGCATAGCAATCCGCACCCTCTACCAACTTTATAAGTAATAATTTGCTTAAAACAAATTCCCAACACTAAGTATATCAATAAAACCCAGAATCAAGGCATAAAATTGAAAAGACAGTTACACAATTCTATGTGTGCTTGCTGCCCTGGCTCACTGTTATACATCCTCACATCAGACTAATTCATTTGACACATAGTCTCCCCACAGCTGAGAAATCCTAGCTTCCTTACCAGATCTTAGGAAAAGCTTAAATACAAAACCTCCTATGTTTAAGTAATGTTAAGTTTGTGACAAATCAACAAAAGGCAGGAAATTCAAAGATAACACTGACACCCCATGCTTTATTCATGATTGTTTAACAAAAGAGGCAAATGATACGAGGAACTAATGTCAGCTTTGACTTCACTCGGTCTGTGTTCCTGGGCAAACAGGTGTTTATCTTCAAGATTATACTAATTCAGTCTCTCCTGTCAGTCTACGTAAATGCTACTGATTATTTAGTGTTGAACAATAAGTTTAATATAACAAAATTTAAACTCTCGTTCAACAATCTAGCATGTAAAATTCTAACAAAAATGGATTTTTTTTTTAAATCATGTTGGGCAATCATAAATTTTAAACATCATCATTTTATCAAGTTTTCATTAGTTACTGAAGTCAATTTGTACCTTTTTGTAATGTAGTGCAAAACAGAGTAATATTATTTTATTTATTATTTTATTTATATTTTTAAAAATATATTATTTTTTTACTCATAGATTAATAATTTTTTGCATCCACTGATGTTTCAATTCTTCTTTGAACCCTCTTCTCTTGTATAATATAACCAAACATATTTCAGGGTAGCGACATGTCAGAGAAAGTAATGCAACCTATTGCTACACTATCAATGTGCAGAGAATTTTAACTATCAGTCTTCAAAATACATTCTGGTAGTTTTATACTATTTGAATATTATAGATAGACATATAGATAGCTAGATAAGACACACACACACACACAATCTAGTTATTTTGTTGTACTACTTTACTATATAAGGAATAATAATTAAAGAAAATGAAATTACTGCCATTATGAAGGTCACATAGAATAGTCTTTCCTAGAGTACATGAAATAAGATCACACATACATACCTGCACATTAAGAGCAAGGCAATATTTTCACTTTTTTTCCTTCTGTTTTAAGATTATTCTTATTACTTTTCTGTAATTATCTATTTAAATTCTTTCCAATATCTCAAGTGTATCTTTCTTGGAAATTAGCAATATCACTTTCTTTTTTTTCTCCAGTTGAACTGCTAAGCAACCATTAACTAGCAGCCATAATACCCAGGTAACCACTTTTGCATTATCAGCTGACCAGTTTCAAAGTCAGTTTTTGAAATCCCACATCTCTGTCCCACTAAGCTGCAAGGAACATGCTCACCAGCCCTAGGTATGTTTTAAAAACTCACAGAAAATATCTACAGTAAGAATTAAAGGTCGGTGTCAAGACTGTAATTTCCAAAGTGAAGACAACTACATGATGCTTAATGTATCTCTACATACAAAATACATATATTTACAGACTCAGGATTATTAAGAACATCAAACAAACAAAGTCACATATGGATCTACACTCCCACTCAGTCACAGACTCACCAATCTCTGGATACAACTTACCCACTTCCTTGTGGAAGTCTCAACAACTATGCCTGTGAAGCTGCAAGTCTTTGTGAGACTGGCAGAGATCCAATAATATGATCCCACAATAAGTCAGGCATACAGTTTTTAGCTGATTTAATCTACTTGCCACAAATACAAAGAGGATATGAGGGCCTGAAAAGGCTCTGAGGAAGAGAATGGCTGCTCTTTCCCTTTGTGGAAAGGAGGCAGCTTCTTAGATAAAATGAAGATCATCAACAAACTGAACTTACAGCACAGTAAATGGAGCTTGTTAATCAAATTTTCACCTGTTACCACAATGTAATCTAAGGCAGGATTTTGACTTCCTGAGAAAGTGCAAATTATAAATTCTACCTTCCTGCATTGTTTATTTTGTCTTCTCAGATATCATGAACAAATGAGTACAATCATGACACTGGAATGCTGAAGATTATAATGATAATCAATTGGTCTTAACAACTGCATCAAAATCGGTCAGTATCATAAATGTTTTGCTGGACTGCCTACTGATGCTTACTAAAATTATTTAATTTTTAATCAAAAGGTAAGACCTTCTCAACTGTCAACTTTTTTTTTTTTTTTTAAAAACCCAGTAACTGAATGTAATAAGTTGAATGACTGCAGAATCCAAAACATAAGTGACAGGTTAAGTGTTAATACACAGAAGTCAAAAGAAGCTCAGGTAGCATGAGTAGGGTTGCCAAGTATGATGTAAATGCTAATGATATTTGCCACTCATTCATTCTGTGAATTGCACCATCCACTTTTCATCCACACCTGGACACTTATCATTTTTTCATAAGCAAGAGTTTCCCTGTACTCAGTTTCTTTGCTTCAGTTTCTCAGTGTGTATTCTCCTACACTGATGTTTTTATTTTTATTTTTATTTTCCCACTAACTGCAGTCAATGAATGGTGAAATAATTCTGAGAATACTGACTCTCAAGCATTGGAGTCCATTCTTTCTGACAGAATAATTTCCACATGGGTGTCAAAGTCAGCAGGGACAGGAAGCAGAGCTAGTAGACCTATAGTACACAAAGAGACAGTTTCACTTAGAAAACATATCCTCTACCTCTGGCATTATAGCAGTGAAAAGAAACATCTGCACTGTCTCTTGGAGTTCTGTGGAGAGAATCCCCTTTCGTGAAATTCCAGCAGATTACTGCCACTCACTGATTCACAAATTCACCTCGACCAAGTGACAGGAAGTCAAGAAAATCTACATTTACAATTTTGACAGGATCTATTCTGCTCATGGAAGAATAAATAACTGCAGATCAGAGAAAATGGTGGTTCTGGCCCACTCTACCTCCGGTTCAAATACTGAACTCTGCAGAGGAGTATACCCTTAAGCACCCATGCAAAGTCCAGTAAAGTACAAAATCTGAAGGGGTAAATAAAAGAATGAGTTGTGACCACCGGCAAGGTAATTTATCACTTTGACATAGTAATTGTTTATAAAAGCTATGGGATAAAAAGTTAGAATGAAAAAGTGAATGAGAATCCAAAAACTCACAATGAACAGCTCAAAGATATGAAAGTTTGTAAATCCTACCAAAATTTTGATGGCTAAGTGGGAGTTCAGTATTTGAAAATACGATTTTACTGCAGAAATAAATGTCTTAACTGACAACAGGATGTTATTTGAAAAAAAAGCAAAAAAAACCCCAAAATACCACACAACACAACAGAGCAAAGTACCCTCTGCAAGTACACTTATGTACAAATGAGTTTTCCTGTATCGAGTATGAATTACACTTCTGTCTGGTCTATCAGACAAAAAACATACTTCCTAAAATGCTTCTCATAAAAGCATTTTTAAGGGGATCACTGTGTTCTCTTAACATACACAGCCTACAAGAGGCAATCAATTCACCATCACCATTGCCTGAGTATGCTTTCACAGCATCTTAAAATGCACATACCTTTTGTGATTGTCTCTCCAGATTTCCAGGACAATTAAAAGGACACAATACCCAGACTTCTCAGCAAATGCCAGTTCAAATAAGCAGCACTTTACAGCACATACGTATACATATCGACTTTTATATTTCTTATCACAGATCTTTTTAAGAAGTCAAACGTCCTATTTTTATGGGTAAAAGTTTTGAAAATGTGCATTTATACATTTCCAACAGTTTAACAGAGTCCCTATAAAACCTAGTAGAGTAAAAATGTTACATACCATAGTCAGTGATCTTGCAAGATACTAAATACAGTTCTTTCAGGTTCTGTCCTTCTTTGGCTATCACCTCCACACACCTGGAAGAAATATACAGTAAAATCACAGTTAAAGGACAATAGATAATTTTTAAAAAAGAAGAGCTCAATCCACAGCTGTAATATCGTGAACCTCAATTTCTTTATTTCCTAAATTTATCTGCACAATTCACTGAAAATGCATATGGCAGCATGCACGGAGAAAAACAATACTGTAGGTTGAATTATTCCATATTAATATTCCTATAAGTTTTTCAATATGTGGATTGCTTGAATAAAAATCATTTGGAAAATAACAGATATGCTAATCAGCATTTCTGTATTAATGTGTAACATTGGAAAGTTTCTCTTGCAAGATCTAAGCTTTGGGAGTTTTCTTCTAAATAAGAACTATGAATGCATTTTAATGGGGAAGAAAGACAACACAACGCTATTTTAAAATCATGTATACATTTCTTCAGTGAGTTTTTTAGGAGTCAACATTCATTAGGTCATTAAATACTACTTGTAATTGCTGTTCTATGGTATACAAAGCTACAGGGGAGGTTTATATTAGGTGATAGAAGAATTTCTTCACGAAGAGTGTGATCAAGCATTGGCTGTCCAGGGAAGTGGTGGAGGCCATATGGTATTTCAGTGACACATGGATGTGGCAATGAAAAATATGATTTAATGAAAGGACTCAACAGGTCATGGTTTTGGGTGGACTTATTGCACTCTCTTGAAGGTCTTTTCCAACCTTTATGATTCTATGATTCTACAGAAGCTCTATAGGTGAGAAGTCAGCTGATTTGTTTGCCTTATGAGAACTATGACTACTTTTCAATGAAACACAAAAATTATTTGATTTCCTGTAAGAAAAAGAAACCTAGAAGGAAGAAAAACACTAAGAAAAAATAGATTTTTTTTTAAATAGTAGCTTTTTATATACTTTTCACCATTTCTACTGAAGTTTTATATGCACAACTACTACTTTTACAAATGCATTGTTTACAGTGCATCACTCCAAACACCAGATCATACAACTAAGTTTTAGTCCCATAAATATAAAATGTGCCACTTCGTTGTTCTATCAGCTAAGGTGATTATTATGTTAGTCTCCATATACAGATCATTTTAAAAGAGGATTTTATAGCATAAATCAAAAGCATTTATTCTGATCCTGTTTATCTGTTATCTGATCCTGGTAAACTGTTTAATTTTCAGAGTGATTCAGTCACAATAATCAGTCTTGACTCTTAAACAAATCTGCCCACTCTACACCAAAATTAAATAACTTCCTAATTTGGGGAAAAAAAAAAAAGATAAAAAGATCATCCTGAATCTGTCATAAGTTTTTGAAAAAGGCACCTACGTCCCCCAGGGCTTTTTTTTTTTATCCACTGCTACCAATAAAATACTGTTCATGCTGCCAATTTTAAACTTCAAAAGCAACCGTTTAATTCTTAAAGATTCCAGAATACAATTACTTAATCACAGCCCTTCAGATGTATTTGTCCTCTGCCTTCTTCCTTCTAAGATCTAGAACAACTACTATTAATAAAATATCATGCCTCTGACGGAGTACCTTAGTCACAGTTTCTTTATCATTAGTACATATTTTCAGAAGACCTTTGAAAATTGTCTGAGCCTCGTATTTAGAAAATTTTGGTAATGCTTGTCCTTGAAAACACATCTTAGTTTATAACACAGACAGGAGAAAAGTATTTGACGCAGACCATCCTGACCCCAAATAAAAACAGAGTCAACCTCCAGATTCTTTACTCATTTAATGCAGACTATCTGCTAAGACAATTAACAAACATGATAATTATTTTTCTTTTAAAAAGAAGACAATGCTTTCTAACAACTACAAAGTACACAGAAAATGTCTTTTTTTCCCTTAAGACATAATTTTGAAAGAGATGCTCATCATCTTTGTTAACTGGCTCACAGTGATTTCTTCAGACAGTGTTGGTTCTAAGAGTTAATTTTTTTTCAAATGTCTTGAGTAATTTAAACCCTATTATTAGTTATATATTAGATTCTGGACTTAATACTCTTCACTTCCTCTTAAATGGAGAAAAAAATGTTAAAAACCTCCAATCTTATTCAATTTTAGCTAGTTTCAATAAGCAGAAAAAATAAGAAGAAAAATAAAAAGTAGATTAGAGTATCTCACTTCTTGTAATTGTTTCAAGACAATAAAATCACATAGCAACTGAAACAATGAGGCAACAACACTTCTGGTTTGGAGTTTGAAAATTTTACAAATTTATTTAGCAATTTTTATTAACCTGCCTAAATTGTACTAAGTTCAGTTTTAATTTCCATTACCCCTTCTATGGATCATCCATATATACATTAACTCACAGTAACAGAAGAGGCACTTTATATGGCATCGTTAGCCACTGCCCTGTAAGGGGTCACACAATACATAATTATTAGTAACTGATTCCTTTACAACATATGGAAAAATAAGAGTTCTTTTATACTTATTACTTTTATCTTTTTAATCATTGTTAAACGTGACAGGAAAGAAAAAGGGTAAAAGAACAAAATGATATTAACCTTTTCCAGAAAGCAAGGATCAAGTCATGATAATTTTGTTGTTATAATCCATCAAAATTATATCCTATGATTGTCACATCTATTTTTTGAAGTACATATGTACATTCTGTTGAATTAGACAAATCTAAGGTGGCATGTGTGTGTGGTCTTTTAGAGTATGAATTTTAAAAACACTCATTTTCTTAATGTTTGCAATATCGATTGCAACAATACCTAAACCAAAATAAATTTCTAGGTAAAGAATAAGTCTCATCTTAATACATCAGAATAATACTGCAAAAGAGATGTAAAGTTACTATTTAAAACAGTAGCAAATGACAGAGTTATGCAAAAAATAGATAAACAGACCCCTGAAAAAAAGTTGAAGCCTCCCGGCAGCTGACATGAAGCAACTATTGTGTGCCAAGGCAGAGAGAAGAAGAAACTTTTTCAGACTCTCAACTGAAGGGGACTGAACAGACTTTTTCAGTTCATAAGATCAGTTTTAACAAATAAAAAGAACATAAACACCAAGATGAAGGAAACAGATATTTCTATTATATTTTTCCTCCAAATTATTGAAAAGCAAATATTCTTCCAGGAAAAAAAGCGATTTTCACACTCAAAATAAATTACAAGAAATGATCAAAGGGCTCATCAGCTAAGGGCAAGGGAAATAAGATTAAAACGTGAACTTGGAAAGCATGTAAGTATGAAAATATATGAATGACCAAAACACAGATCTCCTTTTATTAATTCTGTATTACACAGAACCATATAAGACGTGAAAATATCAAAACAATGAACATGAAGTACTTTAGGAATGAATACCTATCTCATTTAACCTGAAAATATTATCTAACAAATTATTATGCTAAGTTTTTCCTATATGCACTAAATATTTGATGAAGGCTGTTCTCTGGTAGACTGGTGTGCAATTCAGTTTTATTGCATTTGATTCTAAGGGTAAGAAATTAAAATCATACAGTATGCAAATGTGGAATAGCAGAAACTGATTTCACAGAAAAAAAGTCAAACAGTATTTCAGAGACTAAGCATGTAACTAAATACAAATATACCTAACACTAACTTAATCTAGAGCTACAAAACAAGAGATGTTTGTAGACAAATAGGCCTCACTCACTACTTCAATTCTGAATGCATTTACACCGCAGCACACCAAAGTTCAAGTTATATTCCCAGGATGAAAACCCTCTTACTATAATAATTCCTAAAAATATCTTCCTAATCGAGAAACTAAGCAAATTTCACAAAGAAAATAGTATTTCTACAATGTTGCTAAAATTCTGACAATTTACTTCAGGAAAAAAACCTTTCAATCCAGGTTAGAGAAACCATACAAATTTACATGGAGTACATGTGAATGAATACCAGACCAAGCAGACTACTTTCACAAGAGTGACAGTTACAGGCATAAAACTCTCCATAAGCAAGTCTCTTCTGCATGATTGAGAAACTGTTAAGTCTACTGAAAACTTGTAACTTAGGTCTATAATTTTGATGGCTTCCACATATGCATCTGTACAATTAATTTACCAAGTCAAGGTTTCTGACATTCCTTGATGTACTGCAAAAAGCAAGTGCCTAAGAACAGTGAAAAAACTTGATCAACAAGAAAATGAATCACTCAGAAAGTATTGTCTTCCTTGAGCCAATTGAGCTTTATGGTTTTTTGACTTGTTTAAAGTTAATGAATTAAAATAAGAAACTTTTACCTGTAAGATTCAAAAGATTTTTGAATCACATCACAACTGTCCCTTCTGTTAACACATACAGCTTTTATTTTTGGTCTGTTTCTAAAAACACTGGAAAATCATGTTTGTGACAACTGAAAGGAGCTAATGAGAAAACATGACTAGTGTATTTGTTATGTAAGTGGTCCTGGGAGACCTTGTTATAGTCTGAGATGTTCTTCATCCCTGAGTGAAACTAATTAGAGTTGCCATACACTGGTTAAGAGATCACAACTTGAGGAAGCAATTTGCGATAACTGTGGAAGTTTTTTTGTTTTTGTTTTTTAACTTTTATAGAGAAGAAAAAGAAAGGTATCATTGGAGGGATATTAACACACTCCCTTGGTAACATTCAAAACGAACATCCAATTGTTTATATGGTTTCTTTGCATTTGATAGGCATAACTCCACTCTGAGCAGAAAAGTGAACACTTCACTACTCTTCGAAGCATAACCACAACTGGAAACCAAACGACATCTAGCAAAGAACAAGAACTCAGAAATATGTAATAGAAAAACAGAAATCTTTCATAAGAAAGAAATAAGACAGGATTTCTAAAATGCTTGTAGTTCAAAAGTTAAATTTGGATAAAGATGAGTAGCTGCACACAAAATAGTCATCAGTTTTGATAACTTAATTTATATGGAAGGCAATACTGCAATAGCATAACAAACAAAACAAAACAAAACAAACAAAAAAAAATTGAAATAAACAAACAAAAAAAGCACCAGCAACAACAACAACAAAAAAAGCACCTTACCACAAAAAGCAAGTACAGAATCTTAAAACACTGATTTATTGTTAGGACTTCTGCACAGATAAGGAATAAATAGGAAGGCTAAAATAGTGAAAGAACTTCTATATAACTGAGAGATGTTTAAAAATTTGTAAATCCTCCAAAAATAAATGATGAACTTAACAGGCTGTTGAATATTTTGTCTTGGTTTGAGATTTTATTTATCATATTATTTATATCATGAACAACAGTACAAAATGTATGCTTTCTAATACTTTTCAAGAATGAAAGGCATCATTTTAACTTGTCTTTACTTTGTGATATACTGACCCAAAATCTTTACTGCCATTTTAATGTTACAATTGCATTCAAAATATGTATTTTTAATTTGAACATTAAGAACAGCATTCATAAGAAACAGTACTAACCCGAGAGAAAACAAAACTGCTTAACATTTTCAATCAAATGTACAAACTGAACTTGAAAAGCACTTTTCATTTGGATTCAATATGCAAAGTGTCAGTAGCTACACAAGTTAACAGTAATTATCTCAGGGCAGTCATTAAGTTCAGATTAGCAAACTCGCATTCTTTAGAAAATCAGTGTAATTTAAAAATTGATTTACCAAACCGTTTTCCTACTCAGAGCTCAGGAAAACAGATAAGCTTTTTTTTCTTCTTTTTCACACTGAAACGCACAAACTACAGAGGTAAGGGCAGATAAGTCCCACAGAGTCTGCTTGCGCTTTACACTACTCAGATGCAGGTAAGCCCCAATCAAAATTACACAGATAAATTAATCAGCACTATGCTCCAGCTATTATGCTGTGCTCCAGCTATTTTACCCTGTCTTTCAGCAATAAATATCTATTTTCAAATATGTATTAGAAGTCTTATCTAAAATTAAACGCCTTTATAATTCCCGTTACCCTGACTGTACGTTAAGCCAGCAAGCAATTAAGCCAAGAAAGGAGAGATTTAGCAAATTATTTAATTCTGCTATCTGGTATTTACATATAGTAGTATTTCAGGTGGCCTTTGGTTCCTTTCTGACTTGGAGGAACTAGATATCATAATGGATTTAGCTGAAATAAACAACTATGAAAAATGATTTTATTCTAAAACCCTCGTGAATCTGATATCCCACATCTAATCATGAAAGGGTCTAGGAGATAATTAAATGGTAAATTTTTTTCTTTCCCTCCAAAGAATCTTAAATATTTTGGAATTCAGATACCAGATGAAAAGACCCAGTTGATACAGCACTTCAAATACTCACTTAAATCCATTATAATATCTCACCGACTGTTATAAACCAGAACTGTTAACTACAGGCAAGTCAATGCACATTTCTTAGCAAGACGGTTTGTATTACAAAAATAATGAATTGCTTTTTCAAATGTTTGATACTGGTAAATACTTGAACTAAAGGTACAATACAGCTGGACTACTGTTCCATTTTCGTGTAGGTCCAGTGAAAACTAGTTACATATATACAGCTTTTTCCCCACAGCTGATGTCCTAATAGCAGTGCAGAAGTAACTATCAATTCAAAAATACACAAACATACGGATATAGAAAATCTGCACAGAAGCTACAGAAAGGATCAGGAAATGGAAATCACAGCTTTTATTTCTGTGCATATAAGCAGATCCTTGTGAACTCACACAAGCTACTTTATCTTCCATTGCTTCCTTTTAATTTACTTAAGTGCAACTAAAGAGTACCTAGGAGTTGTGCTGAGATTAAGATGCTGAAGGTGTATTTTGGCCAGACCTTTAGTTCAATGACCGGTAACTTATGCTGCACATGGCAGCCCAGAAACAGGCCACCACACTGCTGCAATTTCAGAGGAGCACAAATGAGAGGAGATGTTCAAGAAAAAGAAAGTGTAAATTATGATCATAACTCTACTGGTACAAATCACACAGGGCCATAGGATAGCATAATTGTAGCATTTCTTGCATGGAAAAACAGGGCTTTGAACAAGGGTAGCCTTACCTTTTCACAACCTGTTACAGGTTATATTTACTTCCTTAAAGCCTCAGATAGTCTTGGTCCTTGTGACATCTCATTAAGGTATAGCTTATAGAATAAGAGTATTCATAACCAATTTCCTCAAAGAAAGTTTCTGAATTTAACAGTGAAAATATGAAATAGGAACTCTATTTCCCAAAAATGTTCTTTATGCTAGTCAGAATGCTTGGATAAATGTTAAACACATATAAAAATGCAGAAAAAAAATTGTTTGGTCTTTTTTTTTTTTTTTTTAAATACTCAGTGTTAACAGAACACGGTTTTAGACTTCAACAAAAACTGCACAAATGGAAAAAAGATGTTACCATATTTACTGCTGGATTTCCAAACAACAGAGTTTAACATTCATTAACATAAATACATAAAAGCCCTATATAAGTTTCATAAATACTCTCAATTCTATTCCGAGAAGCAGTAGTATTGTTAAGAGTTAAAATTGTATTAGATGAACAAGTTTTACAGAGAGAGGTAATCTCTTTCATTAGACAGCAATAAAAGTAAAATCTTCTACAGCATATGAAGAAGATTTTCTGGAAAATTCTCCCATCACAAGATCTGATTTTTCTTCTCCATAGTGAACAACATTTGAGTTCGTACAGATTTCTTGCTTCTATCAAATGATGTTAGAGCAGGTAGAGAGCCCAGATAATCAAATGGAAAAATATATGTAAACAAATCCAGTAATCATCATAATTTGTGTGTATTTGAAAGCGATTTCAGGTCCAGGATCTTTACACTCTAAGAATTAAAGCAAGTTGGGAGATCTATTGCATTAATTTAATGCTGTAGATATTATGAAACTAAAGAAAGAAAAAATATCAAGCTCAATGCAATTTTGGACGCTCACTATAAAGGAGATATTACACAATGTAAACAATAACTGAACTCTAAACTCAGACTAAGGTCTAACCCAATGTGTAAACATCACAACAAAGCTTGTGCATGAAATTAGATCTATTACATAGAATTTCCACTACCAGAAATTTTCTAATGTACGATTTCTAGCTGAGACAAAAAACTCCAGGTCTCCTTAAATCTTCAAAATTGTGACTTGCTATGAGATACTATATAAATCTTGGTAAGAATGCCAAAGTCCTTAGAAACTTTACTTTAACCTAGAGAGAAGGCACTGAGATTGCAGTGCAATGAATTTTGCTGGAAAAAAAAAAATGCTCGAAGGCAAATTCCAGTACTTCTTCATTAAATGATTATGCATTCCTTTCCACAGAGCTGCGTGGCTAGCATTTCTATTACTGGTACATTGCTTGGAGAAAGTCAGAAAAAAAAGCTTGATGATACTTTCTATGTTTAGTATTAAGCAAAGTATTCATCCTTCAGGTCAGGTAAGATACTAGCAGTATTATTTATTTGAAACTCAGAGAATACCATTTCTTTCCGTGCATTAAAATCTTAATAGATTGTCAATTCTCTTTTCTGAGTATGGATTTTTAATACCATCTGATAGTGTATGATCTTCATGTAATAGTACTCATGGAATAACTTCTAATGCAATCTTGCTGGAAAATAATCTGGCTAGACAGGGCATTAGAGTATGCTGTACCCTTTTAAACTACTGACAAGACATGGCAATTTTCAGCACTTGGATAAGTGCTAACTGGGTAACTCACACACAGTGAAACAAGGAAGACAGATGTTTGTATTACTGATTTTAAACATCACCTCAAAATCAACCAGAATATTAATCCATGTTGTTATCAAAGGTAAAAATAAATTGTCTCAACAGGTTAAGATCTATAAACTAGCATTAAAACTTTTAAATAAGTCATGCTTCTTTAGAGTTATGTCTAAAACATGGATTTGCATTTTTATCATGGCAGGTATGTCATTATGGAAAATTAGCTTTATTAACTGAGTCTGAATGTTCTGACTAGTTCTGCTCACTAAGAAAGTGCAGTTTTCCACATAGTTGCACAGCTGCAGAAACAACTGTTTGTCACCTGGAACCTTTAGCATATTTGCAGAACTGAAATATTAAAAAGGACATGAAAATAACAATATATCTTTATATGATGTTGCAATAGAAGACTTACACAGTAAGAAAAGGAGCAAATATTTTCAGTCCCACCTGCCTTAGGGTTTCATGAGTCTTGTTGAAATGGTTCTAATTTTGTTAGGGAAGTGAGCATGCTCATAATTATTTTTAAGTGGTGTATCACTTAACTGTTTATATTTGTTATATAAGAAACATACTCTCAGTGTTATTTGCCTTACTTGCATCTGCAGACAATGTCTCATTGACAAATCCAAAACCTGAAGTTAAAATCTAATGAAATTCCTGCAACTAGGTTTAAAAAAACATAATTAAGAACAACTACAAGGACTTTGACTGGAATTCTATGAATTTGATAAATTTGTCCTCCTAACCTATTGGAGCAGTTCAGAAATCATCATCTTATAGCTACACTTCTCTGTTCATTCATCTACATATACTAAATCTTGTTGTAGTTTAGATGGTTTTCCAGCAAGCCTCAGCTAATTTTGCGCTGAAACAGAAAATAAAAAGTTATCGAATTCCTTAACATCTCTTTCCTTTGACAATGATTATTACATTCTGCTGCAATACAAGCTGAAGCAGCTTAAAATGATTTCTTAAATTGATCCAACTGGACCCACAAGGGTGCAACTGTTGAACCATTTGAAATTCCAGTCAATTAGAATATACATATTAGAAAAAGCCACTAAAGTTCTGTGGGTTGTATTTTTGCTTCTCCAGAGAACTCAAATAAGAATTATGCTATATATTCATAAATCACTATGTGTAAACATAACTCCACAGAATTTTTAATAAAACACTATTAACAAAATATTTTAAAACATTATGAATTAATATATTACTTAATTGCTGACCTGTCTCCCTACTTTTCTCCAATAATATGTTTAAATTAGAGTTAATAAAAGCCACACTAATTTCATTCACAACTTTAAATATATATTTCCATTCTAAGTATGTTGCATTCAAGTAATAAATGTTGCTAGTGGTTGAAACTTTCCAAAGAAAGGGCAATGTCATTACATTAGTCTTAGCTCCAAAATTTGTCAGTCACTTTAACCAGGTCAAACTGAGCTGGAATTGCCAGTCTTTCTGTGTAAGTCATTTATGTGTAAAAGTAATACAAGCACATTTCTTCACTCACCAGGGAAGAGGGGGAAAAAGCAAAGCAGTTAGTGTATGCACTTGATAGGAACAGTGGGAAGCAGAAAAATATTACATATTTTCCATATGTGCAAGTCTGAGAAATCACAGAAGGCAAAACCTGGCTTTCCACTTACACTACCAGTCTACTATTGCAATGCTATAGGCTTGGGGCAGAATGGCTTGAAGAATGTAGAGGAAAAGGACCTGGGGGTGATGGTTGATGCTCGGCTCAACATGAGCCGGCAGTGTGCCCAGGTGGCCAAGAAGGCCAACAGCATCCTGGCCTGTATTAGAAATAGTGTAGCCAGCAGGAGCAGGGAGGTGATCATCCCCCTGTACTCAGCTCTGGTACGGCCGCACCTCGAGTACTGTGTTCAGTTTTGGGCCCCTCACTACAAGAAGGACATTGAGGCCCTGGAGCGTGTTCAGAGAAGGGCAACAAAACTGGGGAGGGGTCTGGAGCACAAGTCTTATGAGGAGTGGCTGAGGGAGCTGGGATTGTTTAGCCTGGAGAAGAGGAGGCTCAGAGGAGACCTTATTGCACTCTACCACTTCCTGAAGGGGGGTTGTGGTGAGGAGGGGGTGGGCCTCTTCTCCCTGATAAATAACGACAGGATGAGAGGGAATGGCCACAAGTTGCACCGGGGAAGATTTAGATTAGATTTGAGGAAACATTTTTTCTCTGAAAGAGTGGTCAGGCACTGGAATGGCCTGCCTAGGGAGGTGGTTGAGGCACCATCCCTAGCGCTGTTCAAGAAGCGTTTAGATGAGGTGCTAAGGGATTTGATTTAGTAGTTGGGTAGGGATAGTGACAGGAGGATGGTTGGACTAGATGATCTTGTAGGTCCTTTCCAGCCTAGTGTACCTATGAACCTATGAACCTATGAGCCTATGAACCTATGACAGACAGCTAAGTAACCTAGACAGCAGAAGCACACTGATGGTCAGCTGGTGCAAGAAATATGCCCACTATTCAACACATCACTTTGGCTTATTAAGAAATTAATTCAAAGCAGAAACTGTTTCCCTAAATAATTCTGACATAAACTGTTTACAATTTCTGTGGCTGCCACTGCTTCTATTTTTATATTATTAGAAAACAAGCAAGAAGAAATCTCTTCAGTAACAAGCACACTGTACTTTGAGTGTAAATACAGTTAGAGGACATCTTGCTTTCTGTAGCACTCACCGTGTACTAAGATATTCATAGGTTAGGCTGATAAACATAATTGGAAGAGATTGCATTCTCACTCTCGTAGTTCTGATTAAATTACTGGTGTATGAGGTTCACGTGGAAGCCTCAAGTAAATCACAGGTTATTGGCAGAGCACGTAAAGGAATCTGTTACTCACTGCTAGATGTAGTATAGCAGCATATTACAAATTCAGATTATTATCTCTATAAATGCCTCCTTCATATTCTTAGTAACCTGCCTGTTCCTACAATGAACACAGGTAAACACGAGTTTCTATTTGTCACTTGATCTGTAAGTTCACAGGAAGCCTGAAGACTTGTTCTTTTGAGGGCAGAACTGTAGCCCCATCAAATAGCGAATGCACAACCAAAGCAAATCACAAAGAACAGGCAATGCCCTCACATCAGTTTGAAAGATGTGTTAATACATCTTGCTGGAATTTCAACTTCTAAATGGCACTTGTTACATTCAGCATCAAGTAGTGCATAGAGAAAGTCTGATTTACAGAGAAGAAGAAAAATCACATTTTTCCATAAATTATATATTAAAAATATTTTAAAAAAATTTTTTTTTAAATATAAAATACTAGTTTGAATGTGTAACTCCAGATAGAATGATGTGGCCAGAAACAATACAAGACCTTCAAATTTGCTTGATGTCAAGCTTAACTTCCACTACCACTTCTAAGTCTGAACAAGATCTCTAAGTATTTCCATTAGTATGTAAATATCATCTATGGAAATATTCCATCTTCTGTGAAGATGCATTTTAGTTAATGTTATGGTGTTGAGCATACCAGGAAACATACAGGCTAAAGTTATTATTTGGGATTATGAACAAAAATTATTAGCGTTATTTAACTGCACAAAGATAACATTGGACTTTTTTCCTAAAACCAAACCAAAACCAACCAAACCAACCAGCAAACTGTGCCACAAAAAACATATTAATATTCACATAGACTGTTGTTACATAATTGTACTTAGGAATTCTGAAGTCAGGCAATTCCATTAATGTGTGGAATCCTAATGCCTTTTTTGATTTAAGTGACTTTGGGCTTAATTCTAGATTTAGAATTAATCCATTATTATGTGGAATCCTAATGCCTTTTTTGATTTAAATGACCTTGAGTTTAATTCTAGACTTAGAAGAGAGCTCTCTCATTACTTCCTTCTTGTATCAGTATGAATTCTTAAAGTATGTGACAACACTTCTGTTAGGCACCTCTACTATTTTCATGAAAATAAGGACAGAAGCTCTGCTCCTTTATCTTGTAAAAACGAAGAGGTTTACCAAAACAGTAAGTAGACCTCAAATGCCTTATGCTCATACAATCTTTCTCTTCTATCGATTTTAATACGATAACTCCCACCCGTTTGACTTGTGTAGCTGTGGCAGAATTAATCAAACTCTAAAACTGGAGGGCCTCAAAAGAGGCCTTTTTTCATTATTTTGATGGAGTAAGGTGTGAATATCTTCAAGCCACCTCCATCCCCTCTGACTGAATAAAATTCACCTACTCTGTGGCAGAGTCTTTGGAAGAGAAGGTTCTTAGGCTTGGAGAACCTATGAACTTAGGTTGGGACACTGATGAGACAAGCTAGATGAATTAAGTAACGTTTCCATGATAAGGAAGCACCAGGTGAAGTACTTAAAGACCAAGAAGAGTACAGGTTCCATATCAACTAACATCATATCCCTTTGTTAGACTGTAAATACCTTCTAGAGACCCAAACAGACTAACACAATCTGCAACTCATGCTGGAGGCAGTCATGTTTTTGCAGGTTCCATTGTAATATGTGTTTAAGTAAGATAGTGGCCAACTGATAGAAGAACAGATAAATTATATTTCTCCATACCTCCTAGTAAGTTGTAACTCAGCAGTCACTACTAAATGTATTTTACTTCTGTCTTCTGTAAAACAGTTTTTGATGTATTAGTTAATCATACATGCATTTCTTAGGAGATCTGAATCTTAGAAACTACAATTCTCTAAAACTTTTCACACAGATGGCAATTGTGACCATTTTCTAATTCACTTTTCTAGATTCCTACTTACATCTTCTATTTTCATTTAAAAAATGTAACCAATGAATCTTAGGTGACAATGATTCCCTCCTATTATGTAACACAGCTACAGAGACATACTCAAGAACCCTCTAAGTAAAAGGAAGGAAAAGATCATTTAATTATATTTTACAAGAATGACAGATGAAGAGCACCTTGTTTTGATAAAGTTTTAGATATTTTTGCAAACATTAGAGAGTGAATTACTATCAAAGCTACCTTAAGACTTCTGAACTGTATATTTAAGAAAACTATTATACAATTAACCATTTAAGTATTTATCAAACATTCATTTAGCATTTATAAGGATTACGACATAATTTCTCCCCTTATTCCCCCAAAAAGCATTGTAACCCTGTATGTGTTAAACATATACATAAAATGAATGTATGCCACTAGAATGATAAAACCTAAGGATAAAACCCTCTAGTATGAGTATAAACTTCATCATGTCAGGGATAGATAAGGTCACAGTCACATTCTTACTGCTATAAATTCTAAGAGCTGCAACTATTATACAAGTTGACAAGAAGTGATTTCTGGAGAACTCCTTTTAGCATTAATCAAAAATAATTCATTTCAAAAGTATACTCCTTCCAGTCACTTTGACTCTAACATTCTATAGTTTTATATTTACTGGAGACAAGTGTGAATCTTCTATCCATAGATTTCTTTGATTCCAAATCCAGATATTTGGCTAATATCAATAGAGAGTGTCTTAAAAAATGTAGCTCCTCTTTTAAAAATGGATTTTAATCGATCACATTTTGGATATAAACAACTGCTACTTAGGTTTTCTGTGAAATGAATAAACTGTTGTTACTGTAATATGCTGTTACAATTCTGCATCCTGACAGAAGGAACTGAAGTCTCAGTAATGATACACAAGTGAAAGAGATATCTAACTGAAATCCAGGTACCTCAGCTAAATCTGGACTTGAAGACTATTCTGCCCTTTAATAATATTGTTAGTGCTGGAAGAAAGGAATAGCTGTAATTCTTGCCCTTAGGCGGGCACAAGCATTAAGTGATGGTTCACATCACAACTGCTGATTCATTATTCTGAATCATTTTCACTCTCCTTCAACATAAGGAACTATTAAACAGCAGTCTGCCCCTGAACAGAATATCACAGCAACTTAAGAAATCTCAATTCTTGGTTTCTTGCGCATTTCTCTTGTGGGCATCTGTAGACAAATTCCCTTTCATCCAGTTTGTTTTCGCCAGTGGCAACCTGGTGGTTTCTAAAATGTCTCCGTTTGTAAGCATGGCTTGTCTTTGTGAGAAATGCTTGGACACTGCATAACTTTGCCTTCACTGCCACCCTCTGGGCTCCAAAGTAAGACTAAGAGCTGTGTACAAGGACTGCAGGATGCTTTGACACAAAGCATCTTGTACACACTTATTAGCAATAGCAGTATCTGGTTACATAGCATCTGTTTCCCCTACAAAGATCTCTGGCGAAATGGCTTTACAGATTATCAGCCAGATTGCAGTATAAATTAAAACAAACAAACAAACAAACAAACAAACAAACAAAAACACAATTATTTTAATCCCAGAAATGAAAATGAACCTATGCTATCATATAAACTTTGTACATAACTTGTGACTATAGACTGAGATGATTCCTCTTGCTAAGAGGCTATTATTGATATTCCAGCTTCAGTTAAAAGTACCAAAAACTCACTGATGAGCTGAAGTATTTAAATTCTACATTTCTGTTAGTTTTAAATACTACATTTCTATTTTAGCTAGTAATATGGTTTAAATGATATAGGTTGCATACTAAATATGATACTGTTCCTATGATACTGTTTGTCAAACTCCTCAGTTTTTTTGTTTGTTTGTTTGTTTTTAATTAAAGAAGAAGAACAACAGTAAAGGGACACAAAAACCCTAAGGCTATAATAGAGGAATAGGTCCTGATGTTTACAACAACACTGTCTGTTCACTTGCTTCTGTTGTCTTACCTGATGCATTCTGCAGCATGCTCCCTGAGAATAATGAAAATTATTAAACCACTGTACACAGGCTATAGTTTCAGATGGCTAGGATAGGCTGGTAGCTACTCTGAAGAGTCATAATGTGAAAACAGTTACTCTCTCTTCACTTTTCCTAACAGTCTCCCTCCACTGTCCACTTAAACATTTTCAGACTTACACTTGAAGTTACTTATTATTGTTCTTACCCAGTCTAACACTGCTTAGTATTTGTGATGACAAGTTAATGGTTCAAGTCAGATTTGAGAGTTACTAGGAGTGACAACAGTGACATTTGTCAAATACAATGAGAGAATTTTCAGATTAAGTTTGTACAGTGGGAGGATTTCATTTCCTATATAGTTTGAAAAACCTTAACCTGGAAGGTCTATTGGAAGAAGAGTTACAAAAGAAGAATTTATTGCTATATTCACTTGAAAGAAATACTCGTAATATAGATAAAGGTAATTGTATTTGCTGCTACTGCAGTAAACTAAAAATTAAAGCTTCTGAAAAAAATTCTCAAAGTTTTAAGACAAGGAGAAAGAAAAGGTGGAGTGAAAACACCCCAGACCTTTAAAGTTTGTTTTTCCCCCCTGCAGTCATACAAAATTCAGGGTGAAAAGAATGATGGAAAAGAACATACTCCCTGGGTTAATATACAACACTCTTGTAAATTTTGTTTATGTTTCACATAAAATACTTCAGATATGACCTCAGTGATTTGTGTAAAACAGCAAAAGTTCAGCCATTCAAATAATTCTTTGTAGGCTTCTCTACCCAGCAAGATCAAGACATAAGTGGCTACTAATCTTTAAAAAGACTTAACTAAGGGTAAAAGTCATATAGAGGTTGTCGTTAAACTGTTCTCAAGGATTCTCAAATACTTCAACAGTGGTCTTTGAAGACAGTAACACTGATGTAATTAAGAGCTTATTATCATGGCTTGTACTCCTCTGTAAACTTACAGTCAAAGGCCAGCATCTGAAAGAAATAAAATCAGCAGACAAAAAGAAAGTGATTTGACTTTCTCATTCACAGAAAAGAGAAAGGAGTAGGAAGGAAAGATATAACCCATGAAGATCTTCCAAAACCACAGAGAGGGGTAAATTATACACTGTGGTATGTTAACTTACTGACAAGGAAAAAAAAATTACTAAAGTCACAAGGAAAAAAAATGAAAATAGAAGAGCTAGTGAATGTTTTATTCAGGAAACAGAGTTCCCTAGGTTCAAAAGCATTTAAAGAAACTCATGTCTAAAAAATCCTTTTGAAAATAGTAGTATTAAAAATCAAAGACAAAATTAGATTACTTGACACATGTTGAATTAACAGTCCAGGTCTGGATAATGTATTAACCCAAAGGCATAAAAGTATTGTTAGTGCAGATATTCCCTGCCACTTCTTAGTATATTCATACGCACACGAGGCTCCAAAAGTAATGCCTCCTATTTGTTTCCACGGAAACTTCAGAAGATACAATGACACTTTTCAATAGAGAGAATTCTCAGCTATCCATTTTTGACAGTGATGAACAAGAGCCTGCTTGCCATGCTTGTAAAAACCTGTGTGGCCATCCAGAACATGGCTTCTATTCACCCCACTGTCACCACTACTGAAATGCACCACACACAGCCTCACTGTGCTCACATATACAGTTTGGTCTCCAGAAAGCAAGTGTCAGTGAATGTCAGTGGGTGTCAGCGAGTGAGGAATTCAATGACACATCTCTGGTTCATAGCCACTTTCACATCATACAACACTTTGTCAGACAGTCCCTCTGCTGCCATCTTTCACATGGCAACAACGTGTAATAGAATATGGGTAGGAAGGTTAAAACTCTCTGCCGTAGCAGCAACATCTGCCGCTGACATCAGAGGTCAACCTAATAAAATCAGAAGCATTACTTTCAGAGCAGTCCTCACACTTTCTAAACGCACTGTCAGGTCTAATTAAAAGTTTTGGAGTTCCTCACAAGACTTTATGGAAGATAAAAAAGTTCACAATTCTATTTGAGCTCCTTATATTAAGTATAAACACAAGTTAAAGCATGGATAACAACGTAAAGCATCTATAGATAGCATAAATAATTTAAAGATGTTGAAAAAAATATGTATTTTTTAGTTTGTCAGATTTACACATCTGACATGGAAGTAGACACAATCTAGATACCCCGAATACTAGAAATAACAAAGATGTGTTTTTATGCAGAATGGAATCGGAAATAGTTGTTTTGGTTTTAGGGAGACTTGCAGAAAATCACTGGAAAAAACAAGTAATTAAGATTACTGTCACTGGCAGGTAATTGTGAGATATAGTTGTACTTTACGCAATGAGTAAGTACTGAGATACACTGTGTCATAAGTATTATGATGGCTTTAATACTTCACTCTCCATGTAAGTCTGAGCTGAGCTACCTGTCACATCTACATCTCTACACATGTGACTACATCTGCAAATAGATATGCAGTTTCCTAATTAACCTTACGATAAAGTCTAGATAAATGTGTACATCAATCAATGTAAATTATGTTTTTGAACACGTAACTGCTATACAGTAATGTGGAATAAGTAGTCAAATGTGGCAAGGAGCCAAGGAAAGGAACACAATCACAAGTGAGATACAAAATCAAATTCAGCTGAAGAATTTTATAAGACCTTCCCTTCTTCTGACAGTTATCTATGAGTGATGGGCATGCAAAAGGGATGGATACTTTACACTTGAGCTAGAAACTTAGAAAACTGGAGAAAACATGCATAACAGGATCCTGAGTGAGTTTTCATTGTGATTCGGTTCAAAAGTGTCTGAGATTTCCTTTCAGTCCAAGAGAAAGATGGCTCTACATTTCCTTGAGTGTTTCATGCTGACACTGATGTTTCAAAAAACTGTGGCAGCAACCAGAATTTGTGAAGGCAGCTGAAATACTGAATCCTAAACATCTTGTGGGAATGCATGAGATAGGAGAAAATCAGACCAGTTTTCCAAAATAAGTGTGAGGTTCAGTACAAATGATAGTGGCTCCTACCCATAGCAGATCAAAGGGCTTCAAGCTGTGAATCAGGGGTTGCCTGCTCCATACAGATAACCCTTACGTGGGAACAACAACACTCTTTATAAAACTCAGGAAAAGACAGTAAAAATCAAGGCTACAAATGCTCTTTCAATGAACCTCCGCACATTGTGTATCATTCATTTAGACATGTGTCAGAGCCAATATTAGTTTACTGCAGAAATAAATGCAGAAATTATGATTTTACTTCTACTTACGCCGTTTTAAAATCACAGCCTCTTAGCATCAGCTCAATTATACCAGATAGGAGAAATACATATTCTTTGCTCTTTCTGCAACAAAAAATATCAATGTAATTCCTTCTAACTGTATTGAAAGCAGATGCTTTAGCTGTCTAGTTATTATAACTAAGATAAAATGTGCTACCTCATGTATAAAAATAGCAACAGTTCTAACACTGGTTATTTCCAAGCTTAACTGAATAGAAGGTCTACTGAGAACAGCAATTTATAGTAACAGAACTAAGAAGATAACTCAACATACTCTGTCAAAGTGGAAGATTACTTTACAGTCATTTTTCAGAAATTCTTGAAATTTTAACAATACCATTATCTTTACTGGTATAGTAACATTTTGCCTGAAGATGAATAATTAAAACTTCCCATTTTCAGTGGTTCACAGTAAACTAGACAAAAAGCATGTTTCAGACAGTTCAGGCAAGAAAACCAGAAATGACTCCTATCATTTTTTCAAAAATACATGGTCAGAGAATGGTTTCAGAGCACCACTAAGTAGAACTTCAGAATGTTGATTGGCTGATAAAGAGATCAACATGAGCCATCAATATGTTCTTGCAGCCAAGAAGGCCAACAGTACTCTGGGCTGCATCAAAGAGGCATGGGCAGAAAGGCAAAGGAGGTGAATGTCCTGCACTCTGTTCTACTCTCGTGATGCTCCACCTGGAGTACTGCATCCAGCTCAGGGGCCCCTAGCACAAGAAAGATGCAGAACCACTGGAGTGGGTCCAGAGGCCACAAAGATGGCCAGAGGGTACCTCTCCTATGAAGAGAGGCTAAGGGTACCAGGCTTCTTCAGACCACAGACAAGAAGCCTCCAAGCAGACCTCACTGCAACCTTTCAGTACTTAGAAATGGTCTTCAGAAAAGCTGGGGTGTGACACTTCACCAGTGAGTGTAATGATATGATAAGAAAAAACAATTTTAAATTAAGAGGACAGATTTACATTAGATATATGTATGAATATTTTTACTCAGAGTTTAGTGAGGCACTGGAACAGTTTGCCTATAGATGCTATGGTGGCCCCATCCCTGAAGGTACTCTATGCCAGGTTGGATGTTCTTTGAACAACCTGGAATAGCAAGAGGTAGCAGAGGGCTTGGAACCAAATGATACTTAAGGATTCTTCCAACCCAATACATTTTATGATTTTGTCACAGTTCTTCAAAATGAAATCAAAATTTCCCTTTATCTTTTTTTTTTTTTCATATATGTATATTGGCTCTAACCAACTACCTTTTTTTCAACTTCACAGAAAGTATGGAATTCACTTTCCCATTGAATCCCAAGTTCAACTCCTGTGCTTTGTTGTATACACTGATGCAAAGACTCTCTGGGATATGATCCAGGGCAGAAAGCATGTTCACATGCATACATTTGCTCTCTGTTTTCTTCTTACTTAACTGGTTCTTCTAGTTTGATTCCAAATGTTTTACTTTTAATTACCAGAAAGGGCAACACTCTATCCAGCAAACACACTGAGTTCAGAAAGCTATCAACACTGAAATCAAGGGTACAAAAATCCATATGGTATAAAACAAGGTATAGTGTGTATCCGCAGAAGAAGAAAGATCCTAGATTAACATTTCCTTCCTTAAGGGTTGAAGGTCATTCATTGTATAATCAAGTTGAATGCTACTTTTTTATTCTTTCAGCTTTTTTTCAGCTGTGGGCAAATTCAAAGCATCCAAAGAACAGTGGCTTTTTCTTATCAATACAGTACTTAGCCTTCTGTTTTTTCCTCACCTTACATCTGGCAGTTTGCCCTTCCACTAAAATTTCAGGAAGAGAGGGAATATAAATTTGGTTGAAGAAGAAAGATGGTGAAGATAACTTCTGACAAGTCTTCTGGCAAGACATATAAAGAGAATGACACAATTTAACCTCCAGAGCATAATGGACTTAATTTGTCGTTGATTCAGACTCATGATTAATGATTAAGAAGTTTCTCTGTCCCAGTGAAAATAGATACACGGTTCACCTAGCTTAATATTTCTATGGACAAGTTGGGACCTGGAAACGTGACTCTTCCCACAGGGGTACATGAAGCAGACAACATCACCCTAGGATGCTAAAGCAACCATTAATTCTCCAGACAAAAGTCATCAAACGCACAGACCCAAAACAAGGAGAAAAACTATCTTCCTCTTTCACAAGCCTTGAAAAAGCTACAGAGAATTCTCAATAGCCTAGAAATACCCAACTCAGTCATCCAGCTTGTGTTGAAAGTTTGAAGAATGGAACTTGTCAAGAGACAAGTGAGAAATCTGGAACAACACTAAATTATTGCTGTAACTATCTAAAGCAGAGCAAAAAAAAAAAAAAAAAAAAAAAAGGCACTTAATAATCAGCCATCAAAAACCATGTTATCCTTTTTATAGGAAACTCCAAGAATAAAAATGTATCAGAACAACCCGCATGAAATTATTTCTTTCTACAAAAAATAGTATCTAATACATCACCTTCAAAGGAGCAGAGAAACAACCAACACAGTGGTTCCCATCCTTCCGTAATTCGTCTAAATGCCAGCTATATATGTAAGTCTTTGGATACAAAAGTATCCTCCACAGTTTGCACCAAAGTTCCCTTTGCACTCTAAAGGCCATAAGTTACAACAATAAATCTGTGCTTTTTAAAAAAGACAGTATGTGTAATTCTGAAATATTGAATCTTAGGATGTGAAATGCTTTGAAAAATAAGTTTAAATAAGCAGAGAAAGCCAGCAAGAACATCACTTAGTTTAGTGCTCTGAAACTTGGCTGCCCTGTGCTTGTCAAATGTCTTTATAGACAAAGCAATGCAGAGGAATTTACCAAAATGCAGAGAAATTTCAAAATGATGAGTCATGTCCTGTTACACATTTTCTACTTAATAAATTATGAACTTTATTTTTGGTACATCATTTGCACTATTTGAAAGCACTGTCCCAAAGCCCTCACCACCAGACACAGATGATAACTCTTCTTAGTAGATTTCTTACTTCAGCATAATGTGGCAAAATTGCCACATAAATGCTTATAGAAAATAAATAAACAAATAAATCCTAATTTACCAGTTATCTTTCATTCATCAAATGAAGCTTGGCTTCAGTATAAGCAGACACTTATTCCAAAAGTGAGTTCCCAGTACACAGAGGCTACGAGCTGCTGAAACTCAAAGTAACAAAGCAACAAAGCATTTGCTAGTTGGCTAAATCTGGAGAGGGTTTTAGCTCTAGAGCTTGACAATTCAATTCCTTGTATTGTCAAGGGAGCAGTTAACCACAAATGCATTTGTTAAATTAATGCATCTGTGAAAGCTGCTGCAGCTCATTTAATAGTGTGTAAATTTAACCTCTAAAAATACAGACATTTTGTAATACGGTATGTGCTTCAGAAATCAAAGCAGAAATACTTTTCACCAAGATACATTATGCTTGGTCACATAAAAATAAACCTCAAGCATGCCTCTGCTTTCACTAATTTCTATGACACGAGTATTGTGGCCATTTCTCATTTATACTTCATTCAGGATCGTTGTCATCATCCAATACCTGCAGGAGAAGCAAGAAAAAAACATAATTCTGAAATAAAGTTGCAGTTATGTTCAATATTCTTGCCTGTGAAAAATGTTGCCATAAAAAAGCACAAGAAGGAAGAGCAACCAGGTTTCAATGTGACAGATCCACTTTTCTGGTCAAAGGATTGTAGTACAGCTATCTCCTGCCCCAGACAGAGGGAAGATTACAAAGAACCAATTCTAGCTAACAGATTGATTGTACTTCTTAATACAGAGCTTTATACATTTATCATAAGAAAAATAATTTAGTTTACACAATATCTTATTTGGCTTACTAGTTACAAGGCAATTACGAATGATTATTCAGTCATCATAGAACATACAACACTGAAGTGTGATCCAACTAGACAAATCTAGGAAATAATGCCATTATACAAATTTTTAAAACCAATAAGGAAAGGTTATATAGAAGCTAACAGTGCCACATACACTAACTTAGACTCAGATGCTATGTTTGAACAAGAGACATGAAAATGAAGAATTGTTAAATAGCTTGGTTCTACATTCTTGGTAAAATGCATATATATACGTATATATATATAAACCCTTGTCTTGCAACACATCATTACAAATCTGGCATAGCAGCAGAAAGCCTGCAGTCCTACATTTCAGAAATATCTTTCATAACTGCCAGCCTAGCAACAGCACTGAGAAACTGTCCCTTTGAATATTGGTGTGAGTTAATGGAGGGAAAGCCGCTAAAATAACTAGAGGTCATGTGGGGAAGAAAATTAGATATAGTGAAACACAGCAATTTCCAGAGACCAGAGACTGTCAATATGTATAAGATTTTATCCCATAACAGCAGATGAAACAACTGTACTCAAATCTTAAAATGGTCCTTATAATTCACAGGTAATGCAATGTCAATAAGAGAAGAAGCAAGTATGAAATTTAATAAAAACAGAGTACATGAATCTTGTGGAGCAAGTGACCACCTGGGACATAATCCGCTCAAAATAGAAAAATGGTAAAAGAAAAAACATCACCAAACCAGCAGAGCAAAACATGGTACCAAGGACTGAAAAGCTTTTTGCTAAATAAAGTACAGCTGCTTTTAAATCAGACATTTTTAATTTGTGACAAATGACTAAATAACATAATTCATTAGAGTTCCTTGATTGCCTGAAAAACCGCACAATTTCATACATCTATCCTAGTTTTATTTGTAGAAGATTCATAGTAAATTGATAATAATTATTCGATTGTCAATCAATCAGTTATAGTAAAAACGCAATTTTTTTAATCATTGAAAGTCCACTAAAACTTAATGGCAGTCAAAGAGTTATTTATGCTCAGATTTCGAAATACCAATAATATACTTACTGGGCTATTTAGAACTTTAGGGGAGACAGGCATAAAAGAAATAACACAAAAGATGAGAGAATCATTCTTTTATACTATCATGATTTGAAATGTGCCTAGAAAGGACAAGATGCAAATGATAAAATACATACATGTGGATATATGAAAGGAAAAATTAGAACTAATCTGGAGAAATTTCTGAGATATGTAATAAATATAGTGCATTGATGCATATAAAAATAGACTAATATTTTTGAAAGTAGGCATGAAACTATAAAACTGTTCTTATCTTCATCTCATTCTATAGGGACTGGAAACTTCTCTTTCTGCTATTTAATGACAGACATTATAAACAATCCACATTACCCATACTAGTCTCACCTAATAAGCTGGGATTGTTCATTTCCATTTGTTTAGTTTCATGTTTTTTATATTAATGTAGCTACTGGACAAGACACAGTTTTTCAGTTTTTTAATGATAATTAAACTGATATATCTAAAGCTCTCAGTTTCAGATATACTGTGTAAATAAAATATTATTTTTAAATAAAATAGTGTATCATATTTGTTTAGTGTTTTAGACTATCCTAGTACATAGTTGAAAGATTTCAGTCTTCTCAGATATCAGATTGGCTCCTACTGGATGTCTAAGGAACTCGTAATAGCAGCAGCTACCCATCTGAAGGAAACTAAGTCTTACTTTGCCTTCTGCTCAACTCTATATCGAACTTCACTTTTTCCTGGGCTGAGACTCTGCCAGTTGTCATTTATATTTACATTCCACCCAAGTCACAATAAAACTGAAAAAACTACAGTCTGTGTTTATTTGTTTAAATGTGTAACAACAAAATGCTTAATACAAAAGAATATGCATCACAAGTCAGAATGCAGGAGAACCTCTTTAGTGATCATGTGTACTTTCCCATCCACCTCTAAAACAAGATTTAAAGAGATAAAACTAAATCCAAGTAGGTTCCTGTTCTTCCCCAGATGTGATTTGCAGATGAATTAACAATCTCCAATCAAATAATACTGAAGGAAAACAGATATATTTGCTAATTTCAGCACCTTTACCTGACCTTCATCAATCCTGGAAAAAGACACCCACAACAGAAACTACAGAGTAGCCCAAATTCACTCCCTAAATTGATGAGAACAAAAGCATCTATGGGCATCAATATGCTGCAAGAATTGCCTCACTGACACTATTCATATAGGACACAGGGCAATATCCTGCCCTGGTGTCAGTATCTAGTGGTAACATATTAACTGCCAGTAACAGAAATTTCTTCAAGACAGAATAAGAAGTAAATCTGAACTGCCTCAAGAAGGTACTGAAGTTATTCAAGAAAATAAATCACTTCGCATTTCTTGACCTAGTCTTCTCCAGCCAGGAAACGCACAGGTCCTCAACACTTGCTGTGGATCACAGATCAATGAAATAACTAATATGGAAAATTCCAGCACTAGAATATTAATCATACAGTATGAGGTTTCAAAACTTCGTAGTTCCTTCTGTTGTATGCATTTCCTCCATGCAGCAAAAACACCTCATAACATACCCTATTTTTAATGGCAATAAATAAATAAAAAAATATAAATAAAAATGCAAGGGCCAATTAGTTCAAATTTTACACTATTTAAAACTGCAGTTTTGTTCTGTCTCTACAGAAAATGCATTTTCAAAGAAACCTAAATAACAGGCTCATAGTTAATGGATTTGCACAGGGAAAACAATATTAATGGCTCCTGCAATTTTATATTACATAATTTTCCCTAATTATACAACTTCACATGACACTGAATGACCAACAAATAAATCTAAGAATGGTATTAAGGAGTGTGTTTCATTTCACCAACCAAATTCCGGGCTGAACACTTTCATAGATTGTATTTGTTAGCCTGGGAAAGAGAAGATTTTATTTAAATGTTAAAATACATGGAAGTATGTGCACAGATATACACATGTATGTAAACACGCATCTCAAATTGTTTTCAAATTATTAATTTTAAATTTAATTTTATGCAACATATTTGCATTATAAACAAAATTATTTTAATATACCATGAATATCTGATGTAAATCAAGAGCAACAATTATAAACTTAGTTACATTAAAAATAATCATAAAAGAATTTTTTGTGCACTTCAATCAAATCTAGTGCCCATCCAAATCTACCTTATCACACATGACTATGAAAGAAAATAAATACCCTCTTGCCTTCATCTAATCATTTTCTAACAACATGCAAACAGAAAGGATTCAATTAAATATATTTAGGTATAGATAAAATATATCGTCCTAACCCAAAATGGGGGGAAAAAATAGAAAAAGAGAAGAAATTCAGTTAACATCTACACAGCATAACACAGTGCTGTGCAGATGCAGATAACACTCCTCAGTAGGGCAAATCAGCCACAGCAGAGAGCTGCATTAATGCAAGATGTGACCTAGCTTCCTTGGAGCACTGCACTGTGTCCTATAAATAAAGATTTCTCAACCATTTAGTTACAAATTGTCATGCTTTGCTGACTGGTATCCAAAGAGAAACTTCAGGTGAAAAGCGAAAAGTACAAATGCAAGCAACAGTGTTTGAATCCTGTCTTCCTGCTCGCTAATTTGATTTTGCTAAGCCTGTACACTGAAGATATCTGATGAGAAAGCATACCTCGCTGCCTGTTCTGCATATCATCTCAGGCACAATGACTTTGCCCTCACAAAACTCCCCAGCCTTCATCAGAACTGGTAATTAAACTGTTTTTTCAGCTTTCCCATCATAACCCAGCTCCAACCTAAACTGCTTTGTTTTATTTACCATGTTTAAACTTTTTTTTTAATTCTAACTTAAAGGCAGTAACAGTTTTTTTCACTTAGATCACCTTTTCTTTGTAATTTAGTTGTAGAAAGAACTATTTGTATTTCATACTGTAAATATTAAAAGACTATCAGAATTTCTGATCATTTCTTTTTGCATTTCTGTGCAGCCATGGACCTGAACTGCTGTACTGCTGAGCATATCCAAAGAGAAGAAATGGGAAAGAGAATGGGAGAAGGTGGGAAAAGATGATGGAAGAGAGGGAGAGCTGAAGAGAGAGGGAGAGAGAAAACAGGAGAAGGACAGTTAAGAGAAGGGGTGAGAGCAAGGCAGACAAAGAGACAAAGAGGGGGAAACAGGGATGGAGACAGAAAGAGGGAGGGAGAGAAAGGAGAGAGTAGAGGAGGAGTAGGAGAAAGAAAAGGGGGAAAGGGGAATATGGTCTCAGCTTTTTTGGAAAGAACTGAACATAGCATAGCAATATTTATATTTATATTTACATCTGAGGTTTTAAAATATGACCATTTTAAATGCATTTAACATAGAAACAAGCTTATACTGTTTTAATTTATGAAAGACAGTTCAAATATGTAGGTGTATTTCTCTCAAATAACATACATGTTTAAAAAAATTATTTTACAAAGAGGTAATGTCAGTAAACACCCACCAACATTACAGCACCTGAAAATGTGTAATAAACTGAAACAAGAAGGAAAAGGTGATAAAACATTGAACCTTTCTGATTTAAATAATATTTAAAAAGTCAGATAATGCCCAAAAACCTTGCACCAAACTGCAAGTTGATTTGGTTAGGTCAAAGTCTTCCTTTTGCCAACTGGCAGTTACATACCAAACCACATACATACAGCCATTATAACACTGTAGTTGAACCAGAAACTGAGACTGCTAGTAAAACATAATCAATCCCTATTAAATGTAAAAGACCTAATATATGCACTGGCTTGAGTTTATCATAACTAGTAATGAACACAGCTTGGAGGAGCTGTGTGCAGTAACTAATACACACACCTCCACCACTTATATGCTGCTGCTTCTCACTGGACTTGCAATGCAATATAGCACGCTTTGTTTCCAGCTTAGTTCAAATTAAGTGCTCTCAGAGACTTCTGTTTCCCTGCCCTATAAATTCTATGTGGCCACTTGGTTCTGAGTTATTTTTCATCCCTCAGTTTTGGACACATCTTGGCACTGGGATTTCAGTGATCAGAACTTTTGATGCCTTATAATTTTATTTCATTGGTGGTTCACACTTCTTTGCCATTTTCTGCTGGTTATTGTGTAAATCTGTTTGTTGATGCTTCTCAGACTTCTGCACTCTCTTCTCTCAGTTTTCTCATCACTTAAATTCAGAGCATTCAGTTCAGCATTCTCTGGTCTGTGTCTCTCCTATCCAAGCAAGTTGTTATGTTGTCCAGTTGCTGGTTTGCTATCACTCCCACCTCAATCCTCTGAAACATATGCAAGTCACTACCTGTCAAATTGCACTGTCCTCTGAAACAAGATTCCTCACATTTATTTTGTCTTTTGGAAACCTTATGAGGATCAACTTAGGCAATATTCTGAACAGTCCTTAAAAAATAATAATCCCTTCTTCATCAGCAGTGCATCATATTTGTACCATTTTTGTACCTCTCTCCTGTCTCTCACAGGCCTCTTCTGCATGTTCCTGTACATATCCAAGCCCAGTAAGGGCAAATCCATACCAGTATACCAGGAAAACCATCTCATCTATTTTCATGTGTGCAACCTAACCAACTTCCATGGAATGCACAGCATAATACAGGTACCAACTCCTGAGCAGAAGCAGACGCATGCTGCATCTGCTGTTCTGCCTGAAAACAGAGCCTCCAAGTTCCCAGCCCACCCTGAACTCAGGCCACATCTTTTTGTGCCCTGAATGGCCCTTAGGTCCCTTAGGCTTCTGGGTACACACAGGCCTCCTCCCTCAGGAGACTCCTCCAGCAGTGTGTTATGGGGGGAAAGGAAGCACGCAGAAGAGCTGTCCCTTCAGTTACTGAAAATGTAATGCGGCAAACAGCAGTCTTCTTTCACTCTCTCTCTAACAGAAAGCATCACTCCCCTGCAGCAATTGCTGCTCTTGTAAGGCAGATGAAAAGAAAGACAGAGGAGGCAATATGAAGCAAAATGAAAAGATACTCTTCTCAGCAATCAGGTATGCTTCGGAGAAAACGGTGTTCCATAGAGAGCTAGTGTTCTTTACACACTGGTTTGATTGAGAAAAAGTTTTTAAAGGCTGGGACAATATTTTTTAGTGTCTTGTACAGCTTTGATCAGATTGCCAGCTCTTAAATAATTAATAACAACAAAAATAATAAAAACAAACAATGATAAGTGCACTCTGTGGATAATGAATCTCTTTGCAGGGTCCCCTAGAAGTCGTTAGGTGTTCTCCCCCATAAATATTTAATAAAGATTTGATTTCCAGGCACTTCCAGTGTCTAAAATGTTATCTTGAAAAGCCTGTGAAAGCACAGAATTGTTAAACAATGACCAAAGAGGGATATTACTTTTTCACTTTACAAAGTTTGAGCACTTGACGACAAATGATACAAGCTGTTATTATCACTTCACCTTGAATAATGGTTTTAATTTTCTATTTCAACAAAGAAGACAGATCATTGTGTTACTAGTACAGGGTTAGAAGTGACTTATCTAGTTAATATTTTAGGCAGGGGTAACTGTACTGTAACTTGGCCATTAAAAGTATAAGCTGGTGTGCCCAGATTTGCAATTAAAAAAGAAACCATGAGGTGGGCGAGTAGTATTTTTAATCAGTATTATTTTTAACACTCACTCTGGGGATGAAAAGTCAATCCCATGGAAGCCAGAAGCTAAGTCAAAATTTTATTCTGCATAGAAAGACGTTCTACACAAAATGTACCTGTAATTCGTGTGGTGTATCTGAGAAACATACACAAGTTTGGGGCAGGCTCTCTTAACGGCAACACTGCTTTCAACTGAAAAGAATGGTATTATTCTATTTTTCCTCATTTTATTGCTATATATCAGTGTTATATACTTATTAAGTGCTACTGTAGGAAGTTACAGGGATATCTGAAGCACTATAAATGTAATAATGTTGGAAATATACATTTATTTTCAACCTTGGTGTGTTTTAAAATTCAAGGTTTGAAAGAAATGCCCCTGATGTGCTTCCTGAATATGAAGCGATGATACACAAAATTAATGAAACCACACTGCTAACATCACTTAAAGACTTCCATAATAAATTCTGCTTACTACTCTTTATCTGTGATTCTGCCCTCTACCACCTCATTTACCATAATCTAAATCATTTTGAGTATTACTTTCATTTTCTCTGTTTCTTGCTACTTCTGCTGCATGAACACCATGGCCCTGGTGTGGATGCCCATCAAGGAGAGTTTAGCCCTTGAAGCTTTAAAGTGGGATGAAAGGAAGACTGCTCCATACAACACTGCTCCGTACAAACTGTAAAGTCTACCTTAGCAGAAGACAGGCATGACACTAACCTAGGAGGTTTTCTCACAAGGATAGGAGCTATTAGGAGAAAGTCATTACAAAGTGGAGCAAAGAGAGACTGGAGTCATGGAGCTGAAGCCCCAAGGAAGAAAGGCAGATGCAGCTGTGACTGGGAGGACTGAGATGCATCTGCTTCTCTGCCTGCAATGACAGCATCTTGGGATATCCCAGTTTCTTTATACTGACAGTACCATGGAACTTTATTTTTGCCATTACAGGCTCAATACAAATAGCTGCAGATTAATTTGAGTACATTTTGCTTAGTTCCCTCATTTGTTTTGCTTCCTCACAAACACATAAATACAGCTGCACTGGTATCCACTTAAGCTCTTTGAATCATCATGGCAAAACATGATGAACAAAAATTCCTCCAGCGATCTGCTGTCCTTGTGTACATTTCATCTTTACCTACCAGATTTGCCATCCAGATTTTATCCACTGCAGAGCAAACACCTGATCTCTGCATGATCTTTAAAACTCACACTAAATAAACTCACAACAGTATGAAAACATCCCACTTGCTCTGAAAGTAAGCAAAGTGTGTTTCTGGAAAGGGGAAGATAAAACATTTACAGAAAAAACTCACTATCCTTGTTAATGGGTCAGTGGAAGTCTGAGCTGCCAGATGTGCACCATCTCATCCCCTGCCTCCTCCTGCATCCCCACCTGGAGCACAGTTCAGTGTGACTCGGGCTCCTCAGCTGGGACACAGCCCCCAGCAGTGGACTGCTCACCACATCACAGTAGTGCCCAACACAGCAGCAGGAGTTTTGCTCACACATGCTGCAATATCCCCACTTGCCTTTCTGGTGACTCCCCCCCACAGGCTGCTTGCCTTGGAAGTGATTTCCTTATGGGAGATGCTGTTAGCAAGAGACAAAAAGTGTTCTTCACAAAGCAGGAAGCAGCACTACGTTCAACCACTGGCTATCCACTAGCCACTCGTATATTTTTGTTTTTATTCACACACATACAAAATCACAATGTTTATTCACACAGGAATACTGTTGGCCTTCTGTAGTGTTTTTAAATTGTATAACAGTCCGAACTTTACATTAAGTGAGTTTTTAAAATCCAGCCACTTTAATCTCTAATTCCTAATTTCACAAAGCGTAACAAGATGGAACTTGCATTATCCTAAATAACAGCACAGAAAAATATTATGCTGTAACTGAGTTACTGTTTGAAGCATATGTATAACTTAGTTAAAAAACACTTAACTGTACCAATGTTCAGCCATATTGACTGTTTTGCTGGACAGATCAGTTTCACTGTGTGACTAAGGCACATATAATGGTTTTATTTAATTTATAATTTAATTCAGTGCTTTGTAATACAAAAAAACATCCTGAGGATACCCTTTTCATAACATAAAGAGCCTCTAAATTCAAGTAGAATGATACCCACTTATTTCAATCCTGTTCTATGTACTGGCAGAAAACCTTCAGTAACTAACAATTTCCACTTTAGAGTGATGGTTTTGTATCTGGATATATAAGACAAAAATATTCCCATATATATGGACATACAGATATACTTTAAGATCCAGGTGGAATATTCTTCTAAGTAGCTACTATAAATGCTAAATCCAAGTAGTACTTTACTCCAAAACACTTTTTGATAAAATCCTGAACTTTCTTCTCAAAGCAATTAAATATATGTTAAGTACTATAAGAATTTGACTTCTGCCTCCACAATAGAACCCCTGGAAAAACATTCACTGAGTGCACTGTTAGGTCAAGAAACCCAAGCAGAAGACATACTATGAAATCTTCTCAGGAAAGAAAAGGTATCTACCAGCTCTTAACTGGAAAAAAGCAACAACAGCAACAAAAGTCTTCTTATCTAGTAGATAATTATTATATTTACTCCTACATAAAAAAAAAATGCAAATTAACACAAAATCTATATTGTAGATGAAGAATGCCTTTTTTACAGCAATGCAAAGTTTTTTTTTTTTTTGCTTCACTAACACTGAAAACAAAAGCATCTTCCTAGCTGTAGATACTGTTTTCCCAATATTAGGGCCATCTCACACAGTTATTTAATTAGTAGTTAATACACATTCCATTAGCAATAGATACCAGCCTCATCAACAATGCTCCACCAACTTAAGATGCCACAATATCGAAGCTAATTACAATATGAAGATATTCTATTAATTACTGCTTTTTCATTGGCTATAAAGAACATAAGAGAGCAATAAGTACAAATACATAAATTATGATGCATCTCCAGTGTGTTGTAAAAGCATATAAAAAGCTATGGTAATGACTGTAGACTTACATACTGTATTTTAAATGTATAAGATAAGAAGTCATTTCCTAAATCAAAAAATATTTAATGTTACCAAAATAATAATAAAAAAAAAATGACACTAGCTATAGTAAAGACTATTCAACTGTAAACTGCAAAGCACAGAACTGGACTGGACAAGGACTTGGGACTTGCACGGGAACCATTTGTTGGCGAGCAACATTACCAGTACCATCTTTTATGAAAAGGATTGCACGAATGGTGAAGATTACCAGTACCATCTTTTATGAAGGACTGCACCTCAGCCAAGTGCACAAGATATCGGACAATTTCCAAATGTTTTATCTCTCACTTATGGCTATTTTTCATGAGGGAAACATCTATACCAAAGTTTTTAGGATGTATTTTATCAAGAGCATTGAGAATGTAAAGTTGAATGTAAGTTAATGAAATAGATTATATTCCAAGTACTTCAATTCTTCAACTGGTGGTATTTTTTTCTTTCTTGTTTACATTCTTTCTTTCTTTCCTTTTTTCTTTCCTTCTAGTA
Source organism: Cyrtonyx montezumae (assembly GCF_038088225.1). NCBI lineage: Eukaryota > Metazoa > Chordata > Aves > Galliformes > Odontophoridae > Cyrtonyx > Cyrtonyx montezumae. The sequence goes on from NW_027072035.1 coordinate 7,712,775, forward strand.
ATTAGGGAAACAAAACATGCAGTCCATCTGAATGAGGAATGTGGGATTATAAGAAAGTATATTCAGAGTAGAAGCTGTGGAGCAAGATAAGCAGCATGAGAAAGATAGACTGAAAACCAAGGACACTCCAGAAGAAAAGGAAAACAAATTCAAGTAAGCCGTGTGATGACCATGGGATGATGACTCTGATGGAGGAAGAGTGGGTGGCTTAGAATGATGACTCATGACCCTGACTGAATGAGCACCTGTTGGTTAAGGAGTCTTTGTGGAGGATTTTGTTTGAGATGTAAAGGTGGGTGGGAAAGTTAGAAGAGAACTTGTGAATGTATATAAGGGATGTTAGAAGCAGCAATAAAGGATCATCCACATCTGAGAAAGTGCCTCAGACACTGCAAGGAAGAAGAGCAAGAATACCTTCTGAAGAGCCAGAACAATCTTAAATTCTTTTAAAATAGAACTGGATATTGTATCAAAAGAGTAAACATCAGTATAAAGTAACAGACTGACATTGTAGTTCAGAAAGAACTGGAAACAAATGAAACAACAATGTAGAACGGGCAAGGAACAACAGTAATTTCATTATAGCTATGCTCAGTATCTACAAGAAAGCCCAGAAAAGAATTGCTAGGTTATTCAGTAGCTAAACAACTCTGCCAACATACAAGGGTAAAAAGATTATAATTAAATACACTTTTTTACCTCAGTCTCCATTACAGGCATCATCTATGACCAGATGGCTGAGATATTACCACAACAATACCTCAGACCGAGCTAGATGATGAACAAAAAGTAGGCTCACTGGATTGAAAACCAGTTTGGAGGGTTGAATTAGCATTCAGAATGATATTGAGCAATTGTAGAAATGATGTAAAAATACCATGAAATTCAATGTAGCACAGAAGTAAAGTCTTTTGTTTAGAGACAATCAAATCAGCAGAGCTCCAATAATTACTCTCACCTCTACTTAATAGTAATGAACAGAGCTAACAGAGAATAAGCAATAACTGAAGAAAATACCTATAAACTATAACTTATAATAAACTGAAGATGAACAAATATTGTGATGTTGTAAAATAGGCTATCATGTAATACTGGACAGTCTGAATGACAACAGATTGTAGGACTTGTGAAATAATTGCTTCTCCTCATTCAGTACTAGCATTAAAAAACATCATAGCAAAATTCAAGCCCTGCATTTCAAGAAAGTTGTGTATGAGTTATAAAAGAATGGAAAAAAGCAGGAAAAGTGACCAGAATTCTAGGTATCACGACCTAGAAAGACTAGAACAAGAGTTTTTGGGAAGAGATGGCCTTAATTCATTTATGCAGTACAACCTCTGCAAACAGAAACATAACATACTCTCTGCTTTCACGCACTGGTGAGGTTGCCTCAAGCTGAAATTAGAAGCACTAAAAAAAGATTTCCACTGCTAAAAAAATAAGGCACACTAATACATTGTGTAGGAATAAGATGAAATCTTGAAGGGAAGTTTTACAGAACAGTACAGATCCAGTTATTTCAGTGTATTTCCAACCAGAGACAAATTTTAAGCCCTGTTTCCTATGGCTCTGCAGCATGTGTATGGCTCTGAAAGCCTTTTAAGAATGATTACTGTCATTCTGAAAGATGTCATCTGGGTACAGAACATTATGCAGGATAAGATACAGCAGTACTTTCGCTTCAGTCACTTTACATTTGTAGAAGGCTTCCACAACTACCATAATGTGCTGGAAAAAATTACAGAACACATAGAAGCACCTCAATGGTTGTTTTCAAATCACACAAAATGCTGCAGCACTTAGAAATGAGAGGAGAAAGATGAGAGAATTCAACAGAAAAACATGAGGATGACAAGAGGCAAACAATATGTGTAAAATGGCAAAGTTCTCAAGCTTGTTTTCTTTTTCTTACTATAGAAACCCAAAGTTTAATTTATAAATGACAGATGGGCAAAGTTTCCATGCAGTGTCAAAAAAATAAAAAAAATAAAAAAATAAAAAAAAAAAAAAAACAACAAAAAAACCCACAACTGAATGCCCAGCTGAAGTTCAGACAGACACAACTGTGTACAGCTCAACAAACAGGTGACTTCCACCTGGCTTCCTCAGTACAGACCTCACCACAAGAAAACTGAACTCAACACTTTCAACCTCTTCCTCTGAAACTGCCTTTAATGTAAATTCCTAAATAAGACCTCTCTTACCTTGCCTTTCATTCTTTGGCAACTAGCCTACCCAAAGCAAATACCAAGCATTTGTGTAAACTTCTCATTTTTACTTTTATTGCTCATACAATGTTTCTGCTCACCCTAAGTTCCCACTGCTCATTTGCCCTCATAGCTGTCTTCTGATTGACACTTGAAGCTGCTGGAATTTGTCCCTGAGCCTGTCTTCCTAAGCCTATGTCTCCATACAGGAAAACTACTCAGGACATGGGCTAAACTTAACAAATTACACTCAGGAAGGACTCAAAAGCCTTGCAAAAGTCACTAAATATTTCAGTTTTATCTGAATTATCCATTATTTGCTCAAGTTTCCTGCTAAGGAATGAACTCAAGCTTCCCTGCATTCTTATTTTTCTTCTAATTGACAATAAAGTATTTATTCCCTCACCCTCAGCTAGCTGTAATTCATTTTGAACTTCAGCTTTTCTTCAACAACACATAAATACAAACTATAAATAGCTGTAGGGAGAAAACACCAGTGACTGGGCTTTTCTCAATAGGTTTTATTTGAAAAAGCTGCACAACAAGATATATTAGTGGTACTGTGGAAAGTACATTAGAATATGTTACATTTACTTGAATACTGGAATACTCAATGCATCAGCAGTTGGCTGAGAGTGACCGGCATAGTGCTGTGATGCAGGGAATCAGTAAGCTTTAAAAAGGATGTGCAGAATTTCCAGAAAAATTTTAAAATGAGTGCTAGAGTATTTACCTGCAGATTTCAATATCAGAAAATGATTCCAGAGTTGCATATACTTTGTTTTAGAAGTGGCAAGATAAGGTTCAAATCGATAAGGCCTCATGAAAATCTTTCTAAAAGTTTATGTCAGAATGTGTGACTGTAATTCAGTAATATGCAGCTTTGCAATGAGAACAGGAACACATAATGGAGAGTGTAAAGTTAAATCAACTTCTGTACTCATCAGTTTATTCGTAACCCACTCACTTTGGACATTAAAATATTAGAAGAATGTAATGTAAGAAACTATTAATTCCTGGAAAGACAACATACAGAATTACACTTCCATCAGCTAAGATTACTTACAGACTGGATCTTAGTTACTGCTTTTAAGCATAGAAAATCTACTTTCATTTTTTTCAACAAAAAGATCTGTTAGTATTATATATTTAGCAATGAGAAACTGTGTTTTAATAACATGAAGCATAAAAACAGTACTTTTAATCTCATGCTCTTCAAAATTGATTACCACTTTTGGCTGTCCTGTAAACTCAATAAGAAGAGATCTAATAACTACTTTCTCAGCAAGAGGTATTCAATACTGTTCCAAGATTGGGAATGTCTCAGCAAATTCCCTGAAGAGCTGCTGTTCAAAGTTCACAGTAGTGATTTTTCTTTGATAAATTACTAACAATTAGAACATGACAGAAAGTATGATTGAACTTGTCACTGCTGACATGGAGGACCAAACGAACACATGAGCTCCTGTTCATGGTTTTTGGCTGCAATTTTAATCTAAGGCAAACGAAATATGAAAGCAGCTGCTTTTCTTCAAAGGTGTTTAATGCAATTGCTGAAGTTTTATATTTTAGTTATAATGTAATCAATTGCCTTATTTATTTACTTATTTATTTGAGGTACAAGCTAAAACTCAAAGTTATCTCTCTCATTCTCTTGCACTTTTCCACTCTCCCACTGGTAAAAGACTAACACAGTGATGATAGCAATTAAAGTTGGAATAGGTTTTTCAGGAGTGGTGGAATCTCTGTTTCTCTCAGTCTATATATTAGCAACCAGGACCAGATGATCTATGTAGAAAGTGGTGGAATACTGTTATTCCATATTAAATTCAGAACAGTGACCCTGTGGTTTAACTAGCAAGTAAGCCAAGACAACTGTCTTGGTTATCAGATGTATTATACTCAATAAGTTTGCAAAAAATCTAAATTCATAGAAAGCCATGAAACTAATGCCTCCTGGTTATGTCCATGGAAACTACAACAGATACAAAGAGCACAATAACACCATTTGAAAATGAAATCAGTGTAATGATGTATAAAAACAGTAAAATCTAAAAGTATTTAATTTCTTAAAGCAGCATCAAGAATTCAAAACTCAAGCAAAACAATCAACCAAACAGAAATGGCTGACTGTCTAATGACAGACCAGCAATCTTAGGTAAGGAATTCTTCATCAGATAAGCAATTACATAGGCAACTTCAGTGGTTGTGGTTCAAACCACTCACATCCCATTCAGTAGTTGTCAGATGAGTAGCAGTTTGAACCTCAGATGGTCACATCTCAACTTGTCAGTGGGGAAACAACAGAGTCATGTATGAAGCTAAGTGATTTCTATGTGATACCAAAAAAAAACAATTATTCAGTTTCCAAAATATTTTACAATTCCTCTGTTTCATTTTTAATTCCTGCATATATTGTTTTTTTTCTGTAGAGCTGAAACAGAATTATCTGTTAGGAAATTGCTGGCATTCCAAAGTGATAAAAACCAGTGAACTCTGAAGACAACCACATCGTTCTGTAGTGCACTGTGTATGAGAACACTTACTAGTAAAAAACCTGCTAGTAAAGATCTCCTATTACAAACATTTACCAATAAAATACAGTATCCAGCGCAATAATTGAATCAACCTGTTCTGCTGCTTGTTTATATAATTTTTAATAGGTACCATATTTTGGTTTTAGAATTATCAATTGCACGGTACATCATACGTTACAAAGTAACAGATGCTATTGTTATTACAAAGCTATAGCAGTGAATCCAATTTACACAACAATTACTTAGAAATGATTCAAGAAAAATAGAGATTAATTAACTTCGTTGAAGGAACAGCATTGTTCATATGGTTTTGTTCACTACAGCCTCACGTCCCAAGAGTAAATACCCAATTAAAATCCAGTATTCAGCAGATTCTACAGTAATCTTTTACATATATAAATAAAAAAAATACATGTCAGAATATATAATTCTAAGTTAGCACTTCAGGACTGCTGTATCACTAATGATGAAGCAAGGAAATGTACTGATTTTGAGAATACACACCGAATTGTATTTGGATAAAAAGGGGGAATCATTTTTAACTGAAAGAGGGGAGATATAGATTAGATATTGGGAGGAAATTCTTCACTCGGAGGGCAGTGAAGCATTGATGACCAGAGTAGTTTGATGGAATCAACCAACAGGTTGCCCAGAGATGCTGTGGATGGTCCATCCCTGGAGATGCTCAAGGTCAGGTTGGATGGGGCACTGGCAGTCCAATCTGTTGGAAGGCAGCCCTAACCTGGAACTGAATGGGCTTTAAGACAGCTTTCTAACCTAGGCCATACTGTGATGCTATGATTCTATGGAAAACTGAAAGGATGAACTAATTATCTTCCAAGTCAGGATCTAAGTCAATTTAATTAGAAAGACCATTAATGGCACAAAAAGGAAGCTTCAAAATTATTTTTGACACATTTAATGCCATTTGTGGCATGTACGTGTCAAGTTTACATAAAGATGAAATTCCAAACAAATGGTAGAAGGTCCAGTGAAGTATTACACACGAGTCAATCTTTGATATTGCTATTAGAAAGTTTTAGTTAGCCTGTAAGAGATGTGCCTTGATCTGAAAGCATGACAGCATTCTGCTGCTTATAAGATTCATATTCAATATGCATCTATAAAGAAGGATTCAATTTGCTGTATGCAGGCATGTTTTACCACATCTTCTGAAAATGTACAAGTTACAGAGTATCAGCATGTAAGAATAAAGAGTAACATCAGGGCTATTCACAAAGCTTAACAAACTTCCTGGGCTTGCTTTGCAGTAAGTAAAGGTTAAAGGAGAGGAACTTCCAAGGTAGCTTTTTGTTTTCAATTTTTTCTCACTAATGAATAAATATACAGATGTAAAGATACACTGCCCTATCAAGGACAGACATCACCTATGAATGTCATTCAGCAAGATCTTCCTGTTCTCCAGTAATGCTAACTAACAATATAGGGCAATTAAACTTTCCCACATTGAGAGGCCTGATAAAACTTGACAGAGAAGGCAACACCCTAATTAAAAATCATTAGATACCAGAGAATTTTGAGAAACAATTTCTTTCAGATTTCTTACGACAAATTCTATTGTTTTCAACAGGGCAGCCACAGGCTTGCCCTGGTTAAGAGGGCTAGTGCCATCCTTCTCAGTGAATCTTTTTGTCCTCTACCAACACTTTACCAAAGTGTACTTCCACAGAAATATTTAGTGAAGGCTACTATAGTTCTAAGATGGTAACTCTTTGCTTTCAGGTAATTTCTGTGTTAACTGCCTTCTGTTAATTTTCTCGGAGGATTACATCTGTAATGTAATAGAGATGGCTATGACACAATGTTTACACTTCTACTCTTTCACTAAGTTTGCAGTTTAAAAGAGAGCAAAAATTTTGCCTTGTTTGTCTACTGTGTCACTGCATCTAAAGGCTATATATATATATATATATATATGTCCAAGAGAATAATAAAGTAGTAAAAATAATAATAAAATAAGACACAACAATTTTAAGCAAATAAACCAAAAAACAAAGCATAAATTCCTGGACAGCTACCTGTGCAGCCTGGTCTATGCAGCTGCTTTGGCAGGGATGCTGGACTAGATGATCTCTAGACAGTGCCCTTCCAACCCCTACAATTCTGTTATTATTTAATGCAAAGTCAGAGTGATGCTTTGTTTACTTTTAAAAATGTATTCACAATGAAAAAATAGGTATTACTATTGCACTCAAAATAAGTTATACTAAGCTAGACTATAGAAGCATACGCTGTGGACAGTAAAATATTTTTTTCTGCTGTCTATCAATTCTCTAGGGAAAAAAGAAAAAATGTGTCTCCTTCAACTAGTTAAACGTACTCTGATACACAAGACAGACTATTAGTAAATTTTCCTAATAATGAGGTAGTTAACAGTTTGGGAAAAGACTGTTATAGAAGGAAAGTTCAGTTCCTGTTAATATGAAACCAGTTCCATCACTGTGAGTACTGACTGCTACAAGTCCTTAAGAATTGTCATCTGCACCAAATTCCCAACCAAATTCATGAAAGTTAAGATGTTTTATTAAGTAATTGAGCATACCAACAGTGTTGCTACTGATTTGGTTATCTGAGGTGATTTCATCTCATTCTCATTTGCTCATTCGTCTATTGCTGGAATATATACCTATTCAAATGTGAGACAGTTTGGGTTTGCTTTAAAAATTCCTCACTTTTAAATAGATTACAGCCTATTCACTTTTTAAGAAGTTTAACTGTAAGCTTTTACTCAAAAATATGAGCAGAAGATACTTGAGTAATCATTTTATGTCAGAGAAAATGTTAGTTACCACATACATTATAAAAAATTGGAAATGTAATAGTAGTCAAGGTTTCAAAAAAAAAAAGAAATGTTACTAAGATGAATATCCCATCTTTTTTTGCTACTTGTTTTTCCCCATTAAATGGAAAGGAAAGGAAAAAAAAGAAGTCTGTAAGCAAGATGTGACCTTTGATTTCAGTCTATATGCTAATTCTTCCTAGTTAGGAGTCAGTTCTAAACCATCAATATGGAACACTAACCATAAGCTTGCACTGAGGTTCAAAGAAGCGACTCTGTAAACATGAAAGTTTTCAAACTGATTTTTGTTAAAAAATAATATTTGAAAACTCGTTGTTTTTAAGTTTCAGCTTGCCACAGAATTTATCTTTCATACTCCTATATAGTTGCTTTCTTCTATTTTATCAGTAAAACTAACACCGACCGTCCTCCTAGAAGGTTAAACTACTAGCTTCTGTATGAAACGCTAGAGAGCCTTTTCTCAGGAGAAATGCTACACAAACGTGCTGCCAGAAATGAGAAAGAATACACCACTGCTCCGACCCTTCATTAGTCAGGGGATCTTGGCAACAGCAATAGGGCTTGTATACGGTCTCTGCATGAAAAACTATTTTCAAAGGTAACCTTGCCAAGGGCTATATTTTTTCTTGGCAAAGGGAGCAAACTTACTTTTCTACCAATCAGCTCACTCTGCATGAGAAACAGGTGTTATGATAGGAAATAGGACTTGGAGCAGGAACAAAATGAAATTCTCTGAAAATAAGTTTGGTTTGAAAAAATTGGAGATAATAAGCCTGCAGGGCTTACATGTTTTTGCAAAATGCAAATCATGAAAACTGGTGAAGGGATTAAATGCTCTTTTTCAAAAATGACCATGGAGATTATAATCATTAATTAAAATCATGTAAATAATGTTCTGAAAGAACTCCTCCTTTTTATCTCATAGGTTTCAAACAGCCTAATGGTAAAAGGTTTTGTCTCAAAAGAGCTCCTCTAATTAAAATTAAAACTGCAGTATAATTAATAAGTGTGAATAAGCTTGCAATCTCATTCATTTGCATTGACAGTTTTTAAAACAATCATTATATTTTTAAGAGTCATTATACACTTTATAACAGATTATATTCTTATATGTCTACTTAAATATTATCAATCAATTCATTAAAGGCTGCTAATAAGCTGTTCTTGACTTGACTCCGTAAAGTGTGGTACGTGATAGGTGATTTTTCTTCTGCCAAAACTATTAGTAACTTCTGTCATCCACCTGTAAGGATATATACTTAAATGCACAGAATTGATCTAGCAAAAATAACTACAAAGTGAAATGCATTCATCCATATATATACACATATAGTCTGTATATTCTGATACTTCCCCACTGGAATCCAGTACAGGAAGAAAGGTTTTAAATTCAGTGAGAAAACTTTTGAATAGTGCATATTCATTAGAAATTTCTCATTTGTTACTCAACAGTAAGACTAAAGTATCACTGATGTTTTCTTGCTTATTACCATTATTTAACCATAGAATCACAGAACGGCTCAAGTTGGAAGGGATATTAAAGATCATGCAGTTGCAATGGACAGGGTTGCCACCCAATGGATTAGGCTGACCAGGGCCCCATCCAGCCTGACCTGGAAAACCTCGAGGTATGGGGCACCCACAGCTTTTCTGGCCGACCAGAGCCAGTGCCTCATTGCCCTCTGAGTAAAAAATTTTCCTGACACCTAAAATATATCTCCGCTCTTCTAGTTTAAAACCATTTCCCTTCATTCTATAACTGTTGGAACATGTAAAAAGTCAGTCTTCCTCTTGTTTAGATGCTCCTCTGGAGTGCTGGAAGGTCACAGTGTGGGCTCCCCAGAGCTTTTTCTTCTCCAAGATAAGTTTCCTCACCCTTCCTACATAAGAGAGGCACTCCGTCTCTCTAATCACCTTCTTGGCCCTCCTCTTGACTCATTCCAACAGCTCCACATCTTTTTTGTGCTGGTGAGAGCTGTATGCAGTACCTCAGATGGGGCCTCACAAGGGCAGAAAACGGGATCAGCTCCTTCTCCCTGCTGGCCACTCCTCCGTTGATGCAGCCCAGGATATTATTGGCCTCCCATTCAGACCAGGATCTCTTTCACAGACTTGCTCACAATGAGTTCTTCTCCCACTCAGTACGCATATCTGGGATCGTCCCAATCCAAGTGCACCACCCTGCACCTGGCCGTGGATCAACATGACTGGCAGGTTTTACATTGCCAATCTGGACCTATTCAATAATGGATATAAATAACAATTCTCCTGACTCACATCAAATAAAGCTCAGATCTGATAAGCCATCATCGATATTCAAACATGCTTTCCTTCACTCATTTTTCTAAATAAAGTACCACGAGACTACTGAGCTAAATGAGAGATGAAAACCAGAAAGGAAACAGAATTATACATAAATAAGTTCCAAGTACCTTTAGAATTTTTTTAAAGCACAAAATGAATCATATAATGTTCAGTGATTGTTCAAATCTTCTAGAAAGTGTGAAATTATGAACTTTAAAAGCAGGAAAAATGTGAAAAACAACCAGTAATTTCTGTGCCACTGAGAAAATATTTTTCTGTTTTAATTTACTTAGCTTTTACAAAAAAAAAAAAATCCTGAAAATATTTTTGTTCATTACTAGGTGGACGTGGCAGGCATGCATTTAATCCACCATACTTGTAGGTGGTTTGCCAATACTGAGCCATAGCTCTTTTATTATATTATTAGAAAATCATAGAATGATTCGGGCTGGACCTGGCTGGACTGGCCATCCAGTTCTAACCCTCTGCTGTAGCCATCCACTAGATCAGGTTGCCCAGGCCCCCAACCTGGCCTTGAACACTTCCTGAGTTTTAAAGCAAAATTATTTTTTTAACTGCACAATACTTAAAATCATCAGTTTAATCTCTGCTAATGATATTTATAACACTGGGGAAAACAAACTAACAAACAAACAAAACAAACAAACAAACAACAACAAAAAACCCACACAGATTTCAATGTGCTTTTACAAAATATTAGTTTTACAATTGAAAGAAATGCACTGCAAAGCTATACTCCAGTCATTTTTCTCTTAACCCAAAGTACTTAATTAAACATAATATTCAAATTTCATAAGGAGTGTTACTTTTTTGATCAGGAAGAATGTTGTCAATTAAGATATGTGATATGTGGCATAATATTCATTGTACTGATCCAACATGTCTAATTCTGCTTTACTACAGTTAAATAACATCAGAACAACTTTAGCAGGTGTATACTTCCAGATGATTAGACTACTCTTCTATTAAGTGCCTTATATTTTGTAAAATGCAGTCATGAAAACTGAGTCACAGTTTTCTTAATTCAAACACTGCACTACATAAGTGTTATAAGCATTTTCATTTCTTGCTTCTGTGGTATGCAACTTCTGAAAATGAAACTTCCTGGTCCCTGAACTGAAAATAGCTCGAGGCAAATAATCTGGAGAAGTATCGTGACATGGTTTCTTTGCTCTTACTCCTCTTAGTATCTGATGCTGGTAACCATGTGAGACTTAACAAGCTAAACAGATGTTTTTTCTGAGCAGTTGCACCAGTCTTCTATTGGTCAATGTACAAACCACTGCTAAAATTCACAACAACCAGCAAAATAGGCAACTCCTGTGCCACAATAGTAACATAAATCCCACAAATGTTCATCATTCTGTCTTAACCCTTTGCTTTCCTCATAATATTCTTATCTCAAAAATATACGAATTATTTTTATGCTGAGTGATGCATCAAAAATTCCTATTGATAAGGTTAACAGCAAGCTTTTACAGATTTCATATTATTTCTAACTGTTTGGAATTCTGGTGAATTTTATACACACAGAAGAATATAAACACAACATAATATCTTTACACAAGTATAGATAAAACACATACACAGACACATATGTATGTAAAGACTTACAAGGGGAAAAAGATTTAACAACTCAGATTCTCAGTACTATGACCTCCTAAACTTCTTATAGTATAAAGTTCAGCCATAGGCAACTTGCATGGCTTCAGAGAAGGCTACTTTAAATGATATAAAGATATATTTTCTTAACTATGGATTCAGGGCCAAGACAGGCCAGCTATAAAATGGCTTAGAGTGATCAAGTTAAGAAGATAGAAGTTCAGTGGCAATGGAACTTCAACTGAAATACTGAGTATTAGGCACTTTCACATTTTTGACACTCCATGGTGTATATAAGTTCTTTTTCGTATGTTATAATTTCCTTCAGTTATTACAAGCTTATTCATTTAAATTAAAATAAAAACATGGCAAGAATTCAAAAAATTTAGAATATATTTATTTCTATCTCCACAAGTTGAACTTATTGAAGTTGAGATATGTTAGATTCATGAAGATATCTAAATATGACTAATATCTTTCAAATATGTAAAAATATATGTTTTAATGTGTCTGAGTTATGTTCAACACTAAGAACTGAGACACTAAACATTACCAGGCAAATACAATTTTGTTAAAAACAATAAAGTCCAGCAGAATTTCCTGAGCAACTCAAAAATACTCTTGAAGCACATAACATTACAGATGTAGCTGTACATATTCATACTTCCATGCTTCAAATCATTATCAAGAAAGATTCTGGAAAATACCAATTTAGCACAATTTGTAATATTATATTTATTTAATGGAGAAGAATTACTATTTCTTACACAAACAGGATAATTTAAATGTTTGGGTTTTTTTTATTTTTTTAAATCTTTAAATGTTCCTACTGCATTGTTAGCCCAGAGTTTGGAGGTTACATATAGTCATTACATCTGTTTCTTTAAATTATTTGAGTATGTTTTCTGTGATCTAGAGTGTTTTGCAAGGTGCACAGAAAACTGATCTTTTATCTCAATTACCTCTTACAATACTGAGTTATTAAATAAAAAAGAGGTACAGAGAAAAAAATGCTCAAGAAGAACTTTAGATGTAGTAATCAGATCAATTTTCATGACCTCAGACAATCATTTCACCTTCATATTTTTCAGCAACTGTATAGAAGTCTTCTGTAGAAAATTCTTCAAATTTATACTGAGGTGAGTTTAGAAGTCACTGCACATTCAGCAGCTATTCACGATATAAATGTGCTATACACTATATTTTGAATTGCAAATTTCATTTTTATTACAGAATTGGTAACTACTATAATACAAACAGCCATAAATTTCAATGCTAGTTTCTAGCAGCAAATGTAGAGAGAATAATATATTTGTTCTTAAAGTTTTTGATGTAAATTAAATTGAATTGAAGGATTATATCAAATAATGGAAGAAAAGTATGTCACCTTTATATCAACTACTTGTTTCAGGACATATCTTAAGGACAATACATCCAGGAACCACTTTACAGCTTTTCCTTGAACTTTCAATTATAAATAAAATACCACAGTCTGAAAAGAAAGAAATTCAATATACATATATTTACAGGCCTATCGTTCACTACCCAAGGCTTAATTTAAAAAAAGACACTGAGATTTTGCAGTGAACAAAACCTATGTTTAGCACATCACACTGAAACACTAGTTGTGCCAGCACACTTGATCTATTCCATGTTCCACTATTCATCACAACATACACTAATACTTCCCAGCTCCTGCCAAGCTTCAGACAGAGCTCATTCAGTGCAAGTTGAATGTCAGGTCCAATCAAAGGAGCTTAAGGAAAACATGAACAAGTATTCTGTATGCAGAGCTCAGCTGCTGGCAGACTGTGCTAATGTAGCACTGATCCTAGTTAACTGCTTGATTTATAAAGCATCTTTTGCTCTATATCAAGTTACTTCTCATCTGAACTTCACTATCACACATTTTAAGTGGGGAAATAATTACTGAATTAGGGGAAAAAAGATTTATTCTAGAAAACGCAATTTTTACTATTTGGTCTGTCATGTAGTATAGGCTGGGGACATGGAAAGCCCAGATAAGATTAGAACAAATTAAATATATACATACATATATATATACATATTAGCTATCTTGAGGTTCTAATCCAACAGACTGAACTTATTCCTGACATAATAACAAAATATTGAATTACCTTACTATTTAAAAAAAAAACCAAACAGCCAACCCATGAAAATATTATGATCTAATGTCACTCAACATACAACAAAAGAGAGCCCAGGGTGGGAAGCGTTCACAGGCACAGACCATCAGCAGTATTAACATTTTAGGTGATGTCTCAAATCAGCAGTTGCTCTGAGATACCCCTTCAAGCAGAATTATGAATGGTGTCCCCCAGAGGTCTGACTGGGGACTGTTACTCGTTAACATCTTTATCAACAGCACAGATGATGAGATCTAAGTGCACTCTCAGCAAGTTTCTAGATAGCAATCTGAGTGGTATACCTGATTCAACAGAAGAAAGGGATACCATCCAAAGGGACCTGGACAGTTTTGAAAAGTGGGCCTATGTGAACCTAATGAAGTTCAACAAGGCCAAGCGCGAAGTGCTCCTCTTGGGTAGGGGCAATCCAGATATTCGTACAGACTGGGAGAAGAACTTCTTGAGAGCAGCTCTGCGGATTTCCTTTAAGTTGTATTTTACTTGTAATTCGATTAAGCTTGCAATTTGATTACCTTCTGGAGTGATAAAAGTATTTTCCTCATAAACAAATATTTAAGTAACTGATATACAGTTGGTTCAAGGTTAGGTATTAATGTGGCTTTAAAGTGGCAACACTTTAACAATAACAAAAGTTATTTGGAAAAGCGTGGCTTCTCCATGTAACATTTCATAGATGATCTTCATCTGAATACTATAAACATACACTAAATAAAACATAACACTAAATTCCTGCAAAATAATGTACAAAGGGTAACGGAATATGTCAAGGAAGAAAGCCTCGTTCAAAAATAATATTGCTGGTAGGAAAGTACTTCCAATAAAAAATTTGCATAGGTGAAATTGATGAGGCCCTAGTGATGTAAACTCTATCAGCTACAATTGTTAGAAAGCTTTCTGAAAAAGTACACTGCATTTTGTGACAAGAGTTGTAAGCATGCAGCTCACAGAGGAACATAAAAATATGAAAGCTGTCTCCAGGTGGGGAATATAGAAAGTAAGGAAAGTGAGAGGATGCTTAGAATAGAAAACAGAAGAAACTGCACACCAGAGTGCAAATATTTGAAGAAACCTACACTGATTTCTGTTCTATTTTAATAAAATACAATTAACTGTTCAGGAATAACTAAAGGATAAATACATAAGGAAAATGCCTACATACCCAAGTAAAATGCATTGCTTAAAAGAAAACAAAGAAAATACACAGCAGTCAAGAAAATTCTAAACTAAATTCAGACTCTAATTCAAGTGTATGTAGTCTACTAACTTCAGTATCAGTAACATTAATGGTATCAATCTTTTATTGGAAACACATATACACTCTTTTCAAATACAAGGAAGAAACAGCTCCATATGTAAATTCTCAGCACTGTCCAGAGTTTGCACCAAAGCATGTTTCTACTACTGTCTGGAAATATGGGATAACAAAAATCCCTCACCTTGCACTGCAGAGCCGTGTGAAAAACTTCAAAATTCTTAAGCTATATTTGTAGTACAGAAATTAGAAATGGGGATAAAAGTGCCACTGAGAAACAGAAAAGAATTATGTCTGGTTACAGTTCTTCTCCAAATTATACTCTGTTCTGACTAATTATGTGGAATATACACACACTCAATTTTCCATGGGAATTTTAAATTTCCAGGTGAAACTTAAAAATCACTCTAAAAAAAATCAAACAGCTATATTTAAAATGAAGATTTAATTTATTCTTATCAAACTTAATTCATGAGATGATTGTAACATTCAGTGTTGGTCATGTCAATATGTGTCAGTAAGACTTGAAAACTACAAACAAAATTACAGCAACTCATGGAAGTGGAGTAGGCTTATATGTTTTGGACGTCTGTATCTGTTAACTTGAAACCACATTTTAGCTAAATTCAAAGCCAAATGTTTTTAGCAACCAGTTCATAGAAATACACTCAGATTTGTATAGATCTGCAATGTAACTACAGGTAGTCTAGCCTACAGTTTCAAGTGTCTAGAGAACATTAGCACCATTAATGTAAGTCTCAAAATAGAAGACAACTGTGTTTGGGAAGTTCTCTAGGCTACAAACAGTTGGGAAAGAAGATTTCATGTTTAAATTTCCTGATCGGAGTATATAATGTAAAATATGTGCTAGTGGCACTATTCCAATAGAATTCCTCATCCCTTTTAATTATTTCACAAAAGCCATGGCAAAGAAACCAAAATTAAAGATTATAGAATCCAGTCATGACTGGAATAAAAAATATGGTTCATTTCACATTAAGGAAGGGAAAAGTTCTACTCTTTATTTTTTTTAACTTATGTACTTGCACAAAATCTGCTCTGAAAGTAATGCCTCCTCTTTAATAATATTGGCCCACAGCATCAGAAGCAGATCACAGAATCAGAGAATTGTAGGGGATGGAAGGGGCCTCTAGAGATCAGCTAGTCCAACATCCCTGCCAAAGCAGCTTCCTAGCCGAGGTTGTGAAAGTGTTCAGGCAGATCTTAAACATTTCCAGAGAAGGAAACTACACCACCTCTCTGCAGCCTGTGCCAGTGCTCCGTCACTGCACTGGGAAGAAGTTCCCACACACATTTGTGCAGAACTTCCTATGCATCAGTTTGTGGCCATTTCTCCCCATCCTATTGCCACACACTGCTGAGAAGAGTTCAGCCCCATCCCTTTGCCTCCTGCTCCGTAGATACTGATAGATGTGGATCAGATCCCCTCTGAGTATTCTTTCTTTTTTTTTTTTTAAGGCTAAACAGACCCAGGTCTCTCAGTGTTTCCTCATAAGGGAGGTGCTCCAGGCCCTTTATCATCTCTGTGCCCTCCACTGGGCTCTTTCCAGGAAAGCCCTGTCTTTTTTCATAGGTTCATAGGTTTATAAGGTTGGAAAGGACCTACATGATCATCTAGTCCAACCATCCTCCTATCACTATCCCTACCCAACTACTAAATCAAATCCCTTAGCACCTCATCTAAACGCTTCTTGAACAGTGCTAGGGATGGTGCCTCAACCACCTCCCTAGGCAGGCCATTCCAGTGCCTGACCACTCTTTCAGAGAAAAAATGTTTCCTCAGGTCTAATCTAAATCTCCCCCGGCGCAACTTGTGGCCATTCCCTCTCGTCCTGACATTATTTATCAGGGAGAAGAGGCCAACCCCCTCCTCACCACAACCCCCCTTCAGGAAGTGGTAGAGTGCAATAAGGTCTCCTCTGAGCCTCCTCTTCTCCAGACTAAACAATCCCAGCTCCCTCAGCCGCTCCTCATAAGACTTGTGCTCCAGACCCCTCACCAGTTTTGTTGTCCTTCTCTGAACACGCTCCAGGGCCTCAATGTCCTTCTTGTAGTGAGGGGCTCAAAACTGAACACAGTACTCGAGGTGCGGCCGTACCAGAGCTGAGTACAGGGGGATGATCACCTCCCTGCTCCTGCTGGCTACACTATTTCTAATACAGGCCAGGATGCTGTTGGCCTTCTTGGCCACCTGGGCACACTGCCGGCTCATGTTAAGCCGAGCATCAACCATCACCCCCAGGTCCTTTTCCTCTCTACGTTCTTCAAGCCATTCTGCCCCAATCCTACAGCATGGGGTTATTGTGGCCAAAGTGCAGGACCCGGCACTTTTGTACCAAGAAGCCTAGAACTGGACACAATACTCCAAGTGAGGCCTCACCAGGGCAGAGTAGAGGGGGAGAATGTTGGTAGTATGGAAGCAGAAGTTGAACATTCCTGACCGTATTCCATTATATGCTGCTGCCATGTGACAGATGGCAGCAGAGGGGAGACTGACATCGAAGCGTATATAGCACAAAGTTGTGTCAGTGAATTCCTCTGTGCAGAAAAAGTGGCATGCACTGACATTCACTGACGCTTGCTGAACATGGACAAATCAGTGGATGTTAGCTAGGCAAAATGTATTTCAGCAGTGGTGGCAATGGATCATCTCCCCTGGTGCAGATTTTTACAAGCATGGCATGCAGTCTCAAGTTCATCGCTGAAGAAATTATATAGCTAACTGTGGTGACTATGTTGAAAAATAGTGTTTAATAGCTGAGAATTTCCTCAATTAAATAGAATTATTGTGATCTTTGTATCTGATGTAGCTCCACAGAGATAAACCAGAGATACTTCTTTTGGCGCAAACTATGTACAGTAAATGCACCATTAGAAATTATACTAAAATTAAAATATTTTCTATACTTGTGCATTGATTAAAGGAAACAGGCAAATTTCTATGATGTGAAGATATTGGTCAACACCCATATTGCAAATAAAATTCTTTAGGGGAGATATAGTAACAAGCAAATTAAAGCTGAAATTCACCCATGACATTAAGGTGATCTTGACCTCCATTTATTTGTTTTCTAGATTCCATTTTTATATTTAACAAATATATTTGATCTAATTATCAATAAAGAAATCAGTAATTAGAGTGAAAAAAGTAATCCAAATTCTCTGTGAGAAGTCTAATCATTTGTTCACGACCACGACTTTACTTAATATTACCACATTAATTTTCAGGACACTACCTAGGAAAGATACGACTTAGCTTACTCTTGTAGCACAACTGAAGATGCTAAAAAATCTCTAAATTCCATGTTTATCAGTAAACAATGTATTTGTAAAAGGAGAAATAGTTTTTATTGTCAGAAGGTCTAAATAAGTAAGCACAGCCCAAATGAATCATCAAATTTGCTCAATCAAATATGTTCTGAAAAATGAACAGAATTCTGTACATTTTATTCAGTTTTATGTGAGTTTAATGTGGACACTAAAGTGTTTCCTGGATGTATTTTCATTTCCTATGAGGTATAAGTAGTATTTAATTAATTTGCAGACAAAACATAAGTTTGTTCAATTGGCATTATGTTTATTCAATTAGCATTATTTGTGTCATACTGATTGATTTCTAGTTAGTCGCTTTTTTCCCTAAAACTAGCTTCCAGATTTGAAAATTAAGTTCAAAACATTTAAATGTCTTTCTTGCATCAAAGTCCCTGATCACTTTTCTTTTTCTGGTGAGAGGAAAAAGATTAAGTAAAAAGCACAAATTTAGTAGTCATGCATTTCATAATGAAGAACAATGAATTCTGTCAATACAGAAGGCAGAATTAGGATTTGGAGAAAACACAGAAACTGGAGGTGTCAAAGAAGGGAAATATTTTCCTGTGAAAACTGATTAAGAAAATGAAAACTCAAACTCTAGAGGACATCTAAATCCTTCAGAAAATAAGTCTAGTCCAACATCTTGGTTGCAATGATATTTTCTCATAGTCCCTGTGAGAGTCAGGTGACAAAATCAGGATTAGATTACTATTTGCAACAATGAAGAATAGTGAAATAAGCACTAAACTGAACTCACTGCTCACTGCTTTGGAATTACCAGTTTCAGCTATAACAAATTAGTGAATTCATACATACAAATGAGTTGACAGCAGTTTTCAGAACACTAACAGAAACTAGCCAGAAAGGGTTAAGGCACTACAGCGTAATCAAAGAATAACAGTTCTCAACAGAGGTGAAAAACAGAAGTCACAATGTCCTTCATTATTGATTTCATCTTATAAAACTTTAAGAACGATTTTAATTACTTGTCTTAAGCAATTAATATACATCAATGAAAACGCAGTATGAGAATTTGAGCTAATGTGCTAGTATAATAATGCCTTCCACAACAAATTATGGTACTAATTTAGAATAAACTCATGTTGTTATTCAATATGCCTTCCTAAGAATGTTGCAATTATCTGTAGTATTAAAATACACACGTTCTTTGAACACTAAGAGAGTCTATAATTGTTCAGGTTTCACTGAAAATACTTCAGAGAATTTTCTTTAAAATGTGTAAAAAATTGCATTTATTCCCTCAATAAACATTGCTCATAGCTCAATATTCAATTTACTTTTAAGACAAAAAGCTCCTTTACAAGAGGAAATCTTACAAGCAGTATTTTAAATATGCAAAATAAAAAATAATTAGATCAACAATTTCTTAAAATATATGATATTATACACTTTTTAATTTCCAATTAACAGTTTCAGATATAATATACTGAGCTCATTTTAAAAATATATATCTTATTCCAAGGGTACAAATCCAGATGACCTTTCATTTGAGTCGATGTGTTACACAAATGTCTGAGTTGTAACTGCTATGCTATAATATCTTACTGTAATCACCTGTAATTATTGGTTCATACTGTTTCAATCAAATCCTTTCCCTTAGTTGCATTCTGCTCTTTCCTGAAGAATCTGTTTTTAGTAGTGAATACAATACCAGCCAACTAATACCAAAGGAGAAAACTGTAAGTAATGCCTCCTATTTATTTCCATGGAAATTACAGAAGATACAAAGAGCAAAATAACATTACTTGATAAAGCTACACAACAGTATTTTTCAACAGTCATCACCGTTAGCTATGCACTTTTACCAGTAATGAACAAGGGAGTGCAAACCACTCTTGTAAAAACCTGCACCAGCAGAGATGACCCACTGCTTCATAGCTGATATGAGAGAATCTTTTGATAGGAAAATGTTGTTCACACAGTCATATTTTCACTAGCATCCACTGTTTGGACTCCACAAGTGGTGTCAATGAATGCCAGTGAGTGTCACTTTTTCTGCATGCAGGAATTCAATTCCACACTTTGCTTCAAATGCACTCCCATGTCGACACCATTCTGCCAGACTGCCTCTCTGCTGCCATCTATCACATTGCAACAAAATGAAGCACTGTTGGGAATATTCAACCTCTACTGCCACACCATCACTATCTGCCTGTAATGTCGTGGGTCATTATGATAAAATAGTAGGCACTACTTTCGAAATAGTCCATGTAGTTAATCGATTTTCAGATTGCTCCTGCCATAGTACTTATCAAAAGACAAATACGACAGCAGAGCTAGCACTTTATGATGCAATTACAAATTTACTAATTTTCGCCTACACTGCCTTTATTAAACTACACAGTTGCCTATTGATTTACTATGCCCTTTAAGATATGGTGACGCTGCAACCTTTAAAATTTGCCTACTTTTAAGGTGTTTTTGACTTGATAGTAATTCATTCCATTGCTTTAAGTTTCAATAAGTCAACATTTTTTATTTTAAAATTATTAGAAATTCAGTATGACGTTAAATATAAATCATAACTTATCATAATTTAATTTCATTGTTATTGAAACACAATTTTACACACATCACTACATGTTTGATTGAAACAAAACAGAGAAGAAAATAATTTTATAGTGTCTAATGAGAAATAAAGCTGTTATATGCAAAATTTCTTAATTCTTTGACATATGTTTAAGTAAATACTGAAACACTTTAAAGCTATTCCTAAATATGCTTCCTATGTAGAACACTGAAATTTAGAAAGGCATCCAGTCTTCAATGTTAGCCAGTGTTCGTGTAACATAATTTTGTGTATCTGTACAAACGGGAAGGCTTAGATCTGTTAAGAATTTGAGCAGATTCACTGAATTTTAAAGTGTGCTACTGACAAATTGCTAAACAGTGCATACACAGCTTACCCAGGGGAAAGACATCAGCTCAGGGAAGAGTACAAACAGCTATAATATTTCTGTTTGTCCTTGGGTCATAAAAACTTACTCTCCTTCTATCTGTAGCCAGGACTGCAAATGTATGGAACTCTTCTTACTTACTTTAGTGCATAATTTACTGTGGCTTCTAGAAACATCAAAAAGGAACAACACCTTACTCTCATCTATGCTCAGGTACTCCTTCCTTTCTTCTAAAATTCCCAGTGGTACACAGGTCTCATAATCTATTATTGAACTCAGCCTTTGAAGTATATATTTCACATTTAACACTGAGTTCATAAATGACAGAGAAAGATATTATTGTTCATTCATAGTTTAGTTTGTTTGCTTTCTTTCTTGTTTTTCTCTTCAGGTTGGGGATAATGTAAACAGATTGAAAAAAAGAAGTAATTTGAAACCAGAAGATTTTATTTTATTAAATTTCCTCATAAAACAGAGAAGAACTCTAATCTTATTACATACAGTGTCATTATGACTTTCAATCATTCTTTCTTAGTGGCTTTCACAACTTTGGGCAATTTACAAATAATTAAAAATTATTGCAAGACTACAATTGTATCCTCTAATATGAAAATCAAACTGAAATCATTCAATTTTATGCTCTAGTATGAAATACAAAGAATGTAAGACTAAAATTAGCCTTGTAACACATGAACTCCTTGATGATAAGAAATTCTTCCCACACTGACAGGAAAAACTGACAAGCTCACAAAAATGCAAGACACAGGTTTGTGGAAATCTATTATTTGAGAGATGCTCACAAAAAAGACTGTTCCTGTCTGGGATGACTACCTGAAACTGACTGGAAGGAGCCTTAAACTAAAAAAAAAAAACCATTAACTGGGAAAAATGTGCACTAAATATATATGCAGACAAAGGACAAAGTAGGATTAAAAGGATCAGAAGACATGATGTTGGAACTGGGCTGATATAAAAAAGATGCGACCAAGAAACACATACACTAGCAGAGAAAACATGGGCCAAAGACTGAAGAAAGTAAAATGAAGACTACAGGACATTATGAAATAATAAAAGCATAATCACACATTGATCAACTGGTTTGTAAAAGGAAGAAAACAGGAAGGCACAATTGTTAAGACCATCTTTGTTCAGAAAAACTCTAAATTAAAACACTAAGTTTTAAGGTACTGCACATAAAATGAAGCTTATCTCCTTTGTTGAACAGGAATATTTTTGTGAACTGAGAACCAGCCAAACTTGAAATTTCTTTAATGATAAAGACATACCACTGAACTACATGTGATCAGAGAACCTCTACAGTGGAACTTTTGGGCAGCAGTCTTAAATAAACTAATAAAGCTATTTTTTGCCTTAATATGCTTGGATAATCCATTTCCAGTATGGGAAAATAAGCAGACTTAAGAATGTGCTAGAGAAAAACACAGGAAATCAAATATCTTCATCAACAGGCTTAGCAAAGGTGAAAAGGTAGAAGAGAGAAGAATATTTTGGTGGTGCTTACTTTTCAGTATTAAAGGGCCTAACACTGCAAGTTCACTGCTGGAGTGCACAGTGGGATGCCTCAATGTATAAGACGAGAAGTTTCCACTACGGAATCATTACAGTGAATCTACACTATCTAAATATTGTATACCTAAGTTGCCATTGTGAACCTGTAACCTACCTGTTAGTCCATTACGTTGTTTTATCCCTGAAAAAACAATCTCTGTATAAAAAATTAAATACGTAGTATCTGAATTCAGCGCACTCTACCATTCCATCTTTCATATTTCCATACTCTTTCATCTACATGTCAACTCCATTTACCATCGTTTTGAAACAAGTAAGGATTTATGTATTATACATTGTTCTAGGTCGAATTTTAAAATTCATTCCTACTGGTACCTGGAGATTTTCCTCCCCAGATATCACATTCAGCAGTGGGTCCATATTTTCCCTAGCTTTCATTTTGTCACCCATCTACTTATGGGTGTAGAAGCCCTTCCTACTGTATGTCATTCTATGCCGGACTGAACCCCACTTGGGATTTGTCCCTACTAAGCTCCTTCCTGCATGCTCAGACAATGTCTCTGTATTCCTTCCAAGTTACATGTTCTTGCCTCCACCATCCTTACGCTTCCTTTCTGTATTACTGACTTTTACCTCCTATTCGTATTTCTTATGTAGAGGAAGAACTATTCAGACATTGCCGCTATTTCTCCTGCTCGCTCAGATTATTAAACAATTATCAGAGGATTTAAGCTATCATGATTTATTCAGTTTCTTTCCATGAGCAAAGGATATTCCACTTGCTGCAGGAGGAGCTGCATATATTGAAATTCCTTATTAAACTTCACTAAAGTTATCTCTGCATATGAGATTTCTATTTTCAGGGTTAAACACTCTACCTTATATTCTTGAGTATGTCATATTTCTTGTATTGACCATAGAAAGCTGTGTGGGAACTAATTCAAAAATGTAAAAAGGTATCAAGAAACTGTACATCTTCAACTACTTAGTTGACTTTCCCATTATTTCTTCCCATAGTTGGATAAATATCTTTTGACTCTAAGGTAGCACACAATGAGGGGTAACAGTGTCTTAACTGCGACAGTTTCACTCATACCCAAGTAGTGGGAACTGTTCTCAAGTTTTTTTGAACACTTTGATAGGTACTCATTTTTCTGTGGGCATTTAGTTTGGACCCCTATTTAACAACAATTTACTGTTTATGTTTCTCCATTCCATACAAAGAGTTCTTATAATACATGCAACTGAAAACATCATTTTCAGATTGTAAAAATATAACTCTGATAACCACAGGCAAATGAATACTTATTAACAATGTTAAGTACATTTTTTCTGTTGTCTCTTCTCTCCTGCCAAAGATATTGACAAATATGCTAGTGCAGATGAGACACTTTCCTGAATGAACTACAACTGTGACAAAGGAGTATTTATAGTGTTTAAAAATGATGAGTTTCCTAAAGCTGTATTAGCTAGATTGTGTGCTGTCAGCAAGAATACTGCTTTCATTTCTTTGTCTTTTAAATACTGCTCAGAGACCTACGTTCAGTATAATTGATACTTACAGAAAGACTTACAATTTTATATTCTTTGATTTGCCACAGTTACATGGAATAGAAGAATGAGACTGGGAAAGATGTTTTCCTCTGAGAATGACAGAGATTATTGCCTGAATGTTCACACCTCCCAAACAATTTAGTATATTTTCATATAAAGATGGTTATGTACCAAGATGTTGTAGAAAAATATTTTAGGACAGAAAACCTTTACAACTGTTCTGTTAATATAGTTTGAACACAAACCAGATTTATGCATGTTGTTCTGCTTCTAAATTCATAAAAGGTATTTTGGGATGAGAGATACTACACAATCACTCCTTGCCCACTGAAGGCATTGTCATTTACCACATAAAGACCTCACAGTTCTTTTAAGAAACAACAAACCCTTACACTGCCACACAGTATTTTTAGTAGACAATATAGTAAAGAGTAGATATGCAGCATATGTATGTAGGTATGTAGCATATGTGTTTAGAGAGCATAGTATGCCTCTTCTTCTTTAGGCATTTAAGTTTCATAACAAACACCGTTTCCTTACTGCACTGTCTGGTAGCATGAAAAGGCTTGTCAGGATGTGACAAAAGAAAACAGAACTAATTGACACAATCCTTTATCATTAATTGCTGAAAATTATTTCATAGAAATTTGAAACACAATACATATATGTTTACACGTGTCCATGCAGATTTGTTTGTATATAAACAACTATTTTCTTCATTTAATAATATCATCATGTCTGAACTGCATAGAAATTTACATGAAAAAAAGTTCAGTGCCTTTTTCAGTGATATACTGATTGCAAAATGTATCTTTCTGGGGCAATACAAACAAAACTAATTTCAAAGCAAGTTGAGTCCTGTGGGGTATGTTGGTGTTAAGGTCTCTGTGTACAGTCTTAAGAGACATGAACATACTGGAAAGAGTCCAACAGACAGCAATCAAGATTATCAAGTCACTGGAGTAACTCTCCTAAGAGGAGAGGCGAAGAGAGCCGGGATTGTGAGAATAGAAGAGTTATGGGGACTGAACACATAAGGAATCTCTTCTCCACTGCAAGGATGACTGAGCAATGTAACAGACTGCCCAGAGAATTTGTGGAGTACAGAGAATTTGGTGGAGACATTTCAAAGCGCCTTTGATATGGTCCTGGTCAATCTGGTCTTGTGGGCAGATAGACCAGGAGACCTCCAATTTATTCCAACCTCAACAAAGATTCTGTGAATGGAAATGTCTACAAGACCCTTAGACCAGATCCACATCTGTTTTCCTATATGCTAAGAGATTTAAAACTGTGAAAACCACAGTTTAGATTTTCCAGAGCTGTTGCTCAGTCTTGGTATCCTCCAAGAAAACCAAAGAATTTCCACACCAATAGACAGGTTTGTATGAAACTAATGTCCATAAACAAATGTTAAAGGAATTACACATACTTCTCCATTTGCCTCAGCTACCATTCAGAATTCATTGAGAATGTTTCTCATTTCCCATTTATTGCCTTGCAGAGTGTCAGACACTCCATGAAAGGAGGGATGACAAATCATATATGAAAGAAGAGAGGATGCTAAGTTATATATAGCAGAGTTATCTTCTGCTTAATATGCATATTTAAATGTGGTTATCTTCAAATAAAGATGGAGACTACAGAGCAATGAGCAATAAGAGGACTATTCTGCCAAACATAGTATCTGCTTAAAATCCTTTTGTGCTGAAAAGACAGTTGCAAGTATGCATAGAGTTCCAGTTAAACACTAGGCAATGTTCAAATGAGGGGTAGTCCAAAGAACCTCTCCAATTCATGTAGAGTACAGTAAAATCCAGTAGGAGGACTTGTTGACACAGTAGAAACAACCACAAATTGCTTGGGTAGAAACTGCCAGTTTTCTCAACCTTTGCTTCATGGAAATAGGTAAAACAGAAAATTTTCAGTTAGTTTGATTCTGTACAGTCCCATCTTTTAAGATAAACACAGGTCACCTTGCACGAACAGAAAATCTTTGGTGTACAGTTCCACCGTTTTCAGCCATCAGAATACAACTAATGAAATCCTGTCTTCAAAAACGTACGTCCTGAGCTACAAAGTCAGATATACTCTAGTTTTAGCAGGTTGGAGTTGATCTAAAACTGAAAATATTTTGAAGAATCTCCACCACAGATTGTCAGAGGTACACGTCAACACCCAAGCAGCCAAACTTCCATACTTAACCTGGCCTTCCATAGTGTGCATCCAGCACAGCAACACTACCAACAAACTCATGTTGTTTCCAAAAAAGGAACACAGACAAGTAAGGAGACTAACAGAAAAGAGTGTCTGAAACACTAAAATGCAAGCTCAATTTCAAATCAAAGGTAGTTAAGATCGTACAAATAATACCTTTTCAAACTGTGTTCGTTGTGCTTGCATTAGTTACTTTGCCTGTGTGAGAAAAGCCTTATGCAGTCAGAGCTCATCATTACAGAAAAAAATGGATTTTTTCTGCAGGTTTTCTTCTTGTGTCATATAACAACTATGGAGTGGCTCTTCAGAAGTTAGAAAAGGTAGGTGGTTTCTTTTAAAGTCTTATTATGCAGTTACATGAGAAAATCTTGACACCCTACTGTAGGACCAAGACACAATCCTGTTTAAAAGCAGCAAAAAATCCTTTAGATAGTTCCAAATGCATCAGTCACTGATTTGGATAGCTTTACAAGAACTCTGATGTATGAACAATTATTGAAGAGTTATACCTGGTTACCATTTAATACATTTTCCATATTATTACTGTAGATGGAAAGATTTTGAAACGTTTAAGGAATGCCAGCTTAGTCAATGTTTAATTGCTTTTATCAGTTCAGAAGCATTGTAAAATAAATGGAGAATGCTGACCACAGTTTGTCATCATAACCTGCTCAGAAGCAACCAGTATTACAATATTAAAATAAATTACATCTTTTGATGGCTGTCAGTCTTCTTGTAAAAACCCAAATTCAATAGTAGTCTACTAAGTAGAGCTGAAAATTATGTGAAGTTTTACTGTAACATTTTAATACAGTGCATTCTTCAAATTTAATGAGATGTTGATCTCTTTTATCAATCGTTAAAAGAAGCAGCAAGGAGATAGTTTAGCAGGCAGATGATGATTATAACAACTTCAGAATGTGAAGTTACACATTCAGAAAAACATTTTTCAGTATTATGTAATTAAAGAGATTATTTTCACAAAACGCATACACAAATTATGTCAGAGCAATTCCACTGCAGTGGTTACTGTTGCATCACTGTTCAAAGTTAATAATTTAAAAGTTACATTTTTGCTTCTGATATAAAAGAAGACAAGAGAATTTTCCTAGATAATTACATCTCTTTTCAGTAAGCTTGAAAAAAATTTTTTTTTAAAAAGTCCACATGCTGACGCAATGAAATACGAGTGCAGGACTTACTTTTCCACTACATGACATTTATCACACATGAAATACACTGTATGACAAATATTTTAATTGTGAATCAGATCTGCAATCACCTAAGATTCACTTAGACACTGATCCCCTAAAATCCATGCTAAGTTCCCCAGTTTTCAGAGGGCTTCTACAGAGCTGTTGCTATCTGGTTCTGGAAGAATTTTAAGAGCTGGCAGTAAACAGTAAAACATACCATTCTTGTAAGACTACCTCTCAATCGTGACATGCAAAACTTCCACTTTCCAATATGTACAACCTAAAACACAACTCAGCAATCACAGTTTTAGTCCAGGTCCTGGACTAAAACAGATTTGCATCTTGTCATAGAAGCCAATATACTCTGGAATTATTCTGTAGAAAGAAAAATGGAATCAGAGTATTTGATGTCCTCCCAGATTACAATTAGCATTTTTGGACTTCTATATTGAATGAAACACTTCATTCACTGAAATCATACTATCTATTTCACTTAATGATTCTCCTCAGGAGTGAAACAAGTTTCTTTTGAGTACCCCATTTTGCTTACAGGGAAGAGAGTAGGTTCCATCTTGCATTGTAGATTACAATATACTCAAAATTACACCCATAACAGAAAATTCTGTAACAAGTCAATCTGCAGCTGCAGAACTTTTCATTGACTGTTACTCTAAACTTTCTAGCGTGATTATTACTCTCATCTTTCTCAGTATTATACAAGTCTAGAGAGTGATTTGGTTGAAAATGTTATTGTGCTGTATTTTTTCAGAACTAGCAAGAGTTCTGACATAGCCTGACGAAAGAAAAAACCTGAAGAGGCTCCTTTACAGTGTATTTTTAATTATACACTCTTCATTCTCTCTGGAAGCAAGATGCCAAAGAAGGAGTCTTAACTATGGTACTGGCAATGTAAGGAAGTATTACAAATTCTGAAAATTCATTAGGACTCTCATAGTTTAGACATTATACACTCCTAGCAAAGAATGGGTACTGTAACACTTCAAGAAATCTTTTAGGGAAACAAAAATACCACTGAAAATCAAGGTTTCTAACTTTATTTCATAAACCCTTTTTCAAAATGTCTCAGCCCAAACTTTCTACTTAAATTTGGTTAAACTTTAAGCACAGTAATATAATCTAAACAGATAATCTGGCCCTAGTACGTATTCACTACAAAGCTGACTGATTTAGCATGAAAGAAGGAAGTTCCAGGATGCACAATGTCAAGATACTGATTTGCCAGTTTGCAAAACAGAGGGCAAGACAAAATCTGCAGGGATACAGATGATGAATGGGAACAACAAAAATAGATTTAGAAGATGGCATTATTATTATTTTAATTGTAAAAGACACAGGAAGCAATCTGAAGAATGGTTCTGCTGAAAGGGATAACAAGAGCATCAGAGAAGGGAAGAATTCTGAGTGTGAAAAATTGCAAGCTGAGAAAGTGCTAAAATACAAACCTAACTTCAGTGTGAGAATTCTAATAGGATGATGGAAAGTTTATTTAAGTTAAGAAAACTTTCTCAGCATAAAGCAACAACTAGCCATGTTCAATACATAAGGACCAGTAAGTTCTGGAGCCTTACAAGCCATTTTCGTGCAACAAATTTAAAGAAGGAAAAGCAATAAGACACTACTATATAATGAAGCAGACAATAAAGAGTCATGAGCAGAAGCAGAACACGCATAAGAGAAGCAATCATAATATCAGAAACCTAAGGATGATAACAAGGGCAGAAAAGACCATGGGAAAACTCATAGCCCACAGCTAATACACTAGCAACACATGTCAAGAACACAGCTTTGGGAAGGTACAGGCACCACAGGCTGCTCAAGTCAACTGAGAGTAAAAATCTGTTGCAACTGCACTACATACTGACAAAGAAATCTACCTCTTCAGAGAAAGTTTCAAGACTATATCTGAAAAATTTTACATTAATAACAGTGTAAAAAAAATGGAAAGGAACTGAGGCAAAATGATTATTAGACCCGTGTAATGCTTTCTGTAGGTAGTAAGTAAATATGGTGATTTTCCTAACATCAATGAATGACCTCTGTTTATATTACGCTTTATCTCTGTCCTGGTTTTGTGGTTTTTGTTGTTTTGTTGAAGAGTTATTGCTCTTGGGCTAGTGGTTAGGAGCCAGCGTTCTCACTGCCATGGCCCGGGTTCGATTCCTGGACGGGATTACCCAGAATGCAGCTGGAGCATTTACTCTTCAACTCCCAACACACCACATGATGCCATGATGTGGAATATCAACAACACAACAAAAGCCACAAAACCTTGACTATCTCTTTGCAACTGCACCTCAATGGATTTACAGTCTGATGGTGCATCCATGCTTGCAGTCTATCACTGTCGCATTTTTTCTGTTGCTAACTTTCTGGTGACAGGGAAGAATGGGAAAATTTCCATTAAAGCTCACAGGCTGAAAATGTTTTCAAACACGCAATTTTGAAATCAGCTGTTTTTCAGACCCTAGAATAACATAAATCGAGACAAGACAAGCTGTTTCAGTTATAACTTGTTCCATGGTAATCACAAAGACAGAAGCCCAGATACAGAAACAAAACAGAAGGAAACAATAGTGTATTGGGTGTAGCACTGCTAACAGCACTGCTCCAACTCAGAGTTTATCAGAACACCAAGATAGTAACACTAAATACAGTCATTTTGCCTCAGCTATTAAAGAAATTCCAGAATTGACTGATTCAGTTCTTACTGAAACGACATTTGCTTTCTGGATTTTCATAGGGATTCAAGACAGGCTGTCAGCATGGCCCAGCTCACCAACCTTAGGCCTTTGGAAGTCATAAAAGAATGGATTTCATTGATCTGAGCTCCCCCCCCCACTGCAGGTTTGCACAGAGTCTCGCTGCACAGCTGTCTCCTGGCAGGACTCAGGTCAGCACAGCTGGCATGCAGCTGGCAAACCCAGAAAGCAGATCAGATCAGAGCACATGCAATTGGCAGCACTGTTCCACTGCTTTACATTAAAAAATATGGAATGAAACTAATGTGTTTTTATGGACACAACCAAGCTGCCAACAGGTCCTCTAGATCTTTCACAGCTTTTGCATATAGCTGTCAAGGGCTGAAATCTTGAAACACTCACAGACTGTGAACAGGCTTAATATCATATATTTATTTATGCATCTAACACATGTCCAATTTTGTGCATGGGCTCTTCCCCCTAGAATACTTCCTCACAGATAAAAGTGTGTGCGTGCAAGGAATCCCTGGCAGTCTTGACCTTGCATCTCAATTGTAGTAGCTAATCTGAGTCCCAGAAAGCAGCAATCCAACACTGTCAGCACAGATTGAAATCTAGAACTCCCTAGACAGGCATTCATGCTTCTGCATCTCCTCTTTTCACTGAACAGAAAATAACATAAACTTTATGTTAGCTAAGACATTCTGGGAAAGGTATAGGAGACACTTCAAGCAAGGAAAGAAGCAGTGAGAAACGAGAAGCAATAGTCTTGAAATCCTTAAACTATCTAGATCTATGAAGAGTTCCAGATGGCCTTGGTAATCTTTTAATCCGAAAACTCCCTGCTGTCAGACTGATTCCCCAGTGTTTCTCAGAACATAATCAAACACAGCGTTAGCAAATTTCTGTTTATCTGTACTTAGAAATATTTTTTAATGTCTGTACCATTAACTACTTCCTCAGGAAAAATTTTATGTAAGAACAGTGATCAAGCCTAGAATTAAAATGTGCCATGGCAGTGGACTTAGTATCATGACCATATGATAACAGAAAACAATATGTAATATTATAATTACCACAAGTATTTCTATTTATTGATTTGTATGTTTCAGAAAAGGAAAAGGAAAGGAAAAGAAAAGAAAAGGACAAAGAAAAAATTTTTATATCAGTGGTTTGTTGTGGTCTAGAGAGCGAAACATGCAATAGTATGATAGGTAAATAAAAGTATGTAGCCTTCATTACTAGGCAGCATTGTGCAGAGAGAAAACCTAACACAGAACAAAGACTTGATGCATACTGTTGACTGAATCAGAAACTAGAATCAAGGCACACTTTTTTTTTCCTTCTTTCCATACAACTCAGAAACATTTCTGGAAAACTTTATTGAGAAGTAACAGTGAAATTGTTAACATGTTTACAAATATGTTGCTAGATTTCATCACTTTATAAAGCTCCCACTTCTGATAATGCTCAGCTAGGTATAGCCACTCAATTTCTGGGAAACAGAGGGGTACCACCCATCAAGTCAGTGGAAGCCCAGCTGCTCTCTGAGGTCCTGAGACATCCCACACAGTCTGGTTTAGTTATAGCTCATAGGCAAGCACGAATAAAACAGTAAATAAGCCGCATATACTGATAAACACCAGCATGTCTTTAGTGTACTCATAAAATTAAATGGTCTAATATTCCCCTGAGTTATTACTTTATTGTAAATATTCACACTTCAGATGACCACTAGTATACTCCATTTCTCAACAGACATTATTGGGAAATACAAACAAACCTGTAAGTATCTATTATATGTATAACTAAAATACAAGATAACCTTAAGACAAGATTTTTCAGTTTTGGCTAAAAGAAAGTTTTTACATCTTATATCATCACTTTCAGTTTTAAAAAGTTTTTGGAAAATAATACAAAGAAGATAATTTCTAAAGTATTTATCATCTCCCACTGTCATATGGCACTGTGAGATTTAGACAGAGGGAATTTAGTGCAGGCCCTCTGCAGAGAAAGCAGAATTTGTTATTATTTTTTAAGGTACACAAAGAGTAAACTGCATCAACCAAACTAACATAACCTGGAGAGCTAATAAAATTTAGGGTTGTAAAACTGAAGTCTTGAAGAAACACATGGATCTTGCAGAACTGACATATATCCAACTTCCTCTGTCTCCATAGAGAAACGTTCAACATGCCTAGCTAGGTTTTAATGGGCTGGCAAGTAATATAGAATTAAGTACCTTAAATGCTAGTAGAGACATTCTGCAACCATTTGCTTCTTGTCATAGTCAAGCACTTCTACCCTGGAATTAAGTTCTGTGAAGTGCTTGCACTAACATCTGCAATTCTCTTAATTGTATCAGTTCACCAATGACATAAAAGTTGATTTTTACATATTCCTCACAATAGCAATTTCATTCAAATGAACTTTTTCAGAGATGAAGTACTGCAGAACAAGGAGATTATAACTCCTTCTTCTGTTCTCCCAGTTTAATAGTCAGCTCAGAGAAGTATTTCAGCATGTGATGAATTAATCATCTGACTATACACAAAATGAGATTAACAAGATTTTAGCCCTATCAAAAGAAGCTTAGGATTATCCATATGCTTATATTTAATTTTTTTACTTGAAGACATATGTAAACATCCAGTAAAAATAGCAGATTATTGGTTATTTCACATGAAGCAGCTTAAGTTCTGAGGCATACCATTGCTCATTATTGCTCTTAGAGTCTCCTAACAGAAAAGGCACACCCCTGCTGCAAACCTAGCATACAGCTTTTTGACCTTTCAAGAAACAAGTAAAGAAACAACTTCTCTATTACTTTCACCAACTCCATACAACAATTTATCCATATTTCCTAATAGAAGTATCCTATGTAGCATCTTCAGACAGAAACAACAGTAAGAAAGATAGGAGCATTCTGCTCAAGCTGCTCTGGAATGTGAATTTGTAGTAACGCTGATCAATTCATTCTCCTGACGCTGCTTAAAGCACTGGACACAAAATAACCTAGGTATTATTTTTCCTGTGTTAGACCAAACATTCCTCTTTGAAATCCACAGCACCACTGTTTTAAGCAATTCAATAGCAGGCGGTAGCTTCTTGCCTCATTTTCCAAAGAACTAGGAGGGTCAGCCATTCACTTTCAGGGATCACGATGAACTTCTCAACTTTTTGTGTAAATTCCTGTTTTTCAATTAAACAACTCACAGTACATAAACTGGAGACTGCCACTAGTATGCTAAACTAACACATTTTTGCCTAACTGAGGAATGAACAAACTGTTCAGCCTGGAAAGAAGACTGAGAGAGAATCTTATCAATGCTTACAAATACATAAAGTGCAGCAGCCAAGTGGATGGAGCAGACACTTTGTTGCTGCCCAGGAGGCAAGGAGTAGAAACTGGATTGTAGGAAGTTGCATAGGACTGTGAGGAAAAGCTTCCTTCAGGGCAATAGAGTACTGTCAGTCCTCATGATCAAGTGCTTTGAAATCGGCACTGCCGGAGCTGCAGTGGCTGATTGAGGTACAGGGCGGGTTTTCGGGAGGTTCCTGTCTCTCGGGATCCGAGTGAGAGCGGACAGTCCTGTAGGCTGTTCTCGCGAGAGGTTAACGAGGCGTAGGCCTTGCCAGGGTTTCAGCACCCTCACCCCTCAGCTGAACAGGGCTCAGGGGGGGCAGCGAAGTGTCACTGCCCACTGTTTGTTTGTTTGTGTTAATTTTATATATATATATAATTTATTTATTTTTAAGTTACTACAATTCATACCTATATATATTATTATAAACTATTATTTATTTATTTATTTACTTTCAATTTTCGTTTATTTGTTTTTATTCTTTTTTGTGCCATGGTCTCTACTAGACGGAGGGCTTGCCTTAAAAAGGCTGTGGCGACCCAGACAGAAGGTCTGCCTAGAAGCGTGGCTACACAGGTCTCTGGTTGCAAGGAGTGCCAGAGCCTGCTACTGCTGGATGAGGGTGGCAAGCAGTTCTCCTGTGCAAGGTGTGAGCAGGTGGAAGATCTGCTTAGCATGGTGGCTGAACTGAAAGAGGAGGTTGAGAGACTGAGGGCCATCAGGGACTGTGAGCGGGAGATTGACTGGTGGAGTAGCTCCCTAGAGCGCCAGAGAGAAAGGCGCCGGGGAGATCCCCCGCAATTGGTGGTGGACTCCCTGACCTGTCCCCGTAGGGCAGAAGGGGGATATCTGAGGGATAGGGAGGGCTGGCAGAGAGTCCCTGCTCGGTACCCTGCTCGGTACCGTGGGCAATCTCCCACTCTGCCTCCCCAGTGTCCCCAGATCCCCCTAAGCAATAGATTTGCAGCATTGGATGTTGAAGAGGTGATAAGGAGTGAAGTGCAGGAGGATTCCCACAGGAGGTCACCAATGGCAAGGCAGTCAACTCCGTGCATTGAGACTGCTGCTACTAAGAAAGAAAGGAAGGTGATCGTAGTGGGTGGCTCCCTTCTAAAGGGAACTGAGGGCCCCATTTGCAGACCAGACCCAAACCGCAGGGAAGTGTGCTGTCTCCCTGGGGCCCGGATCATAGGTTCATAAGGTTGGAAAGGACCTACAAGATCATCTAGTCCAGCCATCCTCCTATCACTATCCCTACCGAACTACTAAATCAAATCCCTCAGCACCTCATCTAAACGCTTCTTGAACAGTGCTAGGGATGGTGCCTCAACCATTTTCTCTGGCTCAACATGTAATTCCTTAAAAACTCTTTAGGTTAATTACATCTAAATACAAGTGGGGTGTTTAGACAGTACAGAAGCATTACACAATATATTTAAAAAAAAACCAACAACAGAAAAACAACAGACTGCTTAATGATCTGTTAATATCCTAAGGCTTTAACAATAATTACACAGATGTACTGTGAACCAGAATTTATGAGGCTAATCGCTGCCTAAAGCATGCACTTTATATGAGATTTTCTTTAAAGGTTACTGTAGGTTATATAATACCCAATATACCCATGCTTTTGATAACTTGAAAAAAGATTTTTTTTAAAGATGCTATACAGAAATATAATAATTTATATGTATTCCTAAGAAATCTGGACAAAAATATGAGTTTGAAGGCAGTAGCAGGAATCTATTATCTTAATGCACTATGGTACATTAAAAAAAAAAGCAAGAAATTTGATAGAAATCAATTCAGATTTACCAATAAACAATAGTTAATCTTACTGTACACTATTATTATTTATGAAATATTTCCAGGAGTGTTAAGAATGGGTATGTAGTGGATATGGGAAAAAACAAACTAACAAACACCACCTGAGAACATCTTTCAGAAATAAAAAAAATAAAAACCTGCCATTAAATAAATATAAAATAAATAAATGCCAATAAATAAAATAAAACCTGCCATTTTATACATCTACACAACGCTACATGCGTGCACTGTTTGAGTTTTGTGGCACAGCACTAACAGTAAATTCACTGACATTCTTTTCCATCCAAAATGCAATATTGTGACTTTCTGAGCTAGCTGCTATTATTTGAAGCAATATGCAACAAGCTTATCTTAAGTTAGGGTCATTTTGGCATTTATAAATCTATGCAACATTCCTAAACCACCTTCATCACTCAGAGATCCCATAAGAAAATTCTTGTTTCTTAAGATTATTAAACACCAGTATAGTTTACAACAATGAAATAATGAACTAAATTGATTTGGAACGTATTACCTACATAAATAAAATACACTGAAAAGTAGTAACTATTACATTACATATCAAACATGCATTTCAATTTCAAATGTATTAACATCCTCAACTTATCACAGGTGAGTCAGGATCAGCTAATCGGTACTGGTATTACATGATCTTTAAGGTTCCTTTCCAAGCCAAACCATTCTGTGACTCTATGAGTCTGTAACTGAGTCCAAGTGTCTGTTTGCAAGAGGATGAACCTCTGGCAATGGCACAAAATGTGAATGTCTTAGGTTGTTGGAAATCAGCAAGATGAATGTGTGCCAGAAGTACACTCTGACAGTGAAGGTGTCCAAAAATAATCTTTTCCTATTAGAAGCAGGTAATGATTATTTCCCATTACTCAGCTCTCGGGAGGAACAATGGGAATGAGGCACTTTCAACCTGGAGGAGATATACCTCTTTGGGCACCTGCAGCAGCTTTCCTCATCAATAGGTCACCAGCAGAATAGTGTCAGACCCTTAACTGCAATGCAAGCTAAAGAACAACAAAGAGTGTGCAAATTGAGACAAAATAATTTTAAATTGGGTGCCTATTTCTGATTTTTCCCCTATAGTGACAGACAACCAGTGACATAAATTGCCCAGATATACTGATGCTCCCCTCGACAAAGCCCTAAGAACCTTGTTCTTGTCTCCGATATGATACTGCTACTGCCTTCTCAGTTCTCTTCGAGCTGAATGACTATATCCCAATTACACAGTACACTACTAAGCCAATAAGCAGCTCGTGGAAAAACTAAGCTCCACCAGTTACAATCAGAAAATTGAGAGAGGGAAAAAAGGAGAAAAATACAAAACTCACCTTCCTTTGTAATCCATTCTAAGAGAGAATTATTTAGCATGCATTTCACTTCATATTTTAATGTCTATTTCCAGTTCTTCCATTCCTATTTATACTTTTAAAACCTTCAACAACTGTTGTTAAAGCATTTCTGCAACTCTTTGGCAAGCCATTCACATCAATATTCTTTCTGAAGTGATAGAAGACCTATTTGCTTTATTTTAAAGTATTACTAATAGTAATGTTTGTCATATTATATTATCCCTACTAAAGGGTATACCCAAAGACAAAATAAATCTCTCTTAACAAATGCTATTGTCATACAATATTCAGCTTGTGATTGGCAACAGGACAAGGGGAAATGGCCACAAAGTGAAGGATAGGAAGTTATGCACAAATGCGCATAAAAACTTCTTCACAGTGCACTGACACAGCTGCACAGAGAGGTGGTGGAGTCTCCTTCTCTAGAGATATTCAAGACCCACATGGATGCCTACCTGTGCAACCTGGGCTAGGGAGCTGCTTTGGCAGGGGGGTGGGGTCTATTATCACTTGAGCTCCCTTCTAACCTCTACAATTCTGTGATTCTGTGATCTCTTTTTTTAAACCTTAAATCCATTTCACAGCCACTGCTCTCAGAAGTGTAATTCTTTCCACATTGTATAAGTACATTTTGCATTTCATATTCTTAAATATACAATTTTGAATATTACTATACTGAAATATATTTTGTCATTGTGGGTTTAGTTCACTAGGAGAATCAATAGGGTTCTGAATCAACAATCTATTTACCACCTCCATTCTCCTTCCATCATCCATCGATTATTTCATCTAATTTTATATACACCTAGAATACATACATAAAAGCACGAACAACTGTTAATCTCTTAGAAATGTCCTTCAACACCCATCTCCAACCTAGGTTCAAGTTAAGAAAACAAAATACATTAAAAATAGGATTATAAGTCTAAAGTAAAAGGATTATATTAACTTCATTCTGAAGGAAATAAAAACGGATTTATAAATACAAGTCTGATGAGCCTTCAAATTTATGAATAAATAAGCATCTCATGGTTCCTATTCTGAAAAAAGATGTGATAATACTACCCAGTTAACAGAAAGAACAAAATTTATCTAGCAATCAAGTGTGTTCCTTGCAAGGAAATGCTATAGCTGCAATTCTCAATTTCAACCACAGCACTCCCACTCTTACAACAGTGAGGGAGCATTCTGATCCCATTCTGCAGCTATGTAACAAATAGATTCTAATTGTTTCTGGGGGAAGCTTAACACAGATGAAAGATGAGTACACTAAATTCCTAACCCATGAAATACTGGATTTATAAATAAACAATACTGAGCTCCACTTCATTTAACCTTTTCTCAAGATATGAGCATAATCTTGTAGTTACAAAAGTAGAAGTCTGATATACATTATCAGACCCTTAAATCTGGAGAAAGATTTTCATATTATTAGATACTGATATATTGTAATTTCTGCTTTTCTTAAATTCAATTCACAATTTATAGAACAAGAATATCTCTCTATATCATTTGGGCTTTGTGGATAAAATAATAAATATTTATGATCCTTTAATTAGAAGATCTTAAAAAGATCCGTTTTCCATCTTATAAAGGAAAAGAAAAAAATAAAAGAGTTCAAATGTTTTAAGCTAAAAAGGACATTAACATTAAAGCCTACAATAACAATCCAATACTGCTTTCACATGATCAGTTTCTCAAAACTGCTTAGCATCGCTCTAACAGTTATTTTTGTTTCCTTCTTTCTCTTAAGTATTCTTGTGATATCAAGTAATGTTACAACAACAACCAAAAATACCCAAACCCTGTCTTCTTCAGGTACTTGCTGCTTAGTGTAAAATAGAACTTTTGCATTAAGATTCAGCTACTTTCTCCTAACTTATGAGTGTACATTTTTTAATGAATAACATTAAGAAAAAAGCATGGGCCAATCTTGAACTACTGAATATTATACATAATACTGCTCCAGCTTGTTAATGTCAGTGTCTCTGTCCATTGATCGGTTCCAAAAGCCCAGCATCTGCTCTGTATATCAAGAGCAGACAAGGTAAGCACTGCAAGTGTCCAGACTCCACTTCTTCAGGTCCTCAACAACACAATTTCAAGTAAAAAAA
This sequence comes from Cyrtonyx montezumae, assembly GCF_038088225.1. NCBI lineage: Eukaryota > Metazoa > Chordata > Aves > Galliformes > Odontophoridae > Cyrtonyx > Cyrtonyx montezumae. The sequence goes on from NW_027072035.1 coordinate 7,751,825, forward strand.
AAAAAATTACAAGGTCAATGAAAATCCTTGAAGAGAAAATATTCTGTATATTCTAACCTTTCCAAGGTGATGAAATAATAAGTCCAGCAGCTTCCACCTTGTCCATTAGGTTGTAATGCCTCCACGTCCTGGCCCATTTACTCAGCAAATCCTAGACAATCTTTCTCCCTGCAAGCTGCTTTCTTATAGCTTTCAGCTGGAAGTACTAAGATTTACCAGACAGAATGTTTATCTCTGTATCCAGATGATAACATAGACAGAAGATGAATTGGGTAAACAACAGCTGCAACTTCACTTACAATATAATTTATTGTAAATATAAATATCTAAGCATAATAACTATCTCCACATAACTCTGAGTTTGTTCTTTAGAAAACAAGGAGACCGTGGCCTGCATTCACTCTCTGCTCTTACCTCCCACATCCACAATAACTGCAGTTCTGATGCACAATTCATAGTAATATCAGATCCACTAGACACTGATATTTCATCAAATGTGTACTAATAGTATAAACAAGCAAATAAAACCAGAAAAACAATAAAAATACACTACACAGAAATACAGAGAAAACTGAGATCTTGATCCTTCTGCATTGACTTGTCAAGATTTCCCAATGAAGTCTGAAAAGTGATCAAAAATGCAACATGTGATCAACAAGCCGGGTCAAAACACAGTAAGTTATGGGATGCTAGAATGACATCAGGCCCTGCTCTAACTATATATGCCAAGGTAATCTATAGAGGAAACTACAGTGTACTTAGAAATTGCAGTTGGATAGGTAACATAAGAGTCGGACGATTCACAAGAAATATCAGCTGCACTGCCATTTTGTCTTTTGAGTTCTCTCAAACGATGTCTGTTTTATTAACATCTAGTTAATAAAAATGCAGCTAACTTACAGTTCTTCTTGTTCTGGGCCAGCTGTAAATTCCTCTACCTTTTTTCCTACTTTTCCTGATCTTTCTAAATATGGCCCCTTGATATTATTTTCTGTTTTGCCTTCCAACCATACTAGACATTCCATTGCAGGGAATAATTTGGGATATCTGCATCATATAGGGAATATTAAACAAAAATAATACAATTTTGTATAGGCTATTTGCTATGTAGGTACGATGCTCCACAAGTAATGCTTCCTATTTATTTCCATGGAAACTACAACTGATACAAAGAACTGCTTGATAGAGCAAATTCTCAGCTACAAAACACTATTTTTCAACCAACATCATCAATAGCTATGCATTTTCACCAGCAACCAACAACAGTCTGCAAGCTATACTTAAAAAATCTGAACCAGTGGAGGTGACCTCGTGTCACAGTGGCACTGCTGAAACATTTCACTCACTGCCTCCCTGTGCTCACATTCACTGTTTGGTATCCATGAATGTTCATCAAGCATCAAGGAAGGTCAATGGATTCCATTCTTTTCTGCATGGACAAATTAATGATACATCTTTGGTCCATATTCACTTCCATGTCAAATGCCATACTGTCAGACTGCCTCTCTGCTGACATCTGCCACGTGGCAACAAAATGGAATGAAATATCGGTGGGAAGATCAACCTGTACTGCCATACCACCAACATCTGCCTCTGATGTTGTGGGCCAACACAGCATTACTTTCAGAACAGCTAATGTACATACTTCCTATGTTCCTATCATATAACCCATAAAAGCTGCATATAAAATAACTCTAATAAAGGCAAAATTGAGATGTTAAGTCAAAATCAGATTTCTAGTTGCTTTTTGTTATAATTATTTTTGATTCAGAGTTCCAATTTGACATATAAAGATCTATTTATTAGGTCTTGGCAACGCAAGAGAACAATCTGTGGTGTGCCACAGTCAGAATCTTTTTAAGGTATAATGAAAACTCGGCTTTTCTCTTAGAGTATTTCCAGACATGTAGACTCACAAATTGCTTATTTCGATAAAAACTCAAATTTTTTCATTATGCTCCAGATGTGTAGAAATCTGTTTTTCAATTTTTATGTCTTCGGTGATCTCCTTTAAAGACAAGAAACGAGCACCTCAGATACAGCAGTATTTAACCATGAACTGCTGTATCATTTTATGTTCCTATACCGATGCAAAGAAAACAGGCACCGATTTCAACAAAACACACCAACACAACATCAATCTTAAACTTATTTTGCATATTTTAATATAGAGAAAGCTTTCATGTTATACATTTTCCCCATTTTCTGATACATCCTCATTACAACTGTGGCAGTGTCAGAAGTTTACTGCTGAAGTCGCTAATAAGAAACAGTGTTTAGACATAAGGAAAAAATTCTTTAACACAAGTGTGGTGAGGCAAGTAGAACAGATTGCTCAGGGTTGTCAGTGTCCCATGCCCAGAACTGTGCAAGGATAAGGTGTATATAATTTTGAGCAACCTGACCTAGTGAAAGGTGTCTTTACCTGCAGGTGAAAGCTGGAACCAGATGATATTAAAGGCTTCCCCAAGCTAGCCAGTCTACAATTCTATGACTTTTATTGCTTCAAGTTGAAAAAAATTATTTTTCTAAAAGCTGCATCAGAGACAATCAGTAGCAATTATGTATTTTTGTACTGCTGGAAAATTCTCAACTTCGTCTCAAGGTCCAATTTTTTGATGACAACTTTTCTTCTAATGGAACTTGAACCTATAAGCCTATTTCCTAATTTCTTGTTATGCCAAGATTCTTCCATATCCAAAAACATTTGTATGTACTGTTACGGCCAGAAAACCAACTTCAAGGGCTGATCTCAGCTTGACCTAGACAAGCAGTAGGAGATGAAAAAAAAAAAAAAAAGAAATCACAGACACTTTTCAAAATGGCAGTGTTTTAAGGTGAGCAGAATCAGTTTATTTGTCTACCTTCTGCGGTAGTTCAACACTAGTAGTGTAGCTAAGCATCACCACAATGTTTTCACTTCACCTTCTAAGAAGGAGAGGGTAAATGCATACAGGCTGCTCACCAATTACCCCTCAAGGGAAAAAACAGCCAGGTAATGGAGATTAATATAATTTATTGCCTATTGACTGCAGAGTAGAGAAGTGAGCACTAGAAGCAAACTAAGAACAATTTTTCTTGCATTCATCCTCTTCTACCTGCTCCTTGTGAGCAGCATCAAGAAGCAAGGAATATGGGCTGTGATCAATCCAAAAAGTTTCATTTACTCCACTCATCCCATGCTACTCTCTGCTCCTGTCCAACATGCAGTCCTTCACATGGATGTCATTCTTCCCAGCTGATCCCACATAGGAGCAGTCCCCCATAAGATTCTTCTCTCCAAATGGAAAGACATGGATTTGATGGGTGGATTAATCGATGGATGAAGAACAGGATGCAAGATTGTAACCCATGAGTAGAGGTCAATGGATCAACATCTGGATGGAGATCAGTGACAAATGGTGTCCCCTAGGGAACAGTACCAAGACCAGTTCTTTTTAACACCTTCATCAGTGGCAACAAGAGGGGGGCTGAGCGCATCCTCAGCATGTCTGCAGATGACATCATGCTGTGGTGTGCTGTTGGCATGCCTGAAGGATGGAATGCCATCCAGAGAGATGCCTCAACAGGCTCTAACAGTAGGTCCAGGAGAACCTCATGAGGTTCAACAGTGCTAAGTGCAAGCTAATGCACATAAGCCATGGCAACCTCCCAGAACCAGTACAAGCTGGGGAATGAAAGAAGTACGAAGCACAGCCCTGCTGAAAAGGACTTGGAGGTACAGGTGGATGGGAAGCTGGACATAGCCAGCAATGTGCAATCACAGCCCAAAAAACCAACCGTACTTGGGCTGCACCAAAATGGATATGGCCAGCACATCAGGAGACCTACTCAATGCTAGTGAGGCCTCACAATGGAGTACTTTGTCCAGATGTGAACTCCTCAGTACAGTAAGGACATGGACCTGTTGGAGTTAGACCAGAGGAGGGACACAGAAATGATCCAAGGGATGGAACAGCTCCCCTAGGAGGACAGGCTGAGTGAGCTGGGGCCATTCAGCCTGGAAAACAAAAAGCTCCAGGGAGACCTGACAATGGCCTTTCAGTATCTAAAGAGGGCAGTAACTGCAGAAGGGACAGACTCTGTAGGAAGGTCTGTTGTGACAGGACAAAGGGAAATGGTTTCACGCAAAAAGGGAGAAGATTTAGATTGGATAAAATACAGAAGTTTTTTTACCATAAGGGAGGTGAGACACTGGAACAGGTTGCCCAGAGTGGTGGTAGGAGTTGGTCATGCTGGATCAAAGTCTGAGCAACCTGATCGAGCTATAGCTGTCGCTGTTGATTGCAGGGCAGCTGGACTGGATAAGCTTCCAACACAAAAGTTTCTATGATACTATGATAATATTTATACAAGTACCAATAGATCCACTGTTGTCAAGTTTGCTCATCACCTTATCTCTTTCCACTCTCAGTAACCATACAAAAAAAAAGAAAAACATTTCCTAGAATTACTCACATGACTTCCTCGAAGGGCACAGTAGATATCTCAACCAGAATATTTCCATTTGTAAGAGGTATCTCCTAGGCTTTTGCTCATTTTGCTGACAACTAGAGCAGCTATAAGCTACAGTTTGTCCCCTCACTCATCATGTATTTACTGCATAAAAAATAGAAGAATCAAATCCCCATCTAGCTCATCCATTCCTACTCCTTACAGTAGTTCTCTTTTACTGTATACAAATCTTGGGAAATTTGAAACAATGAAAGAATGTGCAATTAACAGACAATAGCTTAAGGTTATCTCTACTAAACAGCACCAATTGCCTGTACAACATACAACAAGACTGCTGTAATACCAAAAAAGATAAGATTTATATATCCTAGCAAACGTGTTATATGCTGATGAAAAGCATAAAATTGACATAATGGTTCTTCAGGGCTATAAACGTGTTTTCTTTTGCAGCTTAATTGACAATGACTAGATTGACCTTTTCTCTATAATTCTAACTACAGTAGAGCAATTAGACAAATCACCACCTCCATCGTTTCTCACAGATATTAAATAAAGTGCAAAAGGATGCTACTCTCAATCACCTCTTTATGCTGATGTAACTGCAGAATAGCATTTTACACTTCCACTCATAAGTGCAAGTTGGACTAAAAAAAAATTCTCTTAAATCATACACGATAATGAAAAGTGACAAATATGTTAGAAATAATCTGCATCATCCAATCTGCTGAAAATCCCATTACTACATTCTAAATAAGCATTCATGCCCTTCACTATTACCATAACAAAGTCTTTTTTCTGACAATTCATGCTTTTCACTTATTCTTTGGCTCACTGAAACTCAGAGGCCCTGTTTTGCAAGCAGTGCTTTACACAGACCCGGGCAAAATCACTGTGCTTCTCAAGAAAGATTAAAGATTCTTAGTAGCTGTATTTTACATTGGATAATTCAGTGTTAGGACTCTCTCCTTATTTTCACTACTCCTTCCTCTCCTCTGTAGGTACATAGTGTATGGTGTCAATTAGGAAAAAGATGAAATAATATTATATTCTTATCTCATCACTGTGACATTACTCAAGATACACGATTGTTAACGGAAAATTTTTAACTTGAAGAATTCAGCCAGGTTACTTATCTTTAGTATACCAAGACTGGATTTTAAGATACTGTAATCTGAGATCTGATGCTCTTCCAAAGTACCTAAAAAATTACCCACTGCAGCCTTTTAAGATGCAATTGAACACTATATTTTCATTTGCATACAGACATGCCTTTATATAACCACACAACCAACAATAAAGAAAGTTATTTCATTCAAGTGTCTATTCAACACCGCTATTTTTGAGGCACTTGCTGAAAGACACTGATGCGACAAGCAATTGGAAGTATAAAAAGGAAGGTGTTTGTTCATTAGGCATCACTTTAGAATACAACAACTCACAATATTTGCAGGCTTGGAAAGAGGAACTTTATTTTCCTCTGCCACACTTTATTTCACCCTTTGAGTACTCAAAGCATGTATCTAAAATTACATTTTAAGGAGAAGTGTGATAAAATCATTTCCCTAAATTATATTAAATCCAGTGATCTATTCTAACTATAATCTCACTTCTGAATCCTTGTCTTCGGAACGAGGGACAGAAAAAGTATGCAATGGGAATGTCTATGAAAATGATTAATTGAAAATAATTATCTAAATCACCTGTAAAATTATAGCATAATACCTACTTTTTTTTTCCATTCATTTTCCCTCGATAGCATTGCCTGGTCACAGTGTCTGGTTCAGCAGTAAGAAATTTAATGACATATACAGACACATCATCCTCCTTTCTCATTCCTCACAACTTATGGAATATAGCTGGAGCAAAAGTCTTGCCAAATTGAAGACTGACCTGAAGGCTGTATAAAATGTGTCAGAAATCAGATGTAAAGGCCTGACTCAAAATACTAACAATGAGAAAGTCTAAAAACCACTAAACAAAGGCAGTAACAATGAACGGTAACAAAGGGTGCTTGCTGGCACGTGAACTCAATTTTAAAAGGACATATAGTGAAACGGAAGTGAAGCTTGCAGCAGCTGGACAGTGAAAGAACACAACCTGAGAAAACCAAGTAATGAAGAGTAAAAATTATCCAAAGATTAATAGAACGGTATGAGATTATGTCACTTTCATCCACAACATTCACAGTGGTTGAGGGGTATATTCAAGAAGCCTTACATTCATTCCCTGTTCTTTTCATGGGTCATAGCTCCTTCCAAAACGAACCACACCAACTCTCACGCAGTTCCCAGCCATGGAGGCACTATGAGACTGCTCTGGTCCAGCCATGTAGCCAAGGCTACACACTGTGATCTCAGAATGGTTTAATTCCTGCTATAATTCAGCTGTTACAGTATCTAAAGCAGGGTAATTTGTTTACCAGGAAATAAAAGCCCATTGCCTTGCTACATTTTCATTGAATCGTAGAATGGTTTGAGTTGAAAGAAACTCTTAAAGAGGTTGGAAGAGACTTTTAAGATTATCAAGTTCATCCATCCACCTAGCACTATCAAGTCCATTGCCAAACCATATCCAAAGTGCTACAACCACATGCCTTTTCAACATCTTTAAGGACTCCACCACTTCCCTAGGCAGCCTGTTTCAATGCCTAACCAGTTTTTCTGTAAAAAAAAGTTTCTCAATACGCAATGTAAACCCTGGGATCCCAGGGTCTCATTCACTTTTGTACCTCCTCAAGCGGTCACAAACCTGATCTTTGTTTACAATGGGAGGGACTTCACTTCCCCAGTCCCTGCCTTGAAAGGCCTCAGAGATCTAAGAATGATTAAATGCAAAAAATAAGGCAAAAGAATTGAATGATGCCTTTTAACCATATTAATAATCTCTGCTCCAATTAAGTAGATAGACAGATATACATAGATAGATAGATGATAGACAGACAGACAGACAGACAGACAGACAGACAGATAGATAGATAGATAGATAGATAGATAGATGGAAAGCCTACAGAATATGGCATTCAAGCAAACAGTGATCCAGGTCAAATTTTAATATCTACTGATAACATTACTTTTGTCAACAATCAAATTTTAAATGAGGCCAATAAAATATGAAGGGAATATGGGATGAGAGAAGGGAGGGAGGGGAGGAAGGGAGGGAAGGGAAGGAAAGGAGGAGAGGAGGGAAGGAGGAAGGAGGAAGAAGGAAGGAAGGGAAATCAGTGTGAAATTAGTACATTCCTTCCATTTCAAAGAGCTATACATCCTACATGACATGGTAGAGTTTTATACAGTCATTGAATTGAGGTGCTTTGACACCTAATCTATTTCATAAAACTTAAAGGTATGCAGATTCATAAGTATCGTACAACATCACCAGGGCACACCTGATATCCTTCTACAGTTTTATTCAGAAACTATTAGACAATATTGACTGTCAGCATCTCAGCTGACATGCAGTTTGTAGTAAAGTGATGTATCAGAAAAATATACTGTAGACAAATTTCTATTGAAAACTTTCTGAAATGCAAATCCATTGTAATAAATGATTTATTAATATTGCAAATAGGATGATTTGATGTTAAAGAAGGGCTATCTAAATGCAAGAGTATTTCCAAGTACTGCTCGAGCAAGTAAAATATCACTAGAAAATATATATTTTTAGTTGCATTTTTATTCTTTTATTTTCAATTGTAAACATTGAATTTTTAGAAACCACTATTTTGTTTTGGAAGTCTACAGGTCACAAGAATTAAATGATGTTTGCAGTTCAACTTTGAATTGAAATAACCTGGAATTTCTGTGTTTCTACTGCTATTATCTAAAATCATGAATGTCCTTACAGTAAGTTCAAAGTTAAAACAAAACACTTAGTGGTAATTCTGCCGCTACTGAAGCCAGCGAAGCCAGGAAGAGTCAGGAAAACAGTCCAAAAGGAGAGCACTAAGTACACTATGTTGCACAGAATGCATTTTCTTCCCTGGTATACCCCAGGGGGTCTAATACAATTCTAAATTCTTGCCACAGTCTCCCAGGACAGGAGACAGCTAATAGATGAGAGCTTGTGCACACACTTTTCATTTTTCCCCTGCTACAAAGATAAAAGGATGGCACAAACTTTCTAAGTCAATATCTAATTGATATGTCTGAAAGCAAAAGTGGAACTGCAGTTTGCAATACAGATTAGGGAAACACTTTCTAGAAAGACTAAATGATCAATTGTATTTTTGTACTATTAGCTGGAAGTACAAGTTTAACTTCTTTGAACTTTATTAGAACTCAGAAATCAAATCTGCATGTGTTTGTAAGTGACAACTGCACCACTCTATTTACATAAACTATTTTTATCAAATTGAGACATATCTGCAAACATGTGTTCTGGTTTCAGCTGGGAGGGAGATAGTTTTATTTCTAGTGCCAGTTACATGTTTCGGACTTAGAATCAAAACAGAAGTTGTAACATACTGATGTTTAGGATGTCATGGAACACTGCCTGCAGAGAGCCCATGGTTTCTCTGGCTCTTGCACTGTCCTGACACTGAGGACACAGACAGGACAGCTGACCCAAACTGGCTAAAGGGATGCCCCATGCCATATGGTGTCATGTTGAACTGGGGGAGTTCAACATCTGCTCATGGACTGGATGGGCATCAGTCGAAGGGTGGTGAGCAAATGCACTGTGCATTTCTTTTGTTTATTCTTTCTGTTAGTAGTTCATTTTTTTTCCTTCGATTTGCTTTTATAAATTTCTCATTAAACTTCCCTTACAGAGCAGATGAAGGCCACTCCTAACACGATGATTCTATAATTATCTCAACCTTTCCTTTTGTTTCTCTTCCCCATCCCACTATGGAGGGAGGGAATGAACTGCCATGTGTTGGTTAAGGATGTTCATATTATCGTATTCAACTTGTGTCTTTCACCGAACTGTTTCATGTTCACAGTTTTTCTGTAGTTTTAAAAATGCAATCACAACAAAGCATCCAGCCAATAGCAAATACTTGACAATAGTATTCTGTCAATGTAGCCTACATATATCAAAATTTGAAGGACTACTAAAAAAATGCGGAACCACTGTATACAGATGTGTAGGAAAAGAATCTACTGAAATCTATCAACTGAAAGAAACATACAGTAAACAATAGAGCTATAAAATTCTAAAGGGAAGACCTTTTGCTTTAAGTGCTTTATTCACAGTAGGAAAGTATTTATAATATCTAATGACTTCAGGAATATTTGATCATCATCTGAAAGGCCCTGCTCTGTAATACTTCATTCTGTGTTCTATACAACAAGCTTACTGTTACGCCTTGTAGAGTGATAGCTGCCAAGATAAGCATAGAATAGCAACTGCTACAGCAAAATGGTGTCTAGACTTCCCAACTAAAATTTTCCTGGAGAGATTTTTGTATATACTTTGAGACTGCATTTTACCCTGAATTATACCAACAGCTACCTCAGCCACAGCAACCAAAACCATATAAAACTGAGTTTGCTATGGTCAAGCAACCCATGATTTGCAAATATGCTGAAAATAAGTCTGAATGAATGCATTTTATATTATAAAATGCATTTTACCCAGAGTATTTACCCAGAGTATTTTACCAGAGTATTTACCCAGAGTATTGTTAACTGAGAAATGTAACAGGTCTTTTATCTCCTTTTAGGGTTTTGTCAAAATCAATCTCAATATTTTTCTAATCAAAGTATGTCTTTTTTCAAAACATTTACATATTTTATCACCTCATACTTTGATTTTTCTGGGTTGAAATAAACTGTGCCACTATGATTGCTTTGAAAAGCACTTTCAAGGATCTGCAGAGCCCCTACTAATGTTTAGCTAGTACTGATTTGTAGCAGGAAAGAACCAGAGAAGAACAGAATAATTAGCAGATGCTCCACTGTCCACATCCATGAGCCTGAGATTCTGTTTTATAAACAGAATTCCCATTTGTTTAGTAAAATCATCTGTTGTACAGTGTTCTCTTCTGCACTGGGCCATACAGGAGCCACGTGGTCCATAACATGTTGTTAATTCTTCATTTTTGAACAGTGAGGCCTTTTAGATACTGCATCCAGCCTCAGGTTTCAGCACCCAGGGTTTAGCCTAGCTTGAGGTGGAATAGATCATGGAATATAGCATTGTTACTGGAAAAAATAACCTGCTACAATCTGTTATGTTTCTCTCAAAGCAAACACGCTGTAGCGCCTGAGACTTAGTAACTTAACTAGATGTAACTCTGACCTATACCTATCTAAACATAAGCAGGATATTCTGCTTTTGAGATATATGCCTACTCATAACAGATTTTTGCCTCACGTTACACAGTAACAAAACTTGTACAACACATTCATTGGAACAGAATCAGAACTAAAAAAGATTCTGGCAAAAAAAAGTAAATAACCTAATTTATTTCAAAATAAAGGTGCATAAAAGAAATACATTTTTTTCCTATTCTAAATGGCAGCTGTTTTTAAACTCCTTATTTGGAAAGCATTGATTCCTTCAGCACCTTTAGAAGCTTACACAAATGCCTTATGCCTATTCAGAAAACATAGCATGCAATGTTCAAAATTTCCTTCATAAGCACATTATATTAATTTTAACAACAGTAACAACAAAAAGGAAGCAAAAGCATGAACTCTGAAAGACGATTCATTAAAGAGAAGGAAAATGGGGAAAAAATAGAAAATATATCAGAAACTGTTCTGAAATATTAATTTCACTAACCTCAGATAAAGTGTAAACTCTATTTTAACAGAAAAAGAATTAGTGTGTGATGTCAGATGTGTTATGTATTGCTTCTTCTGACTTCTATAGAACCTTCATTTAAAGCTACATAAGTTCATTTTGTAGGAATTGAAGTATTTTGTAACTGATGACTTGTAATTTGTACTTGTGAAGAGCATCCGAAAAATGAACAGAAGAAAAATTAATTTATTTTACTTTCACTGTATAAGACCACTGCAAACAAGAGCCAATTTGAACAGCTTCCCAAGTAGTTTAATAGTTTACTGTAGCTTTCACTCCTCTGAAAGAAGCTAGGGAAACACTATGGCAGTGCGGTTTCTCCAGAATATATTTCTCTCTTTATTAGGAGAACTTCTTTACTCTGGAGATCCGTACACTTCATCACAGAGCTTGAAAAATAGCCTCTACTAATAACAGCCTAGCAGGTCTTGGTAAATCCAAGTTGCTATAACAATGTCTCAAGAGATAACATGATCTCTTTGCACAATGAAAACAGAAGAATATTTTAAGTAACAGAAAAGATTGAGTAAAAGGAAGGCATCTGTGTAGAACTAAACACATGGATATATAAGAAATTTTCAACAGAAATACTGAGTGATTGTGTCAGAGCCAACAACTACCTTTAAAAATATTTAAACTCACTGAGACAACAATGAATATCTGAAAAACAAACAACTGAGTATTTGCGCACTATTTTCTTTCAACCATATAGCACTAAAAAAATGGAAAATTTATAAAAAAGCTGCTTTTCCAAAGTTTTTAGATGATTTTTATTAGCTATCTTCCTTTGTTTAAAAAAAAAATAACTTTAGATACTGATGATGGTATGGAAGTAATGCTTGCAATCATTCTGCTGTAGTTAGACTCTATAATGCAGTCTGGATTAACCAGGAAATCTGTTCCAATGTAAATTTTTGGCATTGTTCTTAACTCTCCCACTAATATTGGTTCACATCAATCCATTAATAGTCGTTGACTAATTAAGTTAGTTACTTTCAACCTACTAGTTGAAATCCAAAGCAGAAAAACAGAAAAGACAAGAAATATGACAAAGTAGGAAATACTTGGTATAAGGAAACAGGGAAAGACCTTTCACTGTACAAAATACTCATAATATTTACACTCAGCAATAGCCTTCATTAGCTTACACTTGGCTAGAATATCTTCCAGAATCAGGACAAATCTTGGAAAGTCAGGAGACAGCAGAAGAGTAAAACTCACCAATTCTACCTTGAGCATGCTTAAGTGAACAGATGAAACAGTATCTAACAGTATTTGCTAGTACATGAATCACGAAATAGCTGAGACTGGAAGGACTCTGACCTCTATGCTCACCTGTTCAGTGTTCTTGCTTCAGCAGGACACTCATAACAGGGTGCCCAGAGCTACACATCCAGGCAGCTTTTGGAGACCCTCAAGAAGGAGACCTCACAAGTTACCTGGGCAGCCTGTGCCAGTGCTCTAAAACCTGCACAGCACAGAAGTGCTTCCTGATTTTCTGAGGGAAACTCCTCTGCTTTAGTGAGCCCAATTCCTCTTGTTCTGGTTCTGGGCATTACAAACAGAGCCTGGCTCCATCATCTTTGCATGCTCCCTTCATTTATTTATACGTATTGCTGAGATCCTGTTTAAGCTTCTTCAGGATGAACAGTTACAGCTATCTCAGCCTTTCCTCACTAAAGGAATACCTCAGTTCCCTATCATCACTGGATCTTCATGGGACTCCTGCCAGCATGTCCACATCTCTCCTGTACCAGACAGCTCGGAACAGGATACAGCAATCCTCATGTGGCCTTAGGCCAGAAAATGGTCTACAGATTGTGGCCAGTAAAAAATTCAAGCATAACAATTTAGCAATGAGCCATGAGTTTCCTGACTTTTCGGCACACATTAAAACTGAAATGCTCTGCCCCTCCTGTATATAAGATTTGATGTACAAGTTGGCTGAGTCCCACCTCCCTTTGGCGCATAGAGATGAATACAGCAATATCTCTCCCACTCCATATGATAAAAATCTAGATGCATAGTCTGAAGAAAGTCTGAGATCACTTTAGTGGGTGTTTTTATTGGAAAAACGAGATCATTAATCGCAGGCTATGCGAAGAAACCAGTCAGACTCCAATTCAGACATAAGCCACTCAGTGTTCACTGCCTACGCTCTATACACATCACCCTGATCATTTCTTTCAGGTTATGTTACCACTTATTTTCCTCATTACATGATTACATCTTACACTAGAATGATCTATTCATTCATTCATCAGCTCAAGTTCAATTTTATCATCATCATCTTCCTCTTCAAGCTCACTACAAGTTTTCAAAAGTACTTTAATCTCTTATCTCCGTTAGTGTAAAACCCTTCACAATTCAGCACTTATTAATTAATCTTGAAATATAAACAAAGATATCATCTAAAACTACATCTAAAATCACAGAAAAATCAGCATAAATCAGCCTTCTTTGGTTATAATGAAAGAAAAAGGGGTTATCATTGAGTTAAGCTGATCAGAATTGAAGTCTGTTAGCATACAGCGTCTGTCTCATTGCCTGTTTATATTTGGCATGTTCCCACCGGTAACATGGATTTAATGTTCATCTATAAAAATCAAATCATTAAAAATATTTTAATTTTCAGCTTATACCCCTTGCAATAAGCACTCTAGAGAAAATTCTGGAACATGGTTATGCACCTTTCAAAAAATATTTTTAATGGGTATTCTGATGGACACTAACTAATGTTGCCTCTACAGTAAATCATTACGACAGCTATTCCTTTTTCTCTTTTTTTTTTTCAAGTACTCTATCCATTCTGACTGCTTAGTAAATTATAAGTTGTACCCTCAGAATACAACAGTAATTGCAATAAGGACTACATCTGCTCTTCTGAGCATCAGTAAATTGGATTTTTTATTTTGTAACACTACTTCAAATTATACCATTGCAAATATTTTGTCTGTGGAAAATGACATAGAAATGATTATATATATATATTTATAGTTTTCATGATGCACTAAGGATTTGGTTTTATAACACACTGTCATTCCATGCCTTCATGGAATATTGCACTTTCTTAATTTCTGTAAGGAATGTCATATAGAAAACAGTTGAGCCATACTTGTGTCAAGTCTGCCATTTCTAATTATCAGCAATCAAGTATAAGCTGCTTCTCCTCTGGCTTAACACATGTATACCTATCTTCCAAAAATTCTTATATGCCACAATTCATAAAATTGTTTAGGCTGATGTTAAGTCCCCTGCACTAGATTAATAACTAATTACAGGAGATATTTATCATCTCAAGTTTCCTGCATGAGAATTGTCAGACTCAATCACCTTCCTCATATTTTCACTATTTACAGAAATAGTGCTTCATTTATCATACACTTCAGCAATGTGACAACATCTGACCATTTTCTCCACTTTTGATGTACTTTAAGAATAATAAGAGTACAAAATTTTGACAACATATTGGAATTTTATTATTTTTTGTAATATCCATTTCTACCTCACTGTGATTCTTAAAAAGCTGTTTATTCTAAAAGGAGTCAATGCAGAAGTAGAACTGGCAGGCTAAAAACTTAATAAACACACAGTTAAGCTTAATTAAAGAAAACACATTCTGATTTTATCACCGATTAATCTTTGCAGACAGTATGAAAATGATTCATTTCATATCTGTAAAAAGTCTTTTATTTGCTAGCAATGACAAAGGAACTGTTTCAGACGTAGTTTTAAAATGGGTTCTGGGCAGTTAACTAACAGCCGAGAGGAGACCTCGTGGACAGCTGCTCAGAGGCTCCACGTCTGGTTTTGTAAAGATCCTCGCAGACTGGATTGGAAAGTAACTCAATAGTTAAAGCAAGGTTATACTGAATAGCACAAATGGGCAGCCAGTGCTAATTCTGGAGGGAATTTCATGCTGCACCACCGAGCACAGTATGATGCTGTTCACACGATGTAAATAAGGTAAGAGTGACAACTCCCAAGTTTACCAATGGAAACTGCAGCAACAATATTACCCTAATGTTACGATGAAACATCTTCCAGAAAATCAGTGACAATACCTTGACCCCTGGCAACCAGCTACTAGCTGTGCAATGAAAGCCACTGTACTGGGTGTGGGTAACCCAGCACTGTCAGGAGGCTCTTGAGGTTCACCATGTGAGATGGGAAGAGACAAGTACAAACAGCAGCATGAATGCCAAGTGGCATTAGTGGTGGGAAGGAGGAGGTAGGAATGCTCCTTAGCACTAAAGCAAGCAGATAGCCGCACTACAGCCTGCAGAGGAGCAACGCTGGAGCATATGGTGCTTGTAAAATAAATGTGGCCCACATCTCTGTGAGGGAGAGGAAAAGAGGAACACAGTGGAAAAAAGGATAAGGGCTGCTGGTAACATCCCTCTTCCCCATCTCACAGCACTGCTCAGGGTGGCAGAGGAGTAAGAAGAAAAGGAGTGATACTGAACCCAAGGAAGAAGCAGGAAAGGTCCTTATCTTTGTTGTTTTGTTTCTTAGTACCTGAATCTGTTTTAATTGGCAATCAAGTGAATTCATTTTCCCTAAATCAAGGCTGCTTTGCCCTCATTAAGTGATATCCCTGCCTTTATTTCAGCCCACAAGCTGAAATCATCTCATTATTTTCCTCTATTTTCCCTCCAGTACTGCTAAGGAGGAAGAGCGAATGAACAGCTGGGTAGTTGCTTGACTATTAGACAAGGATATCCACCACATCAATGAAACCACAATTATTTATGGCAGAATGAAATAGTAGAGATAACTAATCAGACAATACTGCTTTATTTTTAGTTTTGCAAACATTTGATTTAAACATTTTAGCACAATTAAATCAGGTATTGCATGAGTATTGAAAAACTCCTAAAAATAATGCTCCTGGACATAGTTCAAGTGCAAGTTCTTGTGAAGTACCCAAACTGAGGTGATAACAGAAGACAGAGACTAAAAGCAAGTCATCTACCAAATAACTTGAAACAAGAAGCAGAAAAAGCAATATAGCAACTGAAAGACAGTTTTTTCTTAGATATGTGCATGTACTCCTGAAGAATAGTTCAGTTGTCCTCTTACTAATTTGTAACCTGATACCACAATAAATACCTTTTACTTAACCACCCTACTAAGGAAAAATATTGATCCTAACACTGGGATATCACTGAATCTATTTAAAAATAAATTAAAAAAAAAAAAAAGTAAGTCTGTGTGGATAGATTTTTTGTTGTTGTTTGTTTGTTTGCTCTGTTTGTTTTTTGTTTGTTCTTTAGCTGTTTCAACAATACTAGGTTTAATTGGAATGCACTCTACTTTCATCAGATTATACACATACAGAAAATGAAAAAATATGGGTAATTGATATTTCTTGTACTATTTATACAAGTTAGAGCAAGGTTTTTAAGGGATCCTATCAAATATACTATGGACAAAAAATGCTAAATTATCCCACAAAAATAGTTTTTCTCCAAATGCTTTTTCTGTAACAGTATTTTCCCTTTTCCTGTTCAAACAAAATGCTTGATCACTGTAAAAGCAATAATATAAAAGCAATAATAACATGGTCTGCTGATCTTTCTCTGATTTCTTTCACTACTGGTTTCACAACAATGTACCAAAGCATCAGTATCAATGAAAGGACACTGAGATGGACTTCAGACTGGAAAAGTAAGGTCAGCAGAGGCAAAGCTTTATGAACTGATGTCGGCCTCTGTTCACCATCCCTTTGCACTGTACAGAGAAGAGGGCATAGAAGAGTGGGGAATTAAGGAAATAAGTAAAAACTGGGAAGATGAGGAGTATGGGGGAAAAGTGTCTCTCCTTTTGTTTTTCTTTTCCCTTGCTATTCTTTACTATTTTTAATTGGTAATAAATTAATTTTCCCAAAGTTGAATCTGCTTTGCCCATCAGTAATTGGTGAGTGATCTCCATGCCTTTATCTGGACCCATGAGCATTTCATCTCATTGCTTCTCTGTTCTGTTGAAGGAGACTGAGAGGGCAGTTGGGTAAGCACCCAGCAGCCAGACAAGTTTAACCCAGTACAAAGACATTTTTTTCAAAAATTTTCAAGAATTTTTTTCATCTTTTTTTTTCATTATCACAAAAAACAAACAAACAAACAACAAACAAAAATCAACACAAATATCCAACCATAAAAAAAATTCAGAATTTTAAGTAGGGAATTCACTTAAGTATGCCAAGAGCCTTTGTCTAATATCAATTTCTGTATTTTGAAATTTAAATATCACTCTCACATCATTGTACTAAACACTTTTGTAAGGAAATTTGTTTCACCTTAAATATGCAATTAAAAAGTATGACATTCAAAAGAATAAATTCTCTTAAAAATGAAAAATACAGGTGACACATTCTATACCTTTTAATGAAGCTTTTAATGTACCTAACTACAAACACTTGACAATTATGCAGAGGACCCAAAGATCATCTTTCAGATAATGCTTAAAAGACTGAGTAAAATCAGAATTAATAAATGCTACTATTCATCTTCAATAACTCATGAAAGATATGTTATACAAAAGTATCGTTTCTCTTCTGGAAGGCTTCTCTATACACCAAGATAAGGTCATACAAAAATATAGAAATAAGAATCAATGCTCCTGAAGCATATCTCCACTTCAGTCAGACCACACTGCTGAATACTAACATGAAGCATTAGTATTTGTTGTCACCAAAGATTAAAATGCACATTTTTGCTTATGCAAAAAAAAAAAGTCTATGCATTTGTAGTTTTAATGTATTTTTAATTAAAATTATTTCCATATCAAACATGAAGAGAGTTGCATTTTTAGGAAGATTATTTTAGCAGTTTTTGCACTGGAAAATAATTCCACATTCACTAAACTTGGATTTTATTGAAAATATACTGTAAGAACTTTTTTTTTTTTAATGTCCACCTCTGCTAATGAAATGCTGGAGCATCCACACATAAGGCAGCAACTTTAGCAAGTGATCACCTGCTCAGAGCACCTTCAGCATTGTATTCTCTACCCACTACACATCTAGATCAGACCAAATACTTCAAAGGAGGAAAAGGACCTGGGGGTGTTGGTTGATGCTCAGCTTAACATGAGCCGGCAGTGTGCCCAGGTGGCCAAGAAGGCCAACAGCATCCTGGCCTGTATTAGAAATAGTGTAGCCAGCAGGAGCAGGGAGGTGATCATCCCCCTGTACTCAGCTCTGGTACGGCCGCACCTCGAGTACTGTGTTCAGTTTTGGGCCCCTCACTACAAGAAAGACATTGAGGCCCTGGAGCGTGTTCAGAGAAGGACAACAAAACTGGGGAGGGGTCTGGAGCACAAGTCTTATGAGGAGCGGCTGAGGGAGCTGGGATTGTTCAGTCTGGAGAAGAGGAGGCTCAGAGGAGACCTTATTGCACTCTACCACTTCCTGAAGGGGGGTTGTGGTGAGGAGGGGGTGGGCCTCTTCTCCCTGATAAATAACGACAGGACGAGAGGGAATGGCCACAAGTTGCACCGGGGAAGATTTAGATTAGACCTGAGGAAGCATTTTTTCTCTGAAAGAGTGGTCAGGTACTGGAATGGCCTGCCTAGGGAGGTGGTTGAGGCACCGTTCCTAGCGCTGTTCAAGAAGCATTTAGATGAGGTGCTAAGGGATTTGATTTAGTAGTTCAGTAGGTAGGGATGGTGTTAGGAGGATGGTTGGACTAGATGATCTTGTAGGTCCTTTCCAACCTAATGTACCTATGAACCTATAAAGGCTTTTTGTGCCTTCATCAGCTCACATTAACTCAAGTAGGCAGTCATCACAAAATTTTTAAATACTCCTCTTGCACATGGAAGACCGTGTTAATAATTTACTCTGGTAAGTAGTAGTGTAGAAAACCCCATATGCTCTCTGCCAACAAATGCAAAGCTCAGTTCTGAGCAAATCAGTCTGTTTTAGTGATTCAACTAAAGAAGAGATGCTTCAATGTGGAAAATACTCATTCTTCTGGATTCCGCAGCTGCCCTTTCATTGTCAAGTTTACATTCAAACTTCCAATAATTTACTGTTTCTTCTGAATTTCTTCTATATCTTGACTTCCTGATTACTAAAGTTGTCAAAAGTCCACGTTTCTAAGTTCATCTACTTTGGACTCCAAGAAGAAATCTCACCTACAGGTCTTAACCAGCACAGGGAGACTGCAACTTTCTGCTATTTACTCGTTTACCTACAGTACCACAAGACAACAGCATTTTCACAGTGCACTCCTATAAGATGATCAAATTCAAGTTTCCCATCTGCGCTCAAAGCACTGAAAGGTGGTATGACAAAAATCACATGCCTCTGCAAAACTTTGCAATACGTTATGTCACACTTCGCTGAATCTCCTTTGGGCTTTATTTCTAGATGTCATTTGAATTGATACTACTTTATCCATTCAAATTTCCAAGAACAAATGCAATGACCACTAAGACAACTTCAAAGTAATACATCTATTTAAAATCAAGCCTCAGAGGAATCATCATGTATGCAGATCTCAGTTTTACCCCTCTGCAATATAAAGACTTAAATCTTTTGCATACTAAAAGAATTTAAAAGATCAGGTTTGAAAGAAGAAATGGGAATAATTCTATGATGCATAATTAGCATATAAAACATATAGGATGTATTTATATATTTAATATATAAAACATTTGAGGAAGCTATACATCTTCTAGGCAAATCAGTATGTTAGATTAATTGGACTTTCTAAGATCTTTTTTAGTTCTCAACTTTTTAAGACACTGTTTTACAAGTTATTACAGGAGACATATTCTTTAACTTTTAAAATGAACGTCAAGACTACTTCAACTGAACATACTTTTTTGCTTTAAGTAAAAAGAAACCATTTTTAACAGCCCTTAAAATGCCTTACAGACATAAACATTTAAAAACAAAAATAGCTTCAATCAAAACATATAAACAGTAGTTCTTGCTAATTCCCATAGAATCAAAATTTTGTGCTTGGCATGCAGAGGTCTTGCACTCTTGAGAATGTGGATTCCTTTCAATAAGGAATGAAATAGGGTCATTTAATAAGAACTATAATGGTCATAGAATCTGATATAAACACTGCGTCATGTGTAAGAGAAAGCAATAAATTCCTCGTGCTCTTGGAAAGAATGTTTATGGAATTCTGGAAACAATAAAGAAATCTAAAGTAAAGTTTTAAAATCAGAGATTTACTTCAGCGGTAAAATCTACCAGTGCTCTACCACAGGAGAACTTTCTGGTTTTATTTCAGTCAGGATTCTGCTGGGTTGATCCCCAAAGAAATGAACAACAGTTTTCTATGGCTTTAAAGAAAGTACACAAACAAAGTCCCATATATTTTTTTTTTTTTTAATTTAAAAACCCAACCATCTTCTCTTACACTACAGTGAATTACAGTGTCTTAGTAAGTTTGCAAGAAAATTTGAAAAGAGGACAATAAGCTGAGTAGATTATGTGCTAAGGGAAAAAAAGGGAAAATTAATTCCATTCTCTTTTATAATATCACGAGTCCAGTATATTTTAGACAGGTAGTATCTTGTATGTGCTGGAAATAATCAAAAAGTTTTCTCAAAGATATCAAAATACAGAATATCCTCTGACATCCCCTCTGAATACAAGTTAAGGCCTGCTATCAAGTAAACAAACAAACAAACAAGTTCATTATGTCTTAAATCATTAACAAACTAACTAAGCTTAAGATAACAGATTTTTATCTGCTCACAACTGAAGAGTTCTCTGAATTTCTGAATGCTCACCCATCTCTTCAAAGAAAATACACTAATCATATCCTGCTAAATGCGTCTCCACATTGATTAAAGGGTACTGGCTGTTCCACATTCCTTTCATATTGTTTTCAGTCTTTTAATTCTGCAGTTGTGGAGACTGGGGGAAATTACTCAATACAGATTAGTGTTTGGAGCTAATTGTGAAATGGGAAAAATCCTTAAACTACTGAGGAACTTCCTATCAATAAAATGTAATGAAAGCATTCATTATTTTCCATATTTTCTGTTTGCTTATAGCTGAAAAATAATGTGAATAGCTAAATTAAATCTGTAGCCATGTTTTACTTACCATTTAAGTTTTGAAAAAGTAATGACCTGTATGACAAGAAGCAAAACCAAAACAAATACAGGGGAAAAAAACCAACGATCTAGAAGTTCACAAATGCAAAATATCTGTCAGTGCTGGAAAAACTTTCCTGTTCAATTTCAAAATTCTACTTGCCATGAAGTTTTAGAGTTATATGCATACAGATTAAAGATATATTTCATACTTCAGTTCAATAATAATCTTTATAACAATCTGAAAAGAATCACTTTGGATGATACCTAACAGACTGTTCTACTGAAAATGTTCTTGCAGTAAGGTATACTATTCTAAACAATGATAATCTTAAAAACCCCCATCTTTCAAATTCACATTTTTCAACTTAGGGTTTTTTTTTCTGAAATATTCTGAAATTTTCCAGTACAGTAGTTTTTCTCTTCAAATAAGGCCCTAAAAGTACACAGGGCAATTACATGCTTTCAGAGTTGGAAGTCTGGCTCTCCTTACCCCTATCCCCAAACAATACCTAAACAAACTACCCCAAACCCAGCCTAAAGATCTAAGAAAGAAGGGCAGTAGAAAAAATTCAATGGTACTTCATATTCAACACATTTCTGTACTACTAATTTTATAACATTATTCTTTTATCAAAGTTTAAGCTAATTTTCACTTGAGTATGTTCCTAAAGACTTAAAAGAGAGTATGTTTGAAAAAGTCCATAGTCACACTGAAGGCATTCTAAGTATTCTTTCTTGTTCACCTTAAAGTAGTGCAAACTAGTTCATACATAGTCAAAAATATACTTCATTGTTATATACATTTAAACCAGTTTAAATGCTCTCCACGCTCAATTACACATTAAAGAGCACATTCTCATGTAATCTACAGCAAACAACCAATTAGTGATGCCATCCAATCATAAGCAAACTCTCCACAAGAACACATAAGAGCACTATAATGTATATTTAGATTATTTATTTACCCACACCAAACAAGAAAACTCAGAAAACAGTTTGATTTTACTCATCTTCTCCAACCCCCAAGACACGAAGAAGCATTCTCAACTAATACAACTAGTTGATTTTGCTTTATACTAGTATTAGATGCTATAATGAAGTTACCTGTCATTAATGATCCAATTCAGACACAGATTGAGGGAATTAAGGTTTTTGCATCTCTTTACTATTTCCATCACTGTTTCATTATCCAGTTCTGTGATATGACGTAGATCCAGGCCGGAAAGATTTCTTAGCTGTTGAGACAAGTATGATAGAAAAAATAAAACATTCATATAAAAATCCTATTCACATAAATAATGGTTATAAAAGCTTCTATAAGTTTTTTAATCATGTATTTGTGCAAATTAGTCAAGAAAGATGAAAAAAAGATATTCTACCAAAAAAAAATCATATCAGAGATATTATCTAATATAACTTAAGCATCTGAAAACTATACTCAAATCTGGAATTCAGATAAGCTTTCCAACACACTGTGACATCAAGAATCTCCTGTGCATGGTTCACTCTGCATAGTGGAAGGCCTCAGCCTCTCTCCTTACTTTCTGTATACGGTGTAAGACACCAAGGTGGCATATCAACTCATTTAATTAAAGAAGGAAGGGACAAGAAAGAAAGCCAAGACAGCACACTTGTGACATTTGTGTGCAAGCACTTCAATGCATGTGATTAAGACTCAACAGTCTGAGGTTTTCAAACGGTGTAAGTATCACACACTCCATGAAAAATAAAACATGCATGCATTAGTCTTATCTGTACTGTCATCAATAATAACGTTGATACTCCAAATAAGAAAAAAATCACAGTTGCAAAACAGGATGATTTAAGATTTACACACCAATTAACCTTATTTGTTTGAATTATAACCACTATAATGTCCTTAAAAAGCAGACAAAGCCTTACTACTTTTACAAGGTATGGATTCATAGAAGGAAATTTATTACGATTTTTGCAGCATCCTCAAACAATAGATCAGTTTAATCATAATAGCCTCCAAGTGGTGTTTGCTTTATAAGCTGTCTGAAATAATCTCTGTTATACTCAGGAAAAAATAATTGCATTAGGTAATACTGACACTTAATTAAATTTACCTTCACTGTAAGAGAGAGAAAATAATCCTATTCAGTGATTTAGGTCACTAAGGATTTGATTAAGTAAAGGCATACAACTGAGATCATATAACTGGTCCACTTCAGTAGTTAATTATTAAGTCAATATATTTTAAGTCAATATATTTAATATTAAAATATTAAATATTTTATATTTCATTTAATAAATTTAAAAAAAAAAGTAGGAAACTGGTATTCTCACATTTTGTCCCAAAATTTTTTAATTCATTCTAATCTAAAATTTGAAGATAAACCACATACTGCTTCAAAGAATTGTCTAAACAGGAATAAAATTATGGAGTCTGACCTCTGAGTACAATTGCAGGCTACTTCTAGAGGAAACAGGAGGAATATATTTCTAGTATTAAAAAGTACTGCTGAGTTGCTTGTTGGAGTCCCACTGCACTTCTGTTTCTTATTTGCCAGTTAGAGAGAAAGATGTATGACTGATACAGCGTTGGTAAAGTGGACAGATCTTGTAGGTTCTGCACTCTGTGCATAATTCTAAATATCCTGTGAGAGCAGTACTGTCTATGCACCCAAAAAATCCCTCACAAGCAACCTTTCATTTTACAATACAAAAAGGATAAGCACAGAACAACTTAAATTACCCTCACTTTCATACAGCTATTCATGTAAGACAGTTCACCCTTTGCACTATCTAGTCAATAACTTGTTTAATGCCTATGGCATGCGTGAATCCCTATGTGAAGTTCTAATACAAATTAATGACTCCTTCCTGAAATGCAGAAATCACTCTATTATTTTTATTTTGCAAATAAACTGCATGGACGAAATAAAAAAAAAAATCACTGCACTTGTGTTTTATACATCAGCAGCAATGTGTAAAAGATTTCTCCACTTTGGGCAAATAATCTATAAATATCAACACTCTGTTGAGATGGAACAGCTTGTTTCTGTTTCCCCAGAATGACTCTGCATAAAATACATTAGCGTCGACGACTCCAATCCACAGAAAGACAAGAATAATATAACGTGCATATGATTACAGCAGGACAACTACTAAATTCTGATTTATAAGATTCTTGCAGTGATTAAAATTTCAGTACGTTCCCATGATTTCTATCTTTCTCTACGCTTATCTTGCTTTAAATTATTTAATGCCTTATTCTCTATTTATAAAACAGGAAAAAGAGGCACAAATACATTGATTATCATTACATCTGCAGTTTGTTATGGAAATGTAAATCAAAGTCAAACGTCCTAAACCCACATCCACCAAGTAACTAGAAAACCATTATACATGGGACAGCCAACTTTTTAGCATAGGAAATAAACCTATGGGCATTTCAGTTGTAGATATGCTCTATGATGTTTTGCAAATATTTACCTCAGAGTCCTCAAATAAAACTTGAGAACATTCCCTTTGAGAAAAACAGAATTCTAGTCTATAAACAAGCTTGGTTTTAAGACAACATATAAGAGTAACAGTTCTTCTAAGTCTTTGTCATTGAAATTACTTAGAGAGAAAAGACCACAAACTTAAAATAAAGATAAGTCAATGAATGAAAATCAGTTCTTTTTCAAAACACACCTAACACGATTTTAAATCAGAGGACCTACTCATCTGAGACAATGATGAATGCAGAAGAAAGAACTTCCTATTCCCCAGGAAAAAAAGACTCAAGCGTTACATGGTTCGACTCAAAAACTATGTGAAATCCAAGTGTAAGTGACCAAATTAGTAGTTTCAAAAGTAGCTTTTACTTTTTTTTTTTTTTTTTTTTTTTTGCCATAGGCAAGAGCAGTTATATAAACATTATATGCTACCTCTCACCCTCACATCTAAAACAAGTTCAACATAAAACAGCTTCTCTGAATCATACTTTTTGGGCAGTTGGGACATTTGAGTCTTGAATGCATAAATCCTTAGATGAATAAATCATGGTTTTGATCAACATTTTTTCACAATAGAAGGATTTTCTTTTACTTGAATTCTCAGTGTTAAGGCAACAGAATTAGTATAAGCTTTCCTTCCCCCTACCTATTTGAAACATATTTACTCCATATAGAATTATCATATATCAGAAAATGTTAGGGCTGTTCCTCTACATATATTAATACTTTTCTCCAACTCATAATCCTATAGCTCTAACAAAGAATGCTCACCACGAACAGAACCTAAGCTCAACTCCAGCAACAAAATGCCTTGTATTTAATTTGTCTAAAAAAAATTGACAATGCAAATAGCAAATACAGGGCTTAAAAAATATGAAATAAAAAATAAAGTGAAAGAATTAGGAGAAAAAAGGAGAAGTTAGATTGAAATCTATTGCTTTATACGTACACAGCTTTACTACATTTCTGAATAATGACTCAAAACTCTGCTAAAATTGTGTGAAATAGTATAAGAGTACTGAGATTTTAGAAGGAGCCTGGTTAGATGGATGAGATTAGGAGGTAACAGGACGTTGCTCCCCTTCCCTCAGTTTCACAAACTGTCAGAGAATCGAAAGATAAAATAAGAGGTTTGTTTGGAGATTGCCTGTAAAGCCTTACAGAAAAGAAATGACAAATGCAAAAGAACAACTTACATCACGAAATGGCTTTAGGCAAATTAAATTCTAAAAATAGTTACAAATATTCTAAAAATACATTAAATTAAAAAAATTAAATAGCGTTACTTTCTAAAAAACACTACTATTGGGCCTTAAATATTTTAAGCCATAATGGTACTTTTTCTGAATAGTTTTTTGTTGCTTAATTAAAATGAATTTTTATGTTAGTCCATATATTTCAATATTCAGGGATTATCATAGTATTTCTGTGCTGGAATGCTACCAAGTTCAAAATATTTCCATCATGGGAACTAGAGTATGAGCAATGCAAATCAAGAAATGACAGAATTTGAAAACTACTGGGGCCAGGGAAGGAGAATGATTCACCAAATACTTGAATTGAATCTGTGAAAGTTTAGGATCTATTTCATATGTGCTGGATGGTAAAAATTGGATTGCAGGTTGTTTTTCAGTGTAAATGCATCTACTTCTGTAAATATTCAGCTGTTATTGTAAGGAACTATAAATAAAATGAATTTGTAAATTTTGCCCCACACATAGAATTCCTCTGAAGATATGATTCCTTAAAACTAGAACAATTCATATAAGATCAATCCTCTTCAGAACTAAAGCAAAATTATTTCTAAAAGAAAGTACTTATAAGGACTTCATGAGCTTTAAATTCACATCTTCTGCTAATTAAGCTTAATTTACTTGACTCTCTCTCTGTATATATACCATCAGGGAATAAAATGGTCTCTGATTTAAACTCTCCAAAGGAAATGAGTGATTACAGGAAATAAAAAATGAGCAACCACAAAAAGAATTTAAGTTATAGTCATGTTTGTTTGTTTGTTTTTAATTTTCTTTTTATCTTTATGTCAATAGAATCTACATACCATTTTTTAAAAAGGGATATTCATTAATTTTGATTTAAGAGTGAACTAAAGTAACAGAACCACATTATTGAGATATATACAGTACTCCTGAATTACTAAAGATATATGTTTTAAAAACTAGAAAATGATTCAATAGTTATGGAAGGAACTATTTTCCCATAGACTGATTTAATGTTCTGCACATTCACGACATTTAATTCAATTTCTTAAACACTGCAGAACACTGACTTTAAATCAGAAATGCTTAAATAAGGAATCCGTGTTCAAAAACTGTGTAAGAAGCATGGCTGAATTTTACAACTTAGAGAAGACAAAAAAAATAACTTACTTTTGAAGATCATACAGAGTTGTAAAAAAAATTTAAAAACTTAATATAAAAAACTGAAATTTAAAAGATATATTTATTAAGAAAACGTATTTATTCAATATATTCCTTTCTTTTCTCACACAGAACAACAACAGGAAAATGAAAAACACTTGTATTCATGGTGTTATGCCTTCCTTTCTTATTATCAGTCAGGATTGATAATCATAATTCAGGTTTTTCCAAACTCTTGCGTGCATACTTTCACAAGCTAAGCTACAGCATATATATATATATATATATATATATATATATATATATATATATACCATCTTCCTTTCCATAGGTGAAGCCCACTGTAAGCAGCAAAAAGCACTACTTGCATACACACTTAAACTGCATAAATAGTACCTGAGACATAGAAGTTGGAATTCATAAAGTGGAAAAAATACTTGCTGTTAACCCACATTATCATTGAATCATAACTTACTGTCTATGTTATTTGCTCCTAAGTACATCTAACCTGAGGAAGCATTTCTTTTCTGAAAGAGTGGTCAGGCACTGGAATGGCCTGCCTAGGGAGGTGGTTGAGGCACCATCCCTAGCGCTGTTCAAGAAGCGTTTAGATGAGGTGCTAAAGGACTTAATTTAGTAGTTGGGTAGAGATAGTGATAGGAGGATGGTTGGACTAGATGATCTTATAGGTCCTTTCCAACCTTATGAACTTATGAACTTATAACGAATCTTTTTTGTTTTGGAAATTTTCATACACCCACAGAGTACTGAAACCCTCTCAAATCGTGCAATCAGCCTTCTCTGCAATGCCTTTTCTGCTAACTCAAAAAACTGCAGTTACAAGAATCAAATTCTTATAAATGGTGAGAAGAACCTCTTAGGACAGACACTGTTAACTTTACTTACCAAAATGGTCAGGTTTAGTTTTAGATGATGTAAAAAGGTTCTCTCACAAAGGACCACCACATTTTCAGTATGAAGGCAAACCCCAAAATGAATCTCCCAGAATCATTTTGTTCACAAATCTTAAGGAACTTTTCCCGCAATTGGAAGACTAACATTTAAAAGGGTATGTCCTTAAATGCAAGCAGATTCAAATAAACTCATGAAATAGAGCTTGTTATACTAATTGTTTAAAATAATAATAATAATAATAATAATAATTTCCTAGATCTAGACAAGAGAGGAAAAATCACGTTAGGAAGGAATAAGTTTTTAAGATTAGAAAGTATGCTGAAATATTACCATAAAAAAGGATGTCAGTGTATTTTATGTTAAAACGTATCAGTAACTGAAGAAAGAAAGCACACTACTTCAGTTTAAAAAAGGTTATTAAACAGTCAGTCTAGCCATGTGTAGATAACATTAAAAATCTGTCAAGTGAATAATGTCAGTTCTGAATAACTCCTAAATACTTGGTCTCTAAATCTTAACTTTGACTGACCTAATACTGGCCACCAACTCTGACACAGGTGTGATGGGTCACAACACTCCAGTAGATTATGAGATAAAGACAGAAATAACACCAAAAAAGTTCAAGATAATACAACTTCATAAGATGTCTTGTTAGGATTCACACTTATTTTGATGACGTTTGTATTAAATTTTACCCAAACAAAGACTTTCAGAAACCCATGTCCAGATAGAAGCACACAGCTCTAAAGCAATTACCCCAGTACATACATCACAACTCAAAGGAAGAAGACAATGAAATGGCTTGGAATTACATCTTGTTATTTCTCAACAACGCTTAGAAATGTTGGACTAATTGTGACAATTACAAGACATAACATTCTAACTCATCAAACAAACTCCTAGTTACAACTGAGTGTCCAACAGTCTGAACTGCATAAACACATTCCTTTTCCAGATCCCTCTCCTTCTCTGTGTACGTAATATGCAGTGATTCTCCACTTACCTAGTAATCATTTACATTATTTTACTTCAGGTATATTTTCTATAGTTTGTACCACCTTCAAAGAAAAGAAGTGCTAGAGTGATAACATACTTTTACTCAAAAAACAATTATTATTTTTTAATATTACAATGTTCAGGAACAAAAACATTGAAAATAAACACCCAATGTTTCCTCTTTTCTAAAATACAGAATGCTGTCACTACTGTATACCATGATTAGATATTTTAAAAGCTTTGTGATTCAGCAGCATGGTAATGCAGAATTTCTAAGTGCCACTATTTTTAAAGAGGAGCTAACATTGCTAGAGGGAAAATACAGTAATAATAAACCACTCAATTTTTATACATCTGTCAGTCTCAAAGGAATTTCACAACTGAGGCCAGTGCTGTTATCTCTGGTTTGCACACAGGGAGAAGAGGAACAGAAGAGTACTTGCTCTGCATAGACTTGCAGGACACATTCACAGGCCAGTCACAGCTAAGAAGAGATCCCACATTCTCTTAGAATATGGGTAAGTATGACCATTTATGACTATTTATAACCATTTATGAACTGACAGTAAGAAATGCACAATATTTGGAACAACAAAAAAACCTATGTCATTAACAGATGAATTCCGGAAAAGACAGACACAGAAGTTTAAGAAAAAGCTACTGTTCCATGGATATTTGTCATCATTCCCTCATAGTGGTTATTTCCTCCAAATAAAAATCGTAGAAATGAAACGTGTGCTAGTGCTAGATGCTTCAGTGCAATTCAGAATTCTACTTAAAACTGCATGTTCAACTGTAAGGTTATCAAGTCATCTGGAAGAGGTGCATGGAAACAACTATCAATGTCACTGCAGAAACAATAGCTTCTCAATAGCTCCAGAATTAAGAAGCCAGAATTCCAATGCTAATTTTGCTACTGTCTCACTGTATGATGGGAAAGATATCTTTATCCAAACTCTTTTTCCCTCTGCATAACCCTTGTCTATGTTGCAAGTGTTCCTAGTCAGGATATCACTTTAAAATATCAATAAATATTAGAAAACAAAATAAGAGAAACATCCCAACCCACATTGGTATTGTGCACTGAATGTCACTTACATGTTAAAAATAAACCTAGAGAGCCTTACAGATGATATCACATAAAAAAAAGCATGCTATATGAAAATCATAGTTTGGATACAGATGTAATAAGAGATATTCAGACTCTTCCTTAAACATCCTTTAACTGTCGATCCAGGAGAAATTCAACCCTAAGTTACACTTCAGGAGTAGGATAGCAAAACTCCTTTTAACCCAAAAAATACATTAACAGCATCAGGCATTTCAGAATCACTGTTTTCAATCCAATAAACATTTTGCGGTGAGCAATGACATGCTTTTTGCTAACAACATTCTACTTGATAATACTATTTATTTCAAGTACTGTTGCAAATTACTTAAACATCTGAATAAACAAAAAAACTCTAAAATATATTAAAAAAGAAAAAGAAAAAAAAAAAGCCTTAGGACAGTATACTAAAAAAACATGAAAAGCAGGACAAGTGAAGGAAAAAATACCTGATACTGCACATACATGAAATAATTAACACATCCAAAGTAATGTTACAAGTAAGAGAATAGTTGTACGGTCAATGAGGCAAATAAAATCTCCCTAATTATTTCTATGAACTTAATAAAGTGTAATGTTCAAAGCCACTATCACCTTTCCAAGATTGGAATCCTAAAGAAAGATATTAACAAGATTTGAGAGAAGGAAGCAGGAATCCACAGTCTCATGCCCCAGCTGTTCGTTCTATATGATTTTGATCAAGTTTGTGACTAAGCTGTTCTAAGCTGATGAAAAGATTTTACAGATATGCTTCATTATGTAGTACAATAATAACATGGCAGCAGAACTGGATATAAAAAAAAAAACACCCTGTGTTTTCTTCATATTCCGTTTTCCTTTAGTATGCTCTACACTAACTACGTCAAGATCTCTTTAGCCATCATTGAGTTAAAGCAACAGCAGGAAGTTCAACAAAGGAAAGTTCTGGGTGCTGCACCTGGGACAGAGCAATGTCAAACAAAAGCAAACATGGGACAAAAGTGGCTGGAGAGCAGCTCAGCAGGAAAGGACCAGGGGCTGTTGCTGACAGCAGCTCAGCATAAGCAGCAGTGTGCCCTGGCAGCCATAAGGGAAATACAAACTATTTGGGTACATTAAACACAGCACAGCTATCCAGGCAAAAGAGGTGATTCTCATGCTGTATTAATGTTGGTGTGGCCTTACTTTGAATACTTTGTGCAGTTCTGGGCTTCATAACATAAAAAGAATGTTAATGTCCTTGAACGCATCCAGAGGAGGACAACAAAGCCGGTGTCAGGGCTGCGAGGCATCTCCTGTGAGATGCTCCTCCTGCTGAGGACACTGGGACATTCAGTCTGAAGACAAGGAGGCCAAGAGGTGACTTCACTGCTCTCTGCAGCTCCAGCAGAAGGGGGTGCCAGGTTCTGCTCATGGGAGCTGATGGTACAACACAAAACTGCACAAGGGGGGGTTCAGACTGGACACGAGGAAAAAAATTGCTCACTATGAGGGTGGCTAGCCACTGGAATAGGAGTCCTAGAGAAGTGGTTAATGACCCATGCCTGTCTGTGTTCATTTGGACAATGCTACTGGTAACATTTGGTTAGTGCTGAAGAGGTCAGTTGAACCAGATGGTCATCGTTGGCTCTTTCCAACTGAATTGTTGTGCTCACTGTTTACCACAACGTGGTTATATTAAATTGACATTTCTACAGACATCTTTACCAACTGTTAATAGGGGAAATTTAGACTGGATATAAGGAAAAAGTTCTTTATGATAAGAATAGTGAAGCACTGGAACAGGTTACACAGTGAGGAGGTGGATACCCAATCCTTGGAGACATTCAAGGTCAGACCAGACAGTCTGAGGAACCCAATCAAGCTACAGGGGACCACTGCAGGGGATGTGGACTAAGTTTAAAGATCTTTTGCACTCAAATGATCCTACCATTCTGTTAGTAGGTTCTATTTTCTCCTTTTTTATTTTGATTTTTTTAATTCTTAGCTATAAATACCAGTAGCTCTTCTTTTAAATACTAACTTCTTTATCACAGATGCGTTTTCCTCTGATCTCCCTGGTGTTTGCATGATTTCTCAATTTACTTTCAGCTGTGAATTTTAATTAATAGGCTGTTTATCACCACATCATTTTATTGAAAACTTCCACTAATCTTCGCAGGTTCATATAAAAAAGTTCTCCTACACATCACTTCACTTACGTAGAAGTAAAAGAAAAGGAAACAAAATGCAATTGTCACACTACATATACATTATAATATAGATGGGGGATGTATATAAAAAGCATGTGCACAGGGTGATATATTGTTGCAGTAAAGGGAAGATCTAAATCTGCACTCAGAATTGCGTACTTCCAATTTCAACAATTTAAAGCCCAGAACTGGATACAGCACTGCAGGTGAGGCCTCACCAGGGCAGAGTAGAGAGGGAGGATCACCTCCCCTGACCTGGTGATCATGCTCCCTTTAATGCACACCAGAATGCCACTGGCATTCTTGGCCACCAGGGCACGCTGCTAGCTCATGGCCAACCTGTTGTCCACCAGAACCTCCAGGTACTTCTCTGCATCACCCATCTCCAGCAAGTCATCCCACAACCTGCTCTGAAACATGAGGTTATTCCTTCTCAGGTGCAAGACTCTACACTTGATTTCATTAAACCTCATCTGGTTTCCCACTGCCCAGCTCTCCAGTCTACCCAGGTGTTGCTGAATAGCAGCTTCAGGTGTGTCAAGACACTTATCCCAGCTTTGTATAATTAGCATACTTGCTGAGGTTGCACACTAACCCCTCATCAGTACCTTCAATGAAGATAGTGGACAAAACCAGGCGCAGCACCAAGCCCTGGCAAACACTCCTAGTAAATGTGTTTTTCCATTTGCCTTTTTTTAAAACAGGGAAATACAAACATCTGTTCTGATAATGCGAAGTTAATTTATCTTGTCATGTATCTATCCTTGGCAGCAACCTCCTGGTTGATATCTATTGTTTGGCAACAGTCACAAACACTAATGACAAAATAAAAGCAGCCACGATACTTACATTGGTGAGGTGAATTACTCCTCTAGATGTAACGGAGCAGCCCATGAAACCAACATACTGCAGCTCGGGACAGTGTTCAGCAAACGCTTTCACTGACTGATCTGTCACCTAGAGAAAAGACAAACAGATGTAGCTGAATAGGCAATATGACTACATATATAACAACCCATTTTCCCTGTAACTCTAGCAAGATCCTCATTAATAGTTTTATGTTATCACTATTGCTACTTACTTTAAGAGTTTGAAATAAAATATTAGATATGCATACATATCTGTAGAAGTGTGTGAAGAGGGATAATGGAAGAGGGGGATCATCATCTTTTGAGAAGGAAAAACAGAAGAAGAAAGAATGATGGCAACTGAAATATTCTGCTTATCTGCAAATAACCCAAGAGACCATTCTATCTACTATTCACATAAATTATACATAGACATCAAAATACTAACAAATTTGATTGTCATCCTACAGAATCATGCTGTACATTGCTATGCATCATTTATTCAGCAAAGAATTCAAACTCAGACATATTCTAAGTTTCTAATCCCTTTCTAGACAATGTTACTGAAAAAAAGACATTAACATTTTTTAACTAGAAGCTAATATTGCATTTGTTTTCATCTCACGGTAACGTACCATTCTGTGTCACTCACCAACTAAATT
Organism: Cyrtonyx montezumae; assembly: GCF_038088225.1. Lineage (NCBI taxonomy): Eukaryota > Metazoa > Chordata > Aves > Galliformes > Odontophoridae > Cyrtonyx > Cyrtonyx montezumae. Next base: position 7,785,643 of record NW_027072035.1, read on the forward strand.
GAGATTTTACCTACTTTATTATTGTGATACATATGAGTTTCTTAACCACTATTTGTCTAATAATATAACTATAAAACATAAATTAATGCAATGTTTTGCAGATATACCCAAAGGATGACTATTTGCCAAAATTGTGAAGGATATCAAATGGATATCCTGAAGACATCTCCAAATTTTTCTTTAAAAAGGTTGTACTTTTCTTTCTTTTCTGAGCAGTATATATTCCCAATGCAAATGACAGTAATACAAAACTCTATTTTGATTTTGGGATAAAAATTGTACTGTCCAGCCAAATTACACTGAAATGTCTCACTGTGTCTGGAATCTCAACTCATGAATGCCTGAGGGCATTCTGAATATTCAAGAACACATTCACATCATCACAGAACTGAGAGGCAAAGTATATTTTGAAATATCAAGTCTGTAACTGAGCCTCAGGTGAACAGAGACATGCAAACAGTATTCTTATTGTGCTCTTTATCATATTTACCCACAGTTCCAACTTGCTTAGCTAGCATGTCACCTAAGTGCATGCTGGCAACTTATGGTGACATTGGTAAGACTCTGGCAAGACAATTTATGAAAAGATAGCCCAGAGACAAAGGAGACCAACAAGAATAGATACAATACCACAATTAAGGTGTTCTGATGTGAGGTTCTCAGATGAGGTTTATATAGGCCTAATGTAGTTTTCCAAAGCAACAGTTTCTCAATGAATAAATACTTTTCTAGTTACACATATCCCAACTCCAAATGAAAGGCAAGTCCTCAGGACTATATATTTAGAAATCTCTGAACAGTCCAAAGGAAAAGGAAAAAAGGGCAGTTAAACAGAATCAACAACAAAACAGGTACTGGCCATGTTTTTTCTGCATCAACATATGCCTGCATTCCACTTCCATCTAAAAAATTGTAATAAGAATTTTTTTCTTTTATTTTGATCTGACAGTATCTTAGTCTTATATTTTCATCTTTGCACAATTTTCTCATCTAAGGACTGCCACACTATCTAGGAATTTTGAAGATTCTTATTACCAGAAACCTTTGACACACAGCACCTGAAATCACACAAGATCTGCCTAACTACAAGAAGTTAAAAAAAAAAAAGTAACACTTAAATTAGGCTTAGAAAAACAGAATATATATCAATACTAGCTTTCTACTTTAGCTTTTCTACAGAAGATAAACTAAAGCCTTTGCTCTTCAGGAGAAAATCTGTGTTACAGTCTTATTGTACTCAACTTACAGAGGATTCGAGTATTATTCCCTGCTTCAGACAGGTTTGCCCTAGCTAGTAAGAAGGTACATTCATGGACAATCAAAAACGTAAGTGCCTAATATAGGAAATCTAATGGAGAAATAAAAGGTTTAATAATAAATAAATATTTTCTTTCATATTGCTGCCATATGGGTACATGAAGATTTTAAAAATAATGCTCTGACAGCAAATAATAAAATTACTACCTACATCTTGAAATATTTTTTATTCATTTTATGGAATTTTCAGCATCCTAAGCAAAATGGAAAATAAATAGCTTTGGTAAAACATGGAGACAGCAGATAGTAAGTATTAAATAGCTTATAGACTAGGAGTGAACTTATCCAGTGCTTGGTAGGTGTCCAGGATCTATCTGGACAGAAAAAGATATTTACCTCACTACTCATTACCTTTCACGTCCCATGATCTTCCTAGTTTAGAAAAAAATTATTTACAACCTGTCAACCTGAATATGCCTTACATTTCCTCTGGGAGAATTCACAACTTTTGTCATGTATTTTGCTATCGTAAATGGCAATTTCTGTTCTTAAATCTTTACTTAGAAATGAAATAGTTGTGCATTGAACCTACTGATGTCTTCAAGCAGACATCATGTTTTGCTGTCAGCTCATAAATGCAGCCAATTTGTAGGACATAACTTCAGGTTTTATTGGGAAACATTGTACAAATTTCCCAATCAGCACTACAATATCACAGTCAGCATTCTCTGTTTTACCAGTACCTATGAATCTCTCTCATCTTTTCCGACCCAGACTCATTTATAGCAAGTTGTATTTTAACATGATTCTCAGTTAGACAGTCTGTAAAGGAGATCACCAAATACTTTGTTTCATTAGCTACTCCTATCATATATTTCCCTCACTGGAGGGTGCAGTCAACTGGAAGGAAAAATAAACATGCATATTTCTGTACATATATACATACATATACACTAGCAAAACTACACTAGAAACAATGGTTTCTCATAACAAGAATATGAGATAGTGTCAAAGAATCAAGGTATCATATTATATTCCAACTTCAATGGGACCCACAAAGGTCACTGAGTCCAACCCCTTGCTTCACAGAGCCAAATCCAAACCAAAATCCAAACCCTACATCTGAGAACACCTATATCCATCCAACACTTCCAGGTCTCCAGCACTTGGGACTGTGCCCAAAACCCTGGGCAGTGTGTCCCATGCCCACTGCCCTCTGGAGAAGAACCTCACTGGCACAGCTGCACAGAGAGGTGGTAGAGTCTCCTTCTCTGGAGATATTCAAGACCCGCCTGGACGCCTACCTGTGCGACCTGGTGTAGGGAACCTGCTTTGGCAGGGGGGTTGGACTCGATGATCTCTTGAGGTCCCTTCCAACCACTGTGATTCTGTGTGATTCTTTTCCTAACCCCCACCCAACCCTCCCAACACAGCTCCATGCCTTTATTCATCCTATGTTCAACTAAAATTAGAAACATCAATGATAATTTTATTAAACAGAGTATCCAACAAAGGAGCTAAAAAATGTAGTTCTCACTATGACTGTCCTCCTTTTAGAAGGTGACTTAGAATCTAAACTAGCTTTGACTTTATAGATAAATAAATGTGTAGAACTGTAGTAAAACATGCTGACCAACAGTTCAGTAAGAGTAACTGATGCTTGAATTGTATCCATCAGTATTCTTATGCAGTTCTAAAAACACACTAAACCAAGCTTTGTTAAGTAGAAACAGTATTTTTCATTAGACATGCTTTTACAGGGGAGAAAAAAAGTAGTTGAGTTTCAGACAGATCTAAACCAGAAATAACAAAGCTAAAATTAAAGCTAAAAAAAGAGGTTTTATGATGAAATCAGTTATCCTGCTTAGTTAGATTGACTGCTGTTATTTTCCGCAGCATTTAGCACTGATAGACACGTTTGAGACTTTAGTCTAAACTCAAACATGTAGGCCAGATGACCATTTTTACTGTCCCAAAAATGGTAATCTCTTTCATTGTGTTTTAATCTCTCAAGAGATTACTTGTTCAGCACACTGAATGATCAGTGACAGTTGAATTAAAAAATGCTTAGCAATAGCATATACACAGTGATTATGCAATCTTAACTCTATTCATAAACTGTATGCTACAGTTTCCTCAGAGTCCTTTTTATCACTCAGAAGACAGGACAGGTATGTGAAATGCGCATTATAAGTATGGCTTCCGCAACCTATCGAGTATTTGAGAGTATCAACCCTCATTCAGACATACTATATAAAAAGATTGGACTAATAATCTAAAAACACATTACCCAAGAAAATCTACTGCCATTCTATTAAAAAGTCCATTGTCAATGAGGATACAGAAATCCACAGCTAATTTTTTCATAGGTCACAGTAGTGTTCTTCCAAGAATCTTTAATATTTGATTGTCTATCCGACCTTCATTGACTTTCATTCACCCTGTCTTGCTTGATATTAGTCTTGGTTTGAAAAAGTAATATAGGATGATGAGGAAAGATTTATAAGTTATGCACTAAAGCACTGTGAATGGGAAATACACTGGTCTGGAACTAATAGCACAGATTTTGCTCCTATTAAGAAGATCTATGATAAGCAAGCTATGGTTTAATCATTTTCTTCTTCTGTATTACAGCTTATTATATATGAATTCCAGTTCTGTATTGTTTTACAGAAATTCAATATTTTGGTTATTCTGAATTAGATTCTGTAAGTATTCGTTTATTTTATATTCCATAATTGAAGTAGCAAAGAGGAACAGTTCTGAAGAATAATTCAAAAATGAATTTTGAGGTGCAAGGCAAGCAAATTCTACATAAAATATCCAGCAATTAATAAAAACTTAGAGAATCTCATACAGACATAACAGAAAATGGAAAATAGATAAGAATAAAAGGACTATCTGGATCAGAATGGACACCATGTTCTTCCATCGAAACAGGCAGACTGCAAGTATACGTTAATGTGCAATTCTTTATATAAAATACAAAAATAAAATCTTGCAAAATATGGAAGGGTTGGGGTTTTTTTTTGTTTTTTTTTTTTTTTTTGGTTGGTTGGTTGGTTGGTTTTGTTTGGTTTTGGGGTTTTTTGTTTGTTTGTTTGTTTTTTCCAGAACAAAGACATTAGGATAAACTGTGGTAAGAGTGAAATATAAACTCATCTAAAATAGTCTGTCTGCCATGAATGTAAAATCTTAGTGTCCACTGCACAAGTCAGCACAAATGGGAGAAGAAAGCTCTTTATTCCTAACTCCCTACTGCATAAATCTTTACCTGTCCTGAACACATCATGCCTATCTCAGGCAACACAGGAAGTAAGGAAGGGACAGAAATTACTCACATGAATTCAGTTTTATATTTGGTAAGTTTGGAAAGAGGTTTATAAAGAACTCAACTTAATTCAGCCCTAAAACTTCCTTCCTTTTATTTTATACTACAGACCTGATAAATCACAGATCTAGAAGAGTAACATAAAGGCCTGCAGGAAGCATGTTGCAAAGCTCCTCAGAACTGTTTTGTATCAGATACTTAATGTCCATTTTCCTTGGCCTGCTTTCCCTGGAATCCTTCCATGCCAGAATTGACCGTAACGCAGCATAAACTAAACTCCATATGAATCTATCTATTCAGGCATAATAATCTTGTTTTCTTCCCATTTTAGCATAACTTCAGAAATGCACTTAGATCAAGACACAGGAAATTCATGCAGAATAAAAGTAGTTATTTTGCACTAACTCAAATTCTAAGCTCACAGGTGAGCTCAATTACACATACAAGTATACACACACACACACACACACACACACACACAAAACCCACACCTTTGAAAAGTCATGTGATTGCAAATATAAAAAAATACCTTTATCTAGTATCAAAAAAGACAGCAAGGATGCCACTGTTTTATCAGCCGAAATGTCATTAAACATCATTAATAAATAATCATAGCAATGAAACAGATTGAGAGGGGCTGTCTACAGGTTACAAGTTCTTCCAGCTGATCTTCTCTGAAATTTGCAAACAACAGCTTGCTATGACACAGGTAAAACGTTGCTCTGCCAAAGGGTGAAGATGGAAATTCCAGTAATTAGCTAGTAATACCAAAGAATTGTGATCAAAAAGGATAAAGTCAGATAATCCATCACTGCCGTACAGGGTAAGAGGATGATTTTTTTTTAACTAATGTTTTATAATTAATTTATAATGGAGTGACAGACATCACTATTCTTCACAAGAAGTTAAAAACTGTTTTCTGCTAATAACTATAACTTTTATATACGTACTTACGCATTATACCTTCCTAGTCCAACAAGTAAAACACTACAAATGATATTCTGTATTTAAACTATTTTTAATTAAATTACAAATTCAGTGGAATTTTTAAATTAATTCTACTGTAGCATACAATACCCAAGGCATCCACCGACAGAATTAGGGTATTCTAGGACTCCAGCAACACTGTGCTTTTAGGAATCCCAGGTCCCAGAGGCTGGGAAATAAGACTGGAGTAAGGAAGATGCAGAGGATCAGGTCAGGGAACACTTGACCAAATTGAACGTTTAAAACAACTCCATAGGATCTGATGGGACACACAACGGAGTGCTAAATACTTGACAGCAAGGCCAAGCTGTCTGTTGTGACAACTGAGAGAATTACGCAAAGACTGGAAGAAAGTCAATGTCACTCTTGCCTTCAAGGAGTAGGTAGGACTCAGGACACTACAGCCTGATCAGTCTCACCTTGATTCCTGGGGAGGTAATGAGGCAGCTAATCCTGGAAACTATCTATGCCTTCAGACACATGAAAGACGAGAAAATGACCAGGATCAGTCAGCACGGATTCATCAAAGAGAAATCATGCCTGACCAACCTGATAAGCTTTTCTAATTAAACAACTAATCTGATGGATGAGAGAAGAGCAATACAGATTGTCTTCTTGATCTTCAGTAAGGCCTTTGAACTGACTCTCATAAGATCCTCATAGAGAAGTTGTTGAGTAAGGGTTAAATGAGCAGACAGCGATGTGGACTGAAAACCAGGTGAAGGGACAATTCAGTGAGCAGTGGTCAATGACGCAAAGTCTAGCTGGAGACTGGTAATAAGTGGAGTACCCAAGGGATCAATACTATTTCTACTGTTGTTTAACATTTCCATTAATTATCTGGACAATAAGTTAGAGAGCACACTCAGCAAATTCACAGATGATATTAAATTGAGAGGAAGTAGCAAACTTACCAGAGGGCCATAAAGCTATCCAAAGGAACCTGGATGGAAAGCTACGGGAGACACCTCTACAGGAAAGGACCTAGGATTCCTGGTGGACACCAAGTTGAACACGAGTCATCACCGTGCCCTAGTTGCAATGAAGGCTAATGACATCCTGAGCAGAATTAGGCAAAGTATCGTCAGTAAGTCAAAGGAGATGATGTTTCACCTCTACTCAGAATTGGTGAGTCTGAAGTATTGGGTCCAAAAGAGGCTGTAGCACTTGTCCTGTGAAGACTGGCTGAGTGAGTCATGACTGTTCAGACTGAAGAAGAAAAAGGTCAAGGGGATCTTACTGATGTCTATAAATACCTGAAGAGAGGGCACAAAGAAGATGGAGCCAGGGTCTTTTCAGTGGTGACTAGCATCAGGAAAAGAGACAGTAAAAGAAACAAAAGATGTTCAAGGTTCTCTCTGAACATCAGGAAGCATTTTTTCACTGTGCAGGTGACTGCAGATTACTGTGCACTAGCTCAAAACAGATGCAAAATCTCCTTTCCAGAGATATTCATAAGCCATACTGATGTGGTGCCAGGCACTCTGCTCTGAGTGTTCTTGCATAAGCAGAGATGAGAACAGGTGAACCCAGAACAGGTCACCTCAACCACTCTGTGATTTAAACTGTATTTTGTCATGAAAGCTCTGAAGAAGCAACTAGTATTGGCAAAGATATACTTAATTAATGACCCTTTACTGCAATCACAGAATGCTGAAAAAATAAGGGATGGATAATCTGTCACTTTAGTCAAGTTTTCAGGACACCCAAGTTTCATTAGCAAACTGTAACAAGACTCAGCTCATACAAACTAACTGGACATATCATTTATATCTTCACACTCAGTGTGGATAAATTTAACCACTTGCTTCCTCAAAAGAGATTCAACAACTGTCATCTCCATTTTGCTGTATTAAGAGGAGATATTGGAACTATTATTAACTACGATCCACACTTTAATTTTAAAGAAGCTAAAATCTGCATATTTTTACCTACAATGAAACAAATTGAACTGAAAATGAAATTATCCTACTTTCTTACATTGCAAATACGTATTTGTAATACAATTCTCAGGCTCCAGGATTAGAAATTTTTATTGTTTTTCTTTTGTTATAAATACCATAGAAATGTGCAGTCTTTCATTAGTGTTCTGTTCCTTATTAACAGCAATAAGATTTGTTTAATTGTTAACTGCATATGATGGAATGTTTCTTGAAACAGCTCTCACCATTGAAGGTGATGAGTAAATATGAAATACAAAAGCAGAGCCTATAAACTCCTGCTTCTTCAGGTGGACTTTACAAAATGAGTTACTCAACCAGAACAAAACTTCACAGCAGACAGGACTAATATAGTAACTGAAGTATGGACTCACAGGAGGTCCTATCTATGTGAAACAGCATCACAAAGTTCAGTGGGTTTGCCCATGCCTTCTGGCTAGTATCTGGCTTCAGAGATCAGAAGTGCACATAACTCTTCTTTTGTCCATATATCTTAGCTCAGGAGTTATTACATCACAACAGAAGAGGAGGAGACGATCAAATGCATAAGAACTAATGTAAAATACTGATAGGAGTGCTTCCATTTTTCTGTTAAATTAACCGCTGGACTCTTCAGCTAATAACTACTTCAAAATACTCGAATACCAGAAAACCTCACAAAGCAAGTAGTTTTGCAATATAAAATAAGGGTGGTGAGGCACTGGAACAGGTAGCCCAGAGAGGTGGTGAGTAGCCCCACCCCTGGAGGCATTCAAGGTCTAGGGTGGGGCTTTGAGCAGCCTGATCTGGCTCTGTCCATTGCAGGAGAATTGGACCAGATGATCTTTGTGTGTCTCTTCCAATTCAAAGATCAATTCTAAGATGCTACGAAAATTTTTAGATGTAGATCTCACATTACATCTTTTAGGGCCAGTATTCCTTCAATTTTCATGGCACAAAGTAACATCATTCATTCATGTTCTCTTCTGACTGATGATAGCCACCAAAACAGACAAATTCCATTTCCCACTTTTACCTATTTTATCTCTGAATTATTACTAAACAACATACTTAGAACATACTTAAGTTTGAAACAGTAAACAGCTATAGATAACTATTATTTTCAAACTGGTTTAACTAGATGGTTTAGAATCTCAGTTCTCAACATAATTTATTTTTGATCTCACATTCAACTAATAGTTTAACGAAGGGCAGTTGGAAGGCCATTATATTGAACAAGTTATCAACACAGCAAAATTTTTTTGTTGTAGAAGTCAAACAAAATATTAAAACCTGTTCAGCTCATATGATATTGCCTTCATTCAAAAAGAAAAAAAAAACACATCAAAATGTGTTTACTCAGAATCAGCAAAGTACAGTTATTAAACTAAAATATACACCTTTCATCAGTGAGCATTATATATAAGATAATCATAAAAATTTAGAAAAATTGAAAATATAAAATGGGCTTCATGCCACTGTATTACAAATTATATGACAAAAATTACTGATATACTGTATATTAACAAAACATTATGAGAATTTAAGAGCAGCTCAACCTATTTTTTAAAAAGATGCAAAATAATTTCTTAGAATTTGATATATATCTTCATCATATTTTTTAATTTGTATATTGTTTCAAAAGACAGATGTGTTCACACGCTAAGAAACTTATGTTTAAGAATTTTCACTTACTGTAATTCTGATTAAAAGGAAGTACACATTTTCATTTAACTACAAAATTGCCCCACAGTTCTATCCACTTCAACTTTCCTTCTTGTATAAGGTATGGATCAGTGAAATATTCATTCTTTGACTTAAATTCACCTTCTCTTTTTACTCCAAACACCCATATAAATTCTATTTCCTACTGCATATCATGAGGAGAAAACATCACAAAAACAGATTATTCAACATCTTTAATTTTCATGCTTACCAAAGAGAATCCATTCCCATTTAAAATCTCTTTGTAAAGAAATTCACTTTTATTTTCACTCTACACCTCAATTTAACCTTACACATTCCCATTAAAATTATGTCCTCTGGCACATTTATCATTTTATTATATCACAATTTCAAGGCTTCTAAGGGATCTGGAAGATTTTTTACAATATATGATTATGTAATAAATGCTTTATGCTCATACTTTGCCCCTTTTAATCAGATTCATAAGATGAGGGTTGGAAAGAAAGACTTTATTCATAGACAACAAGTTTAGGTCTTTATGTCTGCAAACTATCAAACATTGTTAGTCTACCTCTTTTTACTTTATTCCAAGACTCTGTTTCCTGTTCAGACAATACATTAACTGTTTGATTTTGTTCAGCACTCTGGGTAATTGCTACACTTACCTTCCCAAAGTCTAATTATCCAAGTTCTGTTTTTTTCATCAAATACCTAACAAATATATGTTCCATTCTTTAGAGATGCCACCATGATCTTTAGTAAAGCACATACTAGCTCTGTTGTCAATCACTGTCATGGCCAAACTGATGCATTATCTTCTCACTCTTTTATTCCTATGCATTGCCAACCCAGCAGCAGCTGTTGGCATTTTTTAAAGCTGTTGGGTATTCATAAAACAATAGAGCAGTATGAACACACTCTCTCTTTGCATTTTTTCTACAGAAAATACTAATGCTTTATGGATAAATACTTTTTAGATCCTTCATTACGTCTAAAAATGTTTCCTTGGTGAAATAAAGTAATAGGAAACCTGAAAAGTCTGAAACACTCATAAAAAAATGATATATCTAACCAAATCTCTCAACTTCTCCTTCTTGTCAAGCAAAAACATAGTTCTAGTAAGCAAAGAAATCAATAACACAGGCTTGTAATATTTAGTAGCAATAAAATACAATGCCTGTGTTACCACTGCTACCAGACACTGGTAACACATTCATTGTAACCTCCACGTGTACAAAGTCAGCAAGTATCTGGTATTTACTTACATCATTATCTAGAAATCTTAACAGGGGAAATAGGATACATCTCTTGGTACCATATTTACCCTAGGAGTTAGCAAATATGAGTGAACTGACCTTCTAAAGTAATGAGAACATTTTCTCTTAAATAAGTTAGACCCTTGAGACATTCAATACAATCATAAAATTAAGCAATTCCTTGATGTATGTTCTCTGTTTACATCTTTTAGTTTCAGAGAATTATCATCTAACTTCAGTGAGGAGAAGCTTGTATAGCAGCTGGAAATGTGATATACTGCAAGTACACAATACATTCTATACTACAAAAAAACACTAAAAACCAAGTATTTGATTCTAATGTTCATGGAACTAACCTTGATTATAAGGCTCTAAGTTGAATCCACTCATAATAGCCATAAGAAAAGCTACAACTGAAAAACAACATGGCTTCATGAAGCTGACATCATCAGATACAATACATAGCTAAGGATTTCCTCACTATATATCTCTGGATTGCTAGTACAGAAACTGGATGTGGGCAAAAATAACAAAACACATCTTGCAACCCACTCCAAATTATCCTTTCCCACAAGCATATGAGGGAAAAAAAAATCCCCCAATTTTTCCAGTATAGCTCACACAACACTTGTCTTCCCAATCCACCAAAATCTGGAATCTGTTCAATTTTGATTACACAGATTCTATTTACAGAGTGTGGTTATGTTACAAACGATGGTATCAATATATGCTCAAGGGAGGAAAGTAAAAAGTCATATGTTGCAAATTAAGCTCATCAATATGAAGGATACTCTCCTTAAGCGGTACAAGATCTCCCAGGTACAGAGGATGATAAGAAATAGGGTAAGAAATAAAATGACAGAATTTCCTACCTATTACAGAAAACTCAACAAAAATGGGAAGACAGCAGAAGTCCAATGATTACAACTACAAAGCTCAAAGAAAGTAATTTCATAATTGTTTTTCCTCTTCTTTAGTTTAATAATTGTAAGCCAGAAGGAAAGAAGGGGGTTGGTATTTTTTTTTAGTATTTATATTTTATTGACATATTAGTCTTCTTGGGTAAGACATTTATTGCACGTTATGCACCGTTATGGAGGGATAAGTTTAAACTAACAAAAGCAACACAAAGTATGTCACTCAAATTTCAGATGCAAACTGGGCTAGGGATTGAATATACTTTAATGTATCTCTTAAGAAACACAAAGAAAGCACCATTCTAGCAGATTTCCTTTTGATACTGTAAGGGGATAAGGAAATTACATTCTCCTGACGAGACTGTACTTCCAAAAAGGAAACAAAAAAAAAAGACAAAAGAGTGCATGTGTAAAAAAAAAAGAAGTGTAAAAAAAATCTTAAAATGAAGGTTGACAGACATATTTATTATTGGCTAACAGACATGGTGTTAGATATTCACCAGTAATCCCTATTCATCCTGCTCGATTCTGACTACTAGAAGACTTCCAACTAATTTAAACAAAACTCCAGAATATTCCATACTATTCTAACCTGTAAGAAATAGCTACTGCCAGAAGAGAAAACCTAAACGGAGGAATGTCTATTTTTGGAGCACTTGATTTTCAGAACAGACAGGAACGACAAGTTCGGATGAAGTAAGGAAACACTGCATGAGCTTAGCAACAGTGAAAAGGACAGACTGCGTGGAAACTGAAACGGTTTTGGTTTGATTTACAAATGATCTTCACATAATAGAACTACTAATAAAAAGAAAATAATAATTAGAAGCAATAGGGAGAGATTTTTTCTTTCCAATTTTTGTTAGCAAACTACATGTATTACAGCTGATTTAATTTAAAACAGATCATATTTTCTTCAGTTTGCTCAAGTACTACACCAACCCATATATTCTGTCAATCTGAAGCAGAATCACTGTTAATTCATGAAGCTGAAATCCTGAAAAGCATCAGAAATGATTAAAAGACTAACAAAGAGTTATGTTAAACCACATCCTCTAGGTCTTGCACTTACACGAAATATTTTTTAACGCTTTTTGATCTATTCAGCATCACAATCTTTATGGTCTGCTCAGGAGAGAAGCTCATGTAACAGGTTAGACATTGTAATTCTCTCAATAAAAGCTTTAGGGTTTTGTCCCTATATTTACAAATCAGTAGAGAGTTCTCAGTGAAATTTTATGGTAAGAAGTAAACATATTACACCCTGTGAGAGTTATTGCATGAGTAGAACTGGCCTACAATGAAAAGCTGCAGGAAAATTAGTCATTAAAATGGTAATCTTCAGTGTTCACTACTGTGATTTACTACTTCATTACAATCACAGTTTGATATCAGCAGTAGCTGGTAGAAGTGACCTCTGAACATAGGAACAATAAAAACAAAAATTAAAATGGCAGCAATAGAGCTTTAATAAGCACATATATAAAAACTCAGACCCAAATAAGACAGTATAGTTAAGAAAATAAAATAAAAAATAATAATAATAATAGATATTGTATAGGATACAACTATACCTTGTAATTACATCAATGGAAATTTAATTTTATACTTTTTAATAAATAATCATCTCTATTCCCAGAAAGAAAACCCCTAAGTGAAAGCTCTGCCATTCTACGCTTTATTCCTTGCACATCATTCATTCTTCAGACACACAGTACAATATTACACCTGTGAGAGGAACATCTGAAAATCCTAGGAGAAACTGAGCGACGTTGTTTTATTTTTAACTAAAAACAAACAATATAAAGAAATACACCCTAAGACTTCTGTTTTGTCTCAACTACAAAAGCAAGGAAAAACAATCAGCATTAAAGAGAAGGCATTTGTCACTAGCAACATAACTTCCCAACATTCTTTATAACATACCTGACACTTAGACAGCATTTTTTTTTCAAATAGACATTTTACACAGAGTAGTTTGTCAAAATACCAAAACAGGTAGATTCCTGGGTTTGCTTTATTTGCTATCCCATATTAATAAAAAGCAGTCTTTATTTCTGCTTCTGAAAGTTGAGAGACCATGGAAATCACTTTTGTTATTTTCAAAGAAAATTGTATTTCTTTCATAAATGAAACCTGGTTGGTTTCATTTACATCACTAATTTTGTCCTGAAAGACTTAAAGTCTGAAGAAGCTCTGAGGATGCAGACGGCAAAAGAAATAGAGACTATGTAACAACAAGCAGAAATAAAATAGTCAGGCATGTAAACATATTAGTAATATCCATTTGCTTTTTTGCCATCTGGACTAAATAACTACATTTCCAAGGCAAAAGACTAAGATAGGAGGGTCAATGATCTCATAAAGGCCCTTACACATAGAACAGAAACTGATGGAGTGGGAAGCTTCAGGTCCTAGAGAACTACAAAGATTCAGAAAGAGAGGCATCCCTCTATTTCTCATAAGAATAAATAAGAGAGGCATCACAAGAATAATAAGAGAGGAATCAATCTTTCATCTCTCCGAGCTGAGAGATTATAAAAAGCAACAGAAATAAGAATGTGATATAATGTGTGTGTGAACATTAGTTAGATTTTATTTTGTATTCTTATATTTTCCAAAGATAGAAAAAAGAGCTGGTCAAATTAATTCATCACTGCATATGCACATTCAAAGAGCAGTGTCCTGCTGACAAGAAACACAAGGAGAGCTTAGCAGTTATGAGTGCACACAGGCTACAGTCCTTACTAAGGCTGGACTTGACCTTCCATGGAGGCAGGTAGAAATAACAACTCATCACTGCACAGATCTACATCTGATGGCTGACAGGCTTATGTCGTCGAGAGTCCTGCGCACTGTGCAACGATGGCAAGACCAGCACAAGAGGGTGCTGAAGTTCAGCAATTCAGTTTTGAAAGGAAAGAAAAAACCATACTCATACACAAGAAACATATGATTACAGACTTCCAAGAGTTCGGCACATTCAGTAAATAGACTTTGGGTCTTGAGATCATCACAGAAAAGGAAAGGCAAAACCAATAAGGTAAGAAAGGGAATGAAAAAAAAGAATTTTTTGAAGCTTCTTGACCTGATTTCAGATAATTTATTAAGTTGGCATTATCACAAATTGACCTTTCAGTTTAAGGAAGTCAATGGTTTTAAAACAAAAACAAAACAAAAACAAAAGAATAAACCTAAAACCCAGCTCTGAATATGCATAGGAAATTGCAGGCATAAAAAATAGTTCTTACTAATCACAGCAACAAGATTTTTAAGTAACACATCTTTTCTGCTATTTCTAATCTGTATAAATGTAACTTTTTTCACCCTTACAACCCCACTCCCCTTTCCTATCGGTAAACATGACAATTATAAGCAGCAAAGTAATTTTTTTATGTCAGCGCTGTAAAACAAAATCAATAAGGAAAGATGAGCCATTACTTTACTGAAAAACACACTCAGTATTGCCAGCACCTTACATCTTTTGATGAATTCCTTCACATATCAGATGCCGTTTTGTGAATATAGCGAACTATACAATATCCAATGCTTTGCATAATCAATGCATCTTCAGCATCTCCAGCTTCTAGCAAATCAATTATGGTCAGCTCTCAAATAGTCATCAGTAGTATCCAAGTACACTGGTTAATGACTTTCAGTAGTATTGTGTCAGCAATTTTTCAGTGGAGTGAGTAAGAGAGACAGACAGTTTGTCTGCTGAAGTTGTACATAATCATAAGTATAGAAAGAAGGGTAATTATATTATTTCTATTCCTAATGTAATACCTAGAAAGGCAGTAGAAATGTGTTTTTTTTCTTGCATTTTCCATCCCCACTTCTCCCATTACCATACATCTGCAGAATATGCAGGATATAAATGAGGACTGAGGTCTCTTTGGACTTCCTTTGGCAACTTCCTTCTTCAGAATGAACAGTATGACCAGCTGGATAATCATAAAAATCAACTCCTGCCTTTCTCTTTTATCCCTGCATAGCTGGGCCCCTTATAGACGTTTTACTCTTAACTGCTTCAAAAATAGTGTCTGGCTCTGCTAACTCATGTATCTCAATTCCTCTTCTTCTGACCTCATCAGTATCATCAAACAATAATAAATTTTAAGGAAAGAAAAACAGTGTAGAGACAAATGAAAGTTCTAAACAACGGTAGTTTACCTGTGGTAGACTACGGTGAACTTAGTATCTATATAAATTTACAGCTGTTTGGGGGAGTTATCTTGGATGAAGAAAATGTAAGAACAACCCCTAAGTAAAACTAATCACAGAGTAGCACCAAGTAACACATTCAACTGAAGAATGTGGGATCAATCTAAGAATTAAAAGACAAAAAAAGAAATGGCTAAATGGAGATGAC
Organism: Cyrtonyx montezumae; assembly: GCF_038088225.1. NCBI lineage: Eukaryota > Metazoa > Chordata > Aves > Galliformes > Odontophoridae > Cyrtonyx > Cyrtonyx montezumae. The sequence continues at coordinate 7,801,368 of NW_027072035.1, forward strand.
AGTGGACTAGACTGAAAAGAAAATATCATTAATCTCTGTGAGATACAGAATTACAAGCACAATTTATTTAAAAAAATTTTCAAGTCTGATCACAAAGACTGGAAATTTAAAAAAAAATTCAAATTACCAGTGAAACAACATTCTTAACATTTTCATGTGCCAGTTTTAAAGGAATAAACAACATAACCACTTTTGGTTGAAAATAGATATATTTCTGAACAATACTGCATTGTGTGATTCTCTAAGGTAGCAAGCAATAGGACTCACTGACTCCACAGGTCTCTCTTTAATTTTTAAGTGTTTTCGTACTCCTTATCCCAGATAAAATCATCAGTCAGGTCTCGTTAACAATAGAAGCTACAAGATTTAATCTAATAAGAAATTCTACGGTGTCTGGACTACTTGGCATTATTCAATGAACACTACTACAAGGGAATATTTTGGAAGTGTTGTAATGCTGAAACAGTAGAATTTCAGTAGTCAGAGCACAAAAAACATAACTTAGTGGTAACAATGGCTGCTGTGGATTTGTTTCATGGTTTTTACTCCTTATTATGCATCTCCTTAGCTTGTAATGCAAAATAGTCCTCCAGTTCACAACAACATCCTCAGGAAGGATATATTATTTCTTTTTATGATAAATCAATAAAAAGAATCCCAACACACTGTTTGATTGTAACTCCAATCCAGAAACCACAGTGTTTATAGACGCGTGTATTATTAAATGATCAGCAGAAAGTAATTCAAAAATTAAAACATACAGTGGGGAATAGCAAATTTTAACATCTCAAAGGCACGCGATGTCAGAAGTTACTAGACAAATATTTTAAATACAGTGCTATAAGACATTGCTTTTCAAAAGAAAAGCACAATCTCCTTATTGGTATTGATTTGGTGTGGGACATAGCTCATTGCATTTCTTAATAGTTCTCATGTGCATTTTCTGGATTTGTGATAAAGGTAGTGTTGATAACACACCAATGTTTTAGCTATTGCTGGCACACAAGCAACTGGGAGAGGATGCAGGTGGGACAACAGACCCAGCTGACAGAAGTGATATCCCAACATACTCAGCAATAAAAGCTGAGTAGAGGACTGATGGAGTTGGAGTGATGGTCTTTATCTTATGTAACTGTCTTGAGTGATGAAGCCATGCATTCCCAGAAATGGATGAATGTTTGCCTGCTGATGAGAAGCAGTAAATGAAAGCCTTACTTTACTTTGCTTGCATACACAGCTTGTGCTTTACCTATTAGACTGTTTTTATCTCAGTTCACAAATTTTCCCCCTTTTACCCTTCCAATTCTCTCTCCCAACTCACAGTGAAATAAGTAAACAATTGTGTTGTAAGCTTTGCTCCCTACCAGGGTTAATCCACAGCAATACTAAAACAAGAAACAAATACCAAAAAATCAAGCTTCCTTACTAAAAGGCCAGTTCCATCTGTATTTGTTTCCATGTGCTACAAACGGAGGTGCTAATTTTCTTCTGACAAACGTATCTAGTAAGTGTCCTCTATAAACATATGCAACCAAAGGCCCAAGAATCATGCTTTACTGGAGAAAAATCATTTATGAGGGACTGGAAAGACAGGAAGACTTAATATCCAATACTGACGGTCACTAAAATGATTAAGTTTTCCCCAAGCTTGGAATGGTTAGCCTGGAAACACGCCCTAGACAAATAGGAAAATGCAACTGCTTCATTTTGCAGTTGGTTTTATTTCCTGTCTCATTGCTTCACTGCACTGTGAGAACCCTAGGGAAGTGGGCAAGGTATTTCATTCAATGCATTCTTACTACTCTAAGAATATGAAAACAATATCCCAACTTCACTACGAAATGACCTTGATGATCTGTATAACATTTGTCAGAGACTAATAAAATTTGTAAATATACTTGCTGATATGATTGATTGCATTCTTCACTGCTTCAGTTACCTCAAACTAAATTGCCTGTCATTATAATGATGACTTTTGTAAGTGCAGTTTCTTAATTTTTTCCTCAGCCTCTCAACAGTTATCTCACAATAGATTGAAAGAGCCTGTGGATCAATAACGGGTGCTGTATAAAATACTGCACTCTAACAATAAGTATTTTTAATCTTTCTGCTTATGATGTTTTGTGACAGGGCACTGGCAGAGAATGTAATTCGTGATTAAGAGTCTGCACATATCAAGCACCATGAACTGTAAGTGAATTTTACAGATTCTTAATAGCATCAGGTGCTAGTGATTCATGGTCGTGACAAAAAAAATTAATGAAAAAAATTAAGAAATGATACAGTCAACAAACATGTTTTAGACTTACTGATCACAGACTGTCCATTTTGCTGAGCTACATGAGCACTTCAAGCCCTTTTCTCTGATGCTCCAAGTTCAAGTTCCTTGCATGAATGCAGCAATAATCAGAATGGCTTTGTACGGAGTGAGGAAAGATTCACAGCATTTACTCACTTGGGACTCTAGGCACTGTGAAAGTGTCCCTGAAACTCACTTTCTCTGAAAACAACATACCTTCTACTCTGTGTATGTTAATCAAGTCTTGGGGACACAGCATTCTCAGTATTTACAGGAAAGCTTACTTGGAGAGTAACTGTATCTCTGTATGAATAACTGTGAATATTCTGCATGAGCATCAGGAACCTTTTCCTTCACAACCAGACTGGCCAGTGTCACAGGTCCAGACACTACAGAAAGAGGTCTCAGTAATTTGCAAAGACAAAGTTGATTAAAATGCCATGAAATTGTAAATTTCTCACACATCAACTTTAGATGCTAAAAATTGACTCAAAAGAAGACACTTAGGGAATATATACAGGAGTTGGCTTAGTGAAACATCTACCTCTTGAGAGAAGGCAAACCTCCAGGGTGGAATATGCTGGGTAATCCATTCTGTAGTAACTACTTAAGCAACATGACCTGCGACCTCATCTGTTAGCAAACACCAGCAGAGCCTGGCATGCTGACACTAAGAAAAAAATAACACAGCATGCAGCAGAGTGGAGGTCACGTAGCCAAATTCCATTATCATCTCGCAGTGATGAGGTCTTGATACTTTCAGAACTGACAGAACATCTTAGTTTCCTAAGCCAGCAGATCTCTACCTATCAAAATGCTTTTCATGTAAACATTGAAAGAAAATATATATATATATATATGTCTAGAGTCAATCATCCTTCACCTGAAAGTAGGAACGTAGTATAAGATGCCTTAATAGAGAAGGAATTTTGTTGGCAGTGGAAACATACAACTGCCAAGTGGGAAAGAAGCTACTGCAGACAAGCTGGGATAAGTGGACAAGCTGAGTCTCTCTCCCCTCCATAATAGGAAAAGCATGTGAATCCTGTCCAACAGTTAAGTTCTTCTGTGGGAAGCTCAGAAATCTGTGGATTTATTCCATGACTTAACACATTTGTGGTTGGCTACATAACACACTTTCATGCTCTTAGTTAACTTCATGTTCTATGCAGGCAGTGTATTTATGACCAGCAATCCAAAAGAATCTGTAATCTGTTACATCAATAAACTGCACTATCAATTAATCCACAGTCCCACACTGGTGGGACCTTAGTTGACTGCCAGATGACCACTACAAGCCTCTCCCTCTCTGATTCCTGTAGAGCGTATGGTAGATTTTGGGAGTGAAGTGGCAGAAGGGAAGGTCCTGCAAGGGTAGAAAAGGTAAGCATTGGCTAGCAGCTGCTGCACTTCAGATGAGAGCCAGCCCCAGACATGGCTGTCCACCAGTTTCAGCTCACCTTAGGTCACATCCTCCTGCCCCACTGCAGGCTGCAGCTCCGGCCCAGGGCATGTTTCAGCAGTGGCTTTCCACGGGCTGCACTTCAGTCCATGGGCTGACTGACTCCAGATGTCATCCTCCCATGCTGCACTGTGGGCTCCTCTGTGGCTGCACAGGGGGTGCCCAGAGGCTGCAGGGGGGACAGCCTGCTTTTCAGTCAGCCTCTCCTGGGCTGCAGGGAGCTGCTGCAGCACACCTGGAGTACCTCCTGCCCTTCTCCTCCACTGACCTGGGGATCAGTAGAGGTGCTTCTTTTCCTTTTATTTTTCTCAGATTTCTCATGAATTGCTACAGCCAACATCCTGACACCTACGCTCTGTCCACTGATAAAGGAACTCTGCTCTATCTGGTCTAGTCCTTCTTGCATTTCTGTAATTAGAAAAAGCCTATCCACCAAAATCTAGTAGTTCTCATTTTCAGAGCCTAAGTTCTCCCAGACAATAGTAATAGAATATCTTTCTGCAATTATATACACTAAGGAAAGTTCACATTCTCATCTGGCACCAGCTAGATAAAGGATGGTCAGACCATTGAGTCATGACTATAATCAAATATGTCTGTGCCCATGCTCCTTAACAACAGGATACATTAGCCATCTTTTCTATCTGCCATCCTATAAACTCTCATATCACAAAATCTAGGCAGACAACACGCTCAAGAACTTAATAAAGTTCCTGAACCAAGAAGCTCATCTGTCATCCTCTGTCATATAGATTAATTCTTAAAGAAGCATGTTATAAAAATATTTCTCAACTTCTTTCCCATACTTGCAGCTATCTCTTCAGAAATATACATTTAAATAATGTTCAGCTGAAGTATTGAGATCCATCCATATTAACATATTCCCTTGTATATGTGTATTCTTCTGACAGGGATATAAAGAAATAGCATGATAAAAAAAAAAAAAAAACACTTTCATTAAATAAGGTTTCTTTACAGATCACTGGCTTTCAGTATTATAGAGAATAAGTAAAACTAGATAAAATTAATTCCAGTACAAGTGAACAATATACTCTGTCTCTCAAAATAAATAAATAAATAAATTTGAAAGCTTTTGTGTTTTTATAATTGATTCTCTAAATGAAAATACAATGTTGGGTTTGTTTTCTTCAAAAAAATCCTGTTTTGGCTTTCCACAATTAGAATAATAAAAATTAAACACAGCAATGAAGTCGCTGCAGTATAACTCTAAGTATTTATTTAACTAGCTCAGAACTATGAACTACTAAAATAATTAAATAAAATAATTGATTAAATAAATGATTAAATAAAATAATTAAATCAAATAAATGAACTTTTCTTAGTCTTATTTATTTTATACCCCTAAGTTAATAAGCTAGGTTTGTTGGTGTATTTTGATGTTCTTTTTTAAAAAGGTGCATGCCCTAGGTTATGTTGCTCCTGCAACTGCATCATTAAGAAAAAGTTAGATACTCCTACCTTGGCAATGCACCAATAGGGAATAAATAAAAGAAACTGTATAATTTTGTACAGTGTCAGAACCTGCTAGAACCATGCATGCTATATAGAATAGGACTACCGAGAAATCCCAAACAACACACAAACTGCACATCACAGTCAAAAAAACAAACAAAAAAACTTCACCTAAAACTGTTACTTTATCTGGCTATACAACAAAGTGATATTTTTTCATTACATTTTTGCTGGTTTGATTAAAATTTTCAAGATAAGTCATATACCTTTTGTACATTTTGTCTCAGCTGTGTTGCTTTGCACTGACTTAAGTCATTCTTTCTGCTTGTATGTTTATACCTTTCCAGCACACGAGGATGACTGATTTGGCTAAAAATGCAAAGCTCAAAGAAACAAATCACTAAAAGATTAATACTGTACTAGCTGCATCTAAATTGAACCACGTAGAGCTATGCCTACTATTGCTACTACCAGATGGATCAGACAACTGACAGTAACTTTCTGATTACTGGGACTAATCAACAACAGTAATAATTTTGAAGTGACTTAAAAAAAAATAAAATCCTATTTTCTTCCTATAATTAGATTTAAATGGATACCCAAATAGATGCCTATAACAAAAACATGAGAAGTCTTCCACTTTACAAAAACACGTTCTTGTTATAAACAAATCAATCATATCTCCTTTCACTGAAGATTGAAGGTGGAAGAATGCAGATCACACTTTTACTTGCAAAACTTACTCAAAAGGACATGATATTGCCTCCAGAAAGGATCAAACTACTTTCCTTCATTATTAACCAATAATGAGAAACTAAAAATAATAATAAGGGTAAAAACTTTGCTTTTCTTCTGAAAAAAAGCACTGTTTATTCCTCTTGTTTCTAAAATCAACTGGAAGAGTTCACATAATAAGCTTACAGAGATTTTCTTACATTCTCCACTGCCACATACTTTTCCTGTGGAACTGTAAAGTTCAACACATTTTTAAGGGTTTTTGAATTCATGAGACTTAATTATTGACTCTTTTCAAGTGCTAAGCTGTTTTCTGGAAACAAAATGTTCTAGGCATATGTTTTGTACTGATTTTTGTACAATTCACATTATGAATACAAAGTTCTCTCAACTAGAGAATCATAAAATATCCTGAGATAAAAGTCCTGAATACAAACGAGGCAATTTAAGAGCTAAAATTATACATCGAAGAATGCTGTCTAAATGAATCTTGAATACTGACAGCCTTGGGGCCACAATCACTTCCCTGGGGAGCATGACCAACCTCTCAGGGAAGAACTTCTTGCACACATTCTTTGCTATCTTCTCCGGATACAGCTTTCTGCCAGACTCTCAATTCTTATCGCATACTGGCCACCAGAGAGATCAGCATCTTCCAATCTACTCCCCATCACGAGCAATACATAGACAGCAATGAAGTCATTCCTATCCCCTTTTCTCCATGCTGAATAAAGCAAGCACCTTCAGCTGCTCACCATAAGTCATGCTCTACAGCTTTTGCACAACCTTTGTAGTCCTCCTTTGGACACTCTCTAATAGCTTTTTCTCCTTCTAATATTGTAGTGACCAAAGATGCACCCAATTCTTGAGATGAGGCCACCTAGCACAGATCAGAGCACAACAACCACTGCCCTCACCTGGTGGCACTGCTGGCCCTATGGTGTACTCCCAGGTACAGCTGGCCTTTTGGGCTGCCAGGGCACTCTGCTGACTCAAATCTGAGTTCACCATGAGACAAAACCCCCAAGACCTCCTCTGAGTGACTAAACTCCAGGTACTTGTACTCCGCTCTTAATGTTCATACAGGATTGCACTCCCCTATGTGCAAAGTCTGGCATTTATTCTTGCTGTGTTTCACATACCTAGTGCTCTCATTTAGCAAAATTATAACACCTTCCTATCTCAATTAGATCAGTGGCTCCTCCTAATCAAACTTTTTTTTTTTTTTAACACACTTGCTGTGCTCAACTTCTGTGTCCAGGTTATGGATAAAAGCATTGAAGAGAACTGGCCCTAAAACTGAGTGAATAGATGCCAGCCTGATGTAATGCCATCTACTCTAACTATCTGAGCCCCATACTTGAGCCAACTGCTCACCCATCATACCTTGACTGTGTGCTATTGCACACTTCAGAAGGATACAGTGACACAAAATATCAAAAGCTTTGCCACAGTCTAAAAAAAATCCCCACATTCAATGCCTAATCTTAACGTAACATCTTTTTTTAATTATGTCATAATATTTAATCTATGACTGAACTATTTGCTATAATGTAAATAAAATCTTATCACGTGTATTAGCTTATATTCCTTTCTCTAGATATTCTTTAAAATAAAAAGATAAAATATACCAAAAAAAAAAAACCAACACAAAAAAATCTGGCATACAAAAGATGACCTAAGAAATAGTTTCATCAGATATGAAGTAATACCTCCGGTAAAATTGTCTTTATTATGTAATAATTATTTCCTATTAAAATATGCTGAGTAATTTTATTAAGAAACTAAAACAAATATAACCAACCAAACACTTAACCAGGCTTCATTAAGATGATCTTTGTACATAAAATAAAATTAACATAATATAAAATAAATTCATTAAACAAACGTTAAGTTAGTTAAATACAACAGCAATTTATCCATAATCAAACTGCTTTTCTATATAATTAGCTGCATTTAAAAAAAAAAAAGTGTATTTACTTTCTTGCATGTATAACCATAGTACAATAATACTGCTCCTTAAATATGACAATGAGTCTATTAATCTAAGTACGTACAAAATAAACATTATTCTAATCTCTTCTGAAAATAAATTCCACATATTAAAGGTTCTGTAGTGTACGTAACGCAGATGACAGCAAATGAAGTAGAGTGGTTATTATTGTTTAATAAAACAGTATGCTTTCAAAGTTACACAGAGTTCAATGGTTTAACTTCTATTTTTAAACTTAATTGATGACTCTTTACACCTAACTCCCTCATTCCCAACTTTTAGGATGCTTTTTTGTCATTGAAGAATATTTTCTCTTATCCTGCTAATGTATAGTTTCCTTAGGCTATAATGAGGGTCCATCAGAAAGTGTCTTAGAAATTCAAATCGTCTGCATCAACCAAAACTGCTTCTCCATGAATTTTAATCCTATCAAGTTTTTTCCTATTTACAGGCTCTTCCGAAATGGATCTGTCTTATCCAAGTATCTGCAAAGTCTACTTTATATGTTTAGCTACATTGTCTAGTATATTTGCTTCCCTCTTTTTCTTCTTGAACTCATGTAGAAATAAAAACATTTTTTTACATTAAAACAGAAAACATCACTTCTCTGTGAGGCAACCTGTCTCACACAGACAAGCTAGCAGGAGCATGAACAAAATGCTGAATGAAATTCTTGATTCTTCCCAAAGTCAGTTAATACTTATAAGACACTTGCAGCTGCAGGTGAATGAGAAGTAACAGCATTTTAGAACAGCTTTGGGATCTCAAAGACAATCTATTACAATCCTATCACAGGCAGGGTCACTAACCAATAGATCCCAAGTCCCCATCCATCCTGGCCTTTTTGAGGTCTCCTTGGAACTTTCTCAACACTCAACAACCCAGCACTCTCATGCTGTCTTCACAGGACAGGTGCTCTCTGATCACCTCTGTGGCCTCCTCCAGATCCACCTCAACAACTCAATTTTAATTGAGTCTTTTTAAGTATTGCTGCTATTTTGGAAAGTACCCCACTTTGTTATTTCTCAACAATAAATAGAATAAGTATACTGGAATACTGAAGAGTAATAAAATCATTACTGTCAAATATTGTAATAAAACCATTACTATCACATATTGCCTGTACCACAAAGAACAACAACAGCTTAGTTCAACTGGTGCATTAATTCTCCACACACTACTTTAAAAATTTTTCCTCTAGTGAAGTGAAATACAAGAAGATTTCTGAGAAATGCTCATTCATGTTGCCAAGTTATCACTGACACACCGTTGGTGTTTTTAATCTGAATGTTGTAAACATTTTATTGTCATTTTTGAAGCACAGGTTAAAAATTTAATGCATGTGATAATCTAAGCATTTAGACTAGTAATTTTTCCACTTAGAAGTATTTTTTCATACCTGTTTCACATTTATACTTCAGTATATGGGCAAGTTAATCTCTTTTTTAAATAATGCAGTTATGTGTGACATGTTTTATTAAAAACATGCACACAACTTAATAAAAATTTTTACCAACAAGATATTTACTGCAGAACAGAAGTAAAACATGATACAGACAAAATGTCCACTACTCAAAGAATTCAGATTTACCTTTATTGCAAGCAAAAACAGAAAAAAAGGATAAGAAAGCATTCAGAAACATCACTAAAACAGCCCTCTCTGAAATACTCTTTCATTCTGAGGCTTTCCAGTGAAATTGTTTGTTATATTTAATATAGCACTTCCATTTCTCCTTCATTCTCCTTATTTTGAAAAAGATGGTAATTTTATTAAATACAGAAATGCTGACTGAATACTTCTAAAATCTTTTTACGTGGAAAAAGCCTTCAAAGAGAGGAATACCAATATATTGTTAATACACTGTTTCCTAAAATCAAATTCTGTGATTTCCAACGTCTTCACAGAACTGATGCAAGCATATTAAATTTCAATACAGATTTCATTGCTTACTCACTACCATATGAAGCTTGTGGATTTTTTTTCCTGTTGTTTTTTAATCACAAATAACAGAATAAGCATATCCTCTAAATGTACTTCGTGATTTTTGTTTCCTTGACCATATGTTTAGAAGGCCGTGGGAAGGCTGGAAGAAAGACTGAAAGGAAATACATTTTACTTATTCAGCTGTAGCACTGCATCCACATTCCTTCAGTGACAGACTAATTTAATTCCATGTCTCTACTCAACAATGGACTTGTAGCAGACGAGAGAGCAGCAGCAAGCATCCCAGCAAATGTAACCCCTCTACCCCTTTTTCTTTCTCGCCCATTTGTTGCAATGACAGACTAACACTTCTGAACTGAAAAAGAAAGGAACAGAACAGAAGATGGACAAAGACAGGAGTGTAGAACTTATGGGTGGATATAATGTTAAATATCTGGATGATCTGAAGTAATTTGGAAACAAAATTGCATAGTATTATCATCCCTAGAGATTATTTAGACTAGTGACCAACTGAAATACTTCTATTACTTCATCAAAGGCATTCAAGAGTACAAAAGGAATTTCCAAAGACAAGGACAAAATAGTAATTACTGTGTTCTACTCCCTTGATCAGTTATACGCCATGCTAGTCCTCTCTCTAAGTTGTAGAAAGTAGGTTTGTGTCTGATTCTACTTTGACTACCTGGCTGTTTCCATAAGACTCATATGACATTCAGTGTTAGATAACATTACGACAGGTATCTCACTTTTGATGTCACTTTATAATCATGACTTCCAGACCATCAGAATTTCAAGAGGATAAATGTATCGATTACACAGCTCTAAAGCACCAACCATCCCCAGGTATGAGTGACCTCCTCACAGACAACTTAAAAGAACAATTTTTTTTTTTTTGCATTATTTTAATCCAAGACAGTATTTTAACAGATACCATTCAAGCCGCTGCTGTTATTCTGTGTTACAAGAATAGGAAACATATACACAATCCACTAGTTATAAAAGATGTAAGACAGGAGTGAGGGTAAATGAATTCTCAGAATATAAATGTATTCATAATATTCTGAAAGGATCACAGTAATTACAGATAGACGTTTCACATCAAAATATGATTAGAATAGCACGCTATGAGAGGGCAAAAGAAGTTCTAATTCTTATGGGCCTGAGGATGTAAGGTATCTCAGGAAAAAAGAAGTCTAGGTTTCATGAAATTTTTCAATGTTAAATTCACTAAAGCAAATTAACTATTCCATGTAGAGTAGTTTAAAAACAAGAAGAACTACTATTCCAAATATAATGGCCAACAAGCCAAAGACAAGATGCTGACCTTCTCCAAAAACTCAAATACACTATGGAAAAGATTTTCAAAATTAGGGAACTGCACTTCCCAGAAGCAGAATCTTAATTTTGCTTTGTTTTTAAGTTTCTACAGGTTTTTACTTAATCACAAAAAACATTTCAGAGTGGTAACATATCTGAATAGACATTCTTACTACACTTCGGCCTAATCAAAGTGTATTTAGTAAACAACATCAAATAAATCTTTCGGACCAAAACTGCTGAGAGTTACTCACAAAATGACAGTTTTATCTATACACAAAATAAAAGAGTAATGAACAGTGGAACAGTTTTCCTTTAAGATCAGACCATCAATCATTACAAAGAGATTAAGTACTATATCTATCCCACCAGCATTCAATTAAAAAAAAAAGCATCCCATTACAATTTTATGATACAGAAACTCTATTCAAAGAATTACAGTTAACAACTTATTCTAACTATAACAGAAGCAGCCACTTGCATCATTTTCCTTTGTCATATATATGGAAATGCATTAAAATGCAGTAATACACGTTCTCAGATCTAGCAAGCTGTCATTCTATTATATTACAATAAAAATTATTATATACTTAAGAGCATTTTTGGCTTTCAGGTCAATCTCTTAACGAAGAAGCTTGTACATCACAAATATAAATTTTCCAGCATGCATATCTTCTGATGTTGAGCTACTTTGTTTAAATTACCTTCAGAGGCTCTCCTGGATTTCAAATCAAAAATATCAAAGAAGTGACCACCTCATTTAATAAGATAATTCCTGAGAACTGAGGGAGGAGTGGGACTGTTTGACCAAAATTGCACTTCAACCATTAAAAGATTAACTACTGCTGCTCACATTTTGTAAAAAGCCTTCCCAAGATAGCATCCTTATTGTAACTGATAACACTTCCCACTTCATCTGCAAATTGTGCTTGGTAAATACTTTCAAGCATTACTGTTCACCCTATTCTCCTCAACAGGGTTTTTTTTTTTTTTTCTTTTCTTTTCTTCCACCTACACATACATGCACAGGACAAAAGAGAGCATAAGCCTTTTTCATTGTCAGAAATGTAATTCCTCCCATTATAAAGTCATATTACAAATTAATAATGTAATCTAGGAAAACCATAGAGGGAAAGCCAACTACTGCCCCAACAGTAAAAATTCATTTACTAAAAAAAAAAAATCACCAAAACCATACAACAAAACGAAACTAAAACTATGATCACTACCAGACCTAATGGGAAAAAAATGTAGCAGATCCTTGTCTGTTCAAGTGTTTCCTGCTCTTCTCAGCTCTATTTCTTTAGCAAGGTATACAAATAGGGCAGTAGCACCGAACTTTCTGTAAATGGCTTGTATTTCTACATCTTAGGGATCTGCTGAAAAGGTGAATATTCTTTGCTCACTAACCTTAAAAAATGCACAAGAAATTTCTCATCTATTTAGCTTTATTGTAACCACCTACAAACAAAGCTGACAGATGAAGAATTCAGATACAATTATGTGGCCACAATACACCACAATGTACGAACAGTTACACTATTCTTCCCACTTGTGACCACTTTTTTCCATTCTATTTATCTGTCATAGTCCACGCTCCTTTTGTAAAATACTAATCAATGTGATATTTCTATACTTGTATATAATATGCATGTCATATTAAAAACATGTATATAAAGCATACATAAAAATCTTGTTCAGTTTCTTATGCTCCCTAAAAACTACTTCAACATCAAGATGTAGAGTTATTGAAGCTTGCACAGGAATCCTGGAAATAAAACCCAAGCTTTTAGTTTTCAAAATGATTTCTTATTTTGGAAAATAACTGAATAAATATACAGAGGAAACTTGCTCTAATTGTCCCATCTTGAGTATTTCGAGTAGGTGCCTCTTCCAACCTGGGCTATTCTGGGATTCTCTGAACGCTTAAGAAGCTGGCTGGAATTTCTCTACCTTCACTGCTGAAAATAAACATTGCTATACAACACAAATGCACACCTGAAGACTTTGCCTTGCTGGAATGACAATCAGGTTGTTACCAGTAAGAGCCTAACAGCAGGAGGTGGTCAGGTACTGGTACATGCTGTCCAGAGGAATCCTTGAAGCTACTCAAAACTCACCTGGACAAGACCTGAACTACCTTCCCTATCTAGCTGGACCTGCTTTGACCAGGACTGTTGACTAAATACCTTCTGGAATTCTTTCCAGTTTACATGACTTTATGACAGACAATTATAGAACTTCTATGAGAGGGTTAACTTTCCTTAGTATTAACAAGTTTATTAAACAGTTTAGTGTACAGTTTAACAATTACTCTTACTCCCAGCTAAATTACTCTCATTTCAGGAACAAAACACTTTCTGCTTGAAAACTACTTTCCACTATGTTAAAGTCTTAGTTGTAAAGCAAACTGAAAATACCATTATTTAATCAGTACATGAGGTTGCTCTTACCAACACTAGTCTGTTAACAATAAGGATGATACAGAGAAGAGTTAAGGGATTTTTCCAAGGTGACAGGGAAAATTTGCCTGTTTGGAAACCTCCAGTGTTAGAATATCAGTAAAAGGTAATCACAAACAAGGAAATAACTGAAATTTCCTCTGCTTTCACATTCTGCAGGGTTATAACGAGTCCCCAGTGGCAGTAAGAAAAATCACTTGGGCTTCCAAACCCAATGAAGATCCATATATTGCCTACTTCTCTTCATTATTGAATTTGTTTTAGTCATAGACCTGCCCAATAAAAACAGTAGAATATTTTGATCTTAGGCAAGCATATGAGGATATAGATGCTACTTCAAATATTTTTTTGTCACTGGAGAGATACCAGACACATAGTTAGAAAAAATTAATTACAATAAAATTTCAGAAGAACAGTTATCACATTTAACACATACAGTTAGTATGCAAAAAGGACGGTGCTTAATTAACAAGCACAAAATGCTAAAATGAGCTACATTTTTCCAGCAAAGTGCTCTTTTTCTTTTATCAAGAGCCACATGTTTTTGCAAACCAAGACGGCTAGAATAAGCTCATTTCAAGGACAAAATAATGCATGTTTAAATTTTGTTAGCTGTAAATATATTACTATCAAAAGAAGACAGTCATACATCATTATGTACACTCTGACAAGGTTCCCCAATGATCAATTCATAATGACAGACAGATTAATCACATTTTCGTTTGACAAACTGCATTGAAAAATGTGACTCCTAAGTATAAAATTTGAGAACTTAGCCATATACACTAGATAATAAAGATTGAAAGACTTTTCCTCAGTATTGTCTGACTAGTCCTTCTTTCAGAAACAGTCCTTTCCTCAACAACATGAAGAGGTGTTTTCCTTCTGCAGTTTACTTATTTATTTTTAAGATTTAATATCCATGCACTTGAGATAAAAATTATTAATAGTAAGGTGACAATCTGTTTTGTTTTATGTGAGCTACAGAGAAAATACAGCAAGTCCTTTTTATCATCATATGTATCATACAACAATTCTAGTCAAATAAAGGAAGAAAAAGGGACTTGCTTAAACAAACAAAAAATCTCCTATGAAATAATCACATAAGGATACATAAGGATATATCATACTGCAAGATCTTTAATATTCATCTTTGCTTTTCAGCTACACAAAGTCAAATTTATCTAAATAAAAGTAAGCATAAATTTTAAATTATCTTCACAAACAGTGAACTTAAAGACAGATGCTACACTAAATCACCTAAAAAAAAAAAAGAACAACCTCAGTATTCACAACAGCAAGGAACATCTATTATTCTACTACATACACAAAAAAGTAAGTGGCCTATGTAATTCTTCAGTTGCTAAGTATTTGAAGACACACAAAACCACCCACGATACCTTTTCATTAACAAACCTTAGCCACTGTTAGCAAGATTTATATTGATAATGAAAATACCTTAAATATTTTATAGCTAAAACATTAACAATCTGACATTCCATATGTTTGCACAAACAAAAACCTCACCAGCATCAAAACTAGAACTGTTTGCATGTTGTTCCTTGAGACTACTTCTGTAATTCAGGAGATATAAAATATTTTATCTTTCTGTTAATACCTGGTAGAGCATATGTGGCTATTTAAATTAGAAAAATCACTATGAACAAGCAAGCTGTGTAACAACAGAATATGCAAGTGTAAGTATGAAACCACTTCTGCAGTGATGAAGCACAGCAATAAGAAAAGTCTGTAGAGCAACGGCCTTGCTGATACTAGTTGTAAGGACTGCATTTATGACATATTAAATTTCAATATGTGGAGAGGGAAGAGAATAAAAAAAAAGTGGCTAATCACATTCCAACAGCAGAAACAAAATCAGTGTCATTAATCTTCTGTAGTTATTTTTGTCCTCTATTTGTCTACATAAAATAGTTGGGTAATTTTAAAATAAATACATTTCTTAAGAATTGAATAGTACATACATTGATTAACTCCATTCTTATTCCATATTTAACAAATAAATTGTTTATTGTTATTATTATTTATATGATACAATTTACATTAATTTAGAAGATTTTCTATGTAAAACTCACAATATGTAGTGATTAAGAAAGCAATTACTGACAAAGGATACTTCATGCCATGTTTTCAATTTAGAAGGGCATTTAAGAGCTTTGTTTTCAGCTGTTTGTACACAATTTCATTAAACTGCATGTACACACAAACATACAATTTGCACTTAAAACAATTTCTTTACTACCTTTTAGGAAGCAAATATCGACTTCGCATTCTCTTTTTCAAAATTTGTGTCATGTGCAAACATTAAAATTAAAGTGCATACAGACACACATATACCTCCACATATATAACTCGATACTGTGTACAGCTGAATTGAATTCAATAAAGCATTCATATTACTGCAGAAATATTTTCTTATAAAAAAAAACTTTAAAATTAACTTAAAAATTACTCTGTGTCTTCAAAGGATAAATAGTTATGAAGAATTTAATTGTACTGGTATATTCCTGATACCTTTCATAAACCCAATGATTCTTAAATTCAGATCCTGAGTTCAGTCGGTCAGAATCTTCTGCAGTGAAAGAGTCTTCCTATATGTAGTATATATTTTACTGGAATTATTTATGCATGTAGTATGAAAAATAAATTTATTAAATGTATTATTTTATCATGATAATTACTATAATAGCACATGGGTTTAATTTCTGATTTTTTAACACAACACCACTGTGCTGCAGGGGTATTATTCCACATGATAATTAGTAGTAAAACCACACAGACTGTGGCTTAGTAATTTTCATTACACACGTTTCTCAAAAGATAGAGGAAAAAGCACATGGACCATAATATTGTAGGCTTGTTTTAACTTTGATCTTCAATGTTTTAATTATAATCACAAAAAAAAATATCTCAGGATATCACACAATCCTACATAGGACTGGCACAACCTGAAAATTAGTTTTTTTCTCATGGGTGAGTCCAGTAAAAATAAAAGCACTAATACCTTCAAAATCAAATATAAGTGTTTTTTGAAAATAAATAGAAATCAAAAAAGCAAGATTTAAACGCATTTTTTTTGTATTGGTAAGAAGAAATGTTTTCAAATAAAGTTATTTTAATTGCAAAATAACATGTTCAAATTTTACAACCAACCTTACTGTAAGAGTCCTTATACAGACTCAAGGAAAAATAACAGAAATAAAACATTTGCAATACTGTTAATGATAAATATTTCCTAGTCAAAATTAAAAAATAAGACCTCTGGACTGTTGAGTCGGTAAAAACTCTGGCATGAAAGATGTTAGAAAATACTGTTTATATTTACAAGAGACACACAGCACAACGGAAAAGTGGATATGAGGCATTTCTATCCATTATTGTCTTGCTACTCAACTGATAACTTTTTGGCATTCATCTTCAAATAAACATATTTGTAAATGTTAATTATTAAACATGATAAAGATAATAGCATGCTGAACTCATCCTTCTAATGGATTTCGTCTACATATTTCTTAGTGTATAGTTGTAGTGTGACATCTTATAAACAAAGCAAACATTGCTTCCTTAAAAAGATATGAAATAATGACAGAACACTAACAAATGTCCCAGCAAAATAGAAAAAAGAAAAAAAAACGAAAAAAAACCACCACTAACATAGCTCACTGTGGATTTCTATTAAATTCATTTTCACTATGAAAGACATAGAGAAAAGACAAATGTAAAACCGCAGGGAAAAGGTTCAAATCACCACCAGTAAATAATATGCCAAGTGAGACGTTACTAACATTTAAGAATTACTGTTGTCCATCACAAAGAAATGGGTGGGCAGTAGGCATATCAACCTCATCAAATGTTTTCTTTCCCTTTGTGTATTTTAGATAAACATTTCATTTGGCTACAGAGTATTCCTTTGAAATACAAAGATTAAACTTGAACTAGCAATATAAAAATGAATGTATAGTAAATGAGACAAAACAGAAACCTAAGACCTTGCCCGAACACTCTCTTTAAATCATAGAAGCGAGAATAAAAATCAAGTTGTTTCTGCCAGTGCAGCAGTGATCATACTAATTTGTGATTGCAGGTAGTTACACTCATGAGGCAATGAGCTAGCATTTATGAGGTACCAAATGGCGGAGCCCTGAAATTAACCTGGAGTGCTTTACAGTCAGTGTTCTATCACTATACATTGCTGCATTGTTTAATAAGTTTTTTCTCTTTTCAAGGCAAACTAGAATAGAAGGAAGAGGAAAAATAGCAGTATTAGATTTCACAGAACTTAAGAAGTAAGTCATCCAGGTATCAAGCATACCACAGAAATTAAAGTGTTTTCTGCTGGTCCTTTACAGTAGTACCTCTCAAATTCATCAGGAGAAACACCTCCCAACAACTGCTTTCCTTTCTATACTGTACATGTAGATTCCAACTGCAGCAAGATTGTTCTGATCCTCAATTGACTTGTGTTCAACATAAAACCTCCTGATTTCTACAGTACATACTGTCTTCATGTTACAGCTTGATGTTTTGCCCACCTTGATCTATTCAAGGGATAGTGCATGAGAAAAGGTCCTGCTACGCATCTGTGTGTGTGTTGGGTTTTTTTTTTGTTCACTGAATTAAAACATTTTTTAAAAAATCAAAGATATATATTTCTGAGGAAAAAAAACTGGATGACAGTGGAAGGTCTCATCGCTGATGAAGTATGAATGGACCATAGTTTTATCGTCCATAACTTCATAGACAATAAAGTTAAAATTTTATGGTATGCAAATTACTTGTTTGCTTGCTTTTAGCATCTACAGGTCTTTTACATTTTTAAGGATTGCATACTACATATACATTTTTTAAACCTTTCTATGTGTATTGTGTTTTTGTGCAGTAATCCCAGCTGCCAACATTACAAGATATTTTTAAATGCAAGGGACAGCACCAATAAGAGGTTCAAAACATCCACTGCAGACTGCACACTTTATCTTGTATTTACCATGCTCCTCTGACTGAGACAACACTTCTGAATGTAAAAAAAAAAAAATTAAAATGTCGGATTTCCTATGAAATGTTTATGCAATTAAAATTTAAAGTAAATCAGATTGGGATATTATTTATCTTAAAAGTTAATTACATTAGATCAATTCTTTTATACTTCAAGTACATGACAAATTTCTGACTGAATTTATTAGGAGAAGAACTTTGCATATTTCACAGTTCAGACATACCAAAAAGGATTTAGCAGAAGTTAACTACAGTGAAGTTGTGTTATGCATAAAAAAGAAGAAAGGCATCATCCTTTTCCTTCAGAAAAAAAAAATAGAAAGCGTTAAGACTTAGACACAGAAACAAGTAATTTTAAACTGATTCTATCATTTCAAATACAGAATTCATTTCAATTAATTTTTGGATCTACTGCCCGCTCATTCTATTTTCAATGTCCTTTCTCCTTTTCTACATGCTATTTCCTTTAATGTTCATTAATATCTGTTTTGCAATTTGTAAATTATAGAGGATTTTGCCACTTCAAAGACAGAAGGCAAATAAGAAAGAATAAAGACCAAATATCTAAAGAAACTTCTTTCAGAAATAAGCATAGACAGCTATCCTGCAAAATGATTACAAGAGAGTCAACAACCACATGGCCTTGACAAGAAATATGACCAAATACTCCTCAAGGTTTGCCATCCTTACAATAGTTTTATCATTACAAAGCAGCCTAGCATCGTCTAACAAAGACTGTCAAAATATTAAATGCGAACTGCACCGCCATTCTTTATGTTAAAAACAAAGGAAAGAAAGAAAGAGTGCCTACCATACAAATGCAACTTACTAGAGCTTATTATTTACTGCCATTCCAGGTTTTCACCATCTCTTCCTCCCCTGCAATTTCCCTTTTCTTTCTTATTCCTACCTTTTGTTTTTGATTTTCTTCTTCCTCTCTCTTACTATTCACTTCTGTTTTGTCATCTGCTCTCATTTGTTACTTTCTTTCAGCTGGCAGCATGTGAACCCTGGGGCGGATGCCCCATTTAGCCATGTCTGAGAATGTCAAGCAATTCTGGCTAGGAAAGCCAGCTACCATCTGGGGAAGCGATAGAGGGGGGCTTAAAGCCCACCAGAAAAGTCTGCCCAATAAAAACCAGCCTCGCAGCCTGTAATTATAACTTCCCATACACATACTCTGGGGCCTTGGAAACTGTCCAAAATTTCTTTCCTCCCACCCCCTCCCCCTCTTGTTTGTTCTTCACACGCTAGCAAGCAGATTAAGAAGCCAAAGTGGTAGTCAATACTTCGGTACACCTCAAGGATATTACCTTATGCACAAGCAGCAGCTTCTTGCAAATATTCTACCAATATGAAATAAAATTTGAAAATGCATACTACATACTAAATCTTTTACGGGATCTCAAAGCTGTTTTATTCATTCAAACACACAATGCTTTGGTACAGTTTTCAAGATACACTGCTGCAATGCAGTTTTCAAGTTCAGTTTGCACTCTTGTAATTGCAAATACATTCTTTCTGTTCAAAATTCCATGATTGCTGTGCTCTCATAACAAAAACAGGCTCAGAGCAAACTGATGTCGCTGTAGATGCCCCTGCTCATTGCAGGGGTGTGGGACTAGATGAGCCTTAAAGTTCCCCTCCAACTCTAGGGATGGGATGATTTTAACAGCCTTTCTGAGTTCATTGAAATTATGTTGGAACAATTGTTTCCTTGTAAAATGTGCAACCTACTTATATCACTACTGATATCATCAAGGGATATTTACTGATTGTCTCACTGCAAAGCACACTCTTTCAGTGGTCACATCTTTATCAATACAGGTGAAACAGAGATCCTAACATCATTCATTATGGAAAGACATTACATGTCAATAAGGTATAAACAACTGACTGACCAGACCAGAAAGATCTTCCTTTAAAATGCATCTGCAGTATTTCTGACATGGCAAACTGAATTAATATCTTTGCCATGCTAAGATTTACATATATGTTTTCTAATAACAATTTTGAATATTTAGAAATCTCTATTCTCCTTTAAAATACATACATCTCACATAAATGTATTATGGAAACACTGAAGACAAGACACTGTTATTTGAAGAAAAAAAAAAAAATAATATTAAAAAGAAAAATTAGAAGAGCTCAGTACAATACCACACAGGTTTTATGTTTGAACCTTTGGTGAATGATTTCCTCAAATACTCATGACAAGGTGAACTATTATCGTTAATTCCGGATTTGAGCTTTAAAAAACAAAGAGGACATCACAGTGTCCTGTGACGCAAATTTATTTTGTTTCATGAAATGAACTATATCCCTACAATAAAATGCTTACCAAAGTAGGCACCCAAAACATACAGCACACATACACACACACACAGAAAAAAAGAGTTGCAGTTTCAGCATTACTGCAACTTAGCAATAATTGGCATGACATATGCTCTACTTCTTGCAAAAGAAAAAAAAGTGAAATGGGAAAACATAAATACAATCTTAACATATCAAGTAGTTTTATGGACAATAATTCTTAAGCAAATCTGGTGGGTGCAATAGATTTCTCAAGCGGTCTGAAGGAAATAATCAGACAAGATTACTACCTTAATGTACTTGTTCATACTCAAAAGGGTAAAAAACACTACGTACCATGAACCTGCAGGGAAAGAAACAGTTTTCAAAAGGCTACGAAATTAAACATAAATAAGCATGCTAACTACCTCTGAATTCACTTAGTGCTTCCAATAATTTATGCTTGTATTAACAGATGAATGACTCCATAAACATGCTAGTGTAAGATTAAAACCAAACATGAAATTAAAATACTATGACAGCAAGTTTTAAGATATTTAACAGACATGCATTGAGCAAAATGACCATCTTAATTTACAATAAAAGGTGGTATAAACAAGATTTGTATGAGGTTAAGAGCCAACCACTGCCTTCAAAAAGTCTTAAATGGATAAGTGTGACTATTACTACTAGATTACTAAGTGATTAATTTTTGAAAACATATAAATACCTTTAATTCAGTTTTTAATTTCCATTTATTTGTTATCTTTTATGTGAATTTGCTCATACATTGCACATTTAGAATCCTTTTTTTCCCAGACTGTTCAAAGTATTTCTTCACTTCCCATTTCCTTCTCTCATGAAGTTCAAAAATTCTTGCTTGTATTAGCTGAAACACTAATAGTGGGATGTTTTCTTTTGCACTTAGAGTACACAAAGAACTCTGCAGAAACATACAATTTATACAGAATGCTTTTCAAAATAGGACATAAATTTCTTTGACACAGTACATAATTCCACAAATTTTCTTTTTTCTTTCAGTATGTCTGCAAAACCCTTTTTGCAGTTTAAAAAACTTGAATGCACTTTTTAAGTGTACTCATCCTGTGCTGGAAACAGACTGATAAACACCTGCTTATAGAAACTGATGGATTTTTAACACTATGTACATTTAAGTTTTTTTCTGTAAACTAAATATAAGTATGCAAAATAAGTCCAGTTCCAGGCAAGAATAATGTTACCACATGGAAAAGAAACTAACTGTCTTATGTTAAAGTCAAAAGTAAAGGAAAGGATGCATGCTTGAATTCTGGTAAATAGCAGTAAGATGAAGAAAATCAAACTAGAGAACGAAATATCAAAAAAAAAGGGCTGGAAACAGTACAATTTGTTTGACTTATTTCTGACTTCATTTTTTTTCTCAACTATATTAATAAATGTTCAATATATTCCTAGCGATTTTAAATGAAGTTATATAATTATTAAACAGAAATAATACAAAATGTAACTAAGCATTTACTGGAAACCCTTTCAAAACTATGATTATGCTATTTAATACCTAATTATTAGGAATCAGATATAAACAGATTTGGGAGTTTAATATTTAAATCGTTTTAGCAACTATTACCTTAAAATGGCTGGCTGATTGGTGTTTAGTGTCTCAGAGGTTTATGAAGTTATCATGAGATTGTAAACTTTCCTTTAACAAATTATTTAGCTTGTTAGTGAAAAAGAAAAAACCTACAATAAAGCAATTCTAAATAATAGATTATTTGCACACTTTGAATAAAAAAATGAAAGTTTCACAAGTAAACACGGACAAAAGATTCACTTTCCAAACAAGACAGAAATTCTGTGAGGAAAGAAACAAGTCACGTAAATTTGAAACAAATGTGGAAGTAGTGGGAGCCCAAAAAGGAGAACATTAAGGCCCAAAGGGTTTCATATTCCCTGCAACTAATTATGCGCTCATCACCACAAATCATTACAGTTTTAAACACAAGTCTGTTAGCTATGTAAGAGCAAGATGTAAAATAGTATGGAATAAAAAACACATGTACATGCACATCATACCTTAAGAAAGAGTTTTTGCAGGAAAAAGAAAAAAGAAAAAAAAAGTCTTTCATTAGAAAAAAAGAGAAAGATAAAAAAAATAATAAAAGGTAAAAAAAAGAAAAGGAATTCCTAACCTGCCAACCCTACCAACCAGTCAGAACATTTCAGAATAAATAATCTAATAAGAAAAAGAATGCTATTTCTATTGCTTGAAAAAACACCTAATATTAGAATTCTGAAGTGATTTGTGAAAAGTGACTCCATAAAACATAAAATTAACTTAAAGCAGAAGGCTGTTATTTACAAAATTTGAGTATTTTTTAAATTATTATTTTAAACAAAAATTCTACAAAATACACATAACAGATACTGCATTAAACTGCTCAAGCAGATGTGAAGAATAAAAAAAATAAAACAAAGCAAGGAGTCAAAACAGTCAATTTCCTTCAAACCAGTGTCAGACAAACTCTTCCTTTTGGTTGCAAATACGGGCAGAATACAAGAAAATTTAGGAAGGCCTTGGCTGGTCAGGACAATACAGGGAAGTGTTAGGGAGTTGAGTTTTGTCAATTGAAAGACCGCCTGAAGCTAGATGTGTGAGGAGTCTGACAGCACTGCAGCAGCTAATCTTGCCTTAGACTTTACAGTCTTACACAGGACCTTTAAGATTTTGAGTTCCACTTTACTTAATAACAATAGTAACAACGAAGTCATACGTGTATAATAAAATCTGTTTTATCTAGATTATTCTACAGTAGAAAGAAAACTGCAAATAACCTCAGCTTAAAGCATATAAATGCATCTTGAGTTTTCTTTATTGGTTAATTTGTACTTCCTTCCCTGTAGCTTAGAGATAAATAAAAGATTTTTTTTAATTAATTAATTAAAAAAGGGGGAAAAAAGATATAGCAATCAGAACTATTTTAAGTTTAAAAACTGTGGTCAGCTGAAATGAAAGAGGTAACTTAATGTAACAGTAAAGCCTGAAAAGTTGGTCGGATACTGCACTATTACACAACCAAGAAGAACAGGACTGCCTACCCATCTCCAAACACTTGCATTTCTTTAGGCTTTGCAGCATTGCAGATATTATTGTTTCTGTTAGTTCTGCATTGTCTTTCAAATGCTTTCAGAGCTGCACATATATTTCCATTTTGCTTAGACAATACTTACCTATTTACCATCTGAAACGTCAGCAATATCCAAACACACTTCTAGATTAAAAACACTCATCAGACTTATTTTTAAGTTAGGAATTTCATTTAGAAAGTGTTGGAAGTGTAGACTACAATTAGCAGCTAACTGATTTTTCAAATAATTTATTTGCTTAAGACATATTTCGAAGAAGACTCTAAAACATTTATATGACTATTTGCTAATTTCAGAGTGGGAAATAATTACAGTTGAAATTTGATGACTATACCCCCTAATAAATGGCTTTTTTTGTTTTTGTTATTGCATTTGCTATATAAAGACAGCCATGAATAACAAGAGATATTGTAACATATCTTTAATACAATAAAAAGAATGCATAAATGAAGGAGATATTTCCATCACGTTTGCTTAATAAAATACAGAACTACGTGGTGAAACACCATGAAGAGCCAGCAAACGTATAAATTAAGTTTTACATGCATCTTTGTAGATACTCAAAAATTCCTTCTATTCCACGAACACCAACTATAGCACGTTATCATCATACTTGGAATGTTAACAGTTGTAGCTGTTTTATAGCTGTCAGTAACATAAGAGCTAATATTCTGAAGTACAGTGCAAGTATTCACACATTTTTTAAAAAGTGTGTACTTATATTACATGGTTGTATATCTCGATTTCTGTTTAAAGAAATTGATAGATATATGAAATTTTGAACAAAATGCATAAAGTGAGATTAAGACATGCCTTCACAAGTTCATTAACAGGAAAAGAACTTCCAGATCCTGCAGTTCACATTTATTCCACATGATACTAATTGTTTTTGCATAGTAATTCATTGAACAGATTAAAAAAGAACTGTAACAGTTTATCATTTGCTTCAAGAAACTAAAACGATACATAAACGTATTGTTTTTCTCAGTCAACATCATTGAAAATTAATCAGGGAGACATTACACTAGAAACAGAAGGCCTGAGCATTTCGTTTCTAGCAGCAGTCTAACGGAGACTCGTCAGCTGCAACGTTCATGTCAGTATTACATAGCAAAGCATCTTTAACTGCCCCAAAGAAACGGGAAATGAAAATCTTCCCTATCCACTCCAGTTTCCATCTCCAGCCATTCTCACTGCATCAAAGGCAACAAGCTCAACCTGACATGCAAGGCCTATTCCCCCCAGTGCTCTGGCAGGTGCTACAGCCAGACAGAAAGCCTGTTTTCCACAGCCCTTTACCTTGTTTGATCGCTGGTTACTTTTGATCTGACACTGCCCTCACGATAGTAATGACTTCCCCCTTGCAGAACCCACCTCGCATCTGTCACCCAGAATAAAGGGTATCACGCTGCGCCCTGACAAGGCCTATGGCCATCAGATGTGCTGCCAGCAAGAAGCTCCCCAGCTCCCACCATTTCCAATTCAGCTCCCTTTGTTCTGCTGGGTACCGAGGCCAGGGCACCAGCGACAACAGAGGGGATTATACGCCAGCTGTGAAGCTGAGCCTTCATGAATTTGTATCTTTTCATCCTGGCTTCGTTGCCTCCTTAAATGCAGTGAACTTCATGGTGGTTACTATGAAATACACATCTAACAAATGTTATGGAAAGTTTGTTTAAATCCTCTTTCCTTGGAAAGAAAAGCTAGTGAATGTCCTGTAGTTAAACTAAGACGCTTTCTTTTTTTTTTTTTTACTATTATTATTATGAAAGTTTTCCAACTGATGTGACAAGAGATCACTAAAGGCCAGTTGGCTTGTAGCCCTCAAGAGGCAGGCCATGTGTGAGGAAGGATGTGATTTTTGTTTTATAGGTAGAAGTATTTGAGAGCTAAATAAGTGAATTCTTTATGTCCATTTCCTCTTTGGAAGTACTGTATGTCTTAGCAGCAGATAAGGAAAAAAACAGGAGGATCTTAGATCATGTTACTTGGGATTGTAAAAAAAACAGTTAAAACAAAAAAAATGCAGACAGTACTATACTAAATAAGAGAACTAGGGGTTTTCATTTTAGGTTTTAATTAAAGACGATTTACTTATATTGTTGTTTGAGTTTAGTCGCATATATTTCAAAGGTATAAAACTTCTTTTATGTCCGCAATTCCAGTTAAAGAACTGAAATTCACATAATAAAGAATCCAATCTCACTTAGAAACAGCAGTTAACCATTCAGTACAAAGGACTGAAAGTCCTAAACAAAATTTAAGTCCTGACTTCTTTACTGTTGCACAATAATACTTTAAAGTCAATATGAACTGAGGACACTAAAAGTCTTTGGAATTAATTTCCTGAGGACTTAAACTTGAATTTAGGAAAGCAGTTCTGTTAATTTCCAAAACTGAAATCACACTTTCTAAAGCACTGTACATCTAGCTAACATTTAAAACATTTGGAATCAGTATCTCCAGTCATTGTTTAAATTCTAGCTAAGTTGTTTTGAAATTTTTACCCATTTCTCCCTCTGTTTTCAACTTTAAAATAACGACCTGAGATAATAATCTAAGTAGAACAGCATCTGTCAAGGCCTACTGAACTTCCTGTGACAAGATAATCATGCAAAGCAATGGTGCATCATAACCTGCTGACCTCCCGACATGCATCCCGAAATACTCCCGAAATGAAGTGAAAGAATGCAGAGAAAATGATCTATCTGCTTTTACCTCTTATTCCTCTCCCATCAAAAACCCATAGGCCCATATACTAACATCACAATTTACTTAGCACTGAAGATGCTTCAAGATTAGACAGGAAACGCAGAACGTAAGCAAAGATTCAAAAAGAGATGTTTTTGTCTGCCTTGTAACTAATTCATAATGCTAAAGCACTGTGATCATATGGCTGTGTGGAACAGAGCTTAATAAAAGGTAAGAAATACACTGATTCTCTGTAGTTCTAATACAAAAAATGGCTGCCTGAAATATATAAATAAAAGACTATCTTCCATTAATGCCTTTTTATCTAATAATATTTGTAGCATTTTTTTTAACCTAAGGAAGGGACTTCTGGATGAATGTAATACAAATGGATGAATGTAATACAAAATTGAATACAGAATAGGTCTTCAGAACAGAACAACAGGAGGAGACTAGGAAAAAAAACCTGTTAGAATTAAACTAGAACAGTTGATAGGTTTCTAATTTGAATAAAAATATGAAGGGCTCATGAGAAGCTCATGAAGATGATAAAAACAATCACAAGGTCCAAGAAAAGAAAAGCAAAAAGCATCTGCAGTACTTCTTGTCTTATCAGAACAAAAAGTAATAAAACAGATGAATCAAAGTGATGAGCCACCTTTGCATACACCAAGAGTTCAAGCAGAGCCTAAATAACAAATAGTTCAACTTCTTTAGAATAGGAAGTGGAGGAAAAAACAACCATCAGATAATGAAAAAAAAACCCCACAAACTTAAGTTCAGCAGACTTGAAAAATAATGAAAGCCGTAGGCATTTGGAGACTGCTAGCTACTTTTCCCATAAACAGTTGAAAAGTTCATTGAAATTTTAAGTTTCATGTAAATGGATGACCAAGTGCAAGAAGGAAGAACACTTTTTTCCCTGTCAAACGAGATTATGAACGGCACACAGACTCTGCAGCCTGGATACTGAGATGCATTTACAATGACTGAGCATAAAGTCTATCGATACAGGATTTATTTCAGGTTAATCTTTGTAAATCAGAGTAAATGGAAGTCAACTGAACAAGTTCAGCATAATGTCAAGTCAAAGCCTGTCTTACAACATGCAGCAGGCTGACGCACACTCAGTACTACACTAATGGCTTG
The DNA here is from genome assembly GCF_038088225.1 of Cyrtonyx montezumae. NCBI lineage: Eukaryota > Metazoa > Chordata > Aves > Galliformes > Odontophoridae > Cyrtonyx > Cyrtonyx montezumae. The sequence goes on from NW_027072035.1 coordinate 7,829,340, forward strand.
CACTCAGTAAAAGTATAAACAGAATGCGTTTGCACCTGCTACTACTATTGCAACAAAAAGAACAACAAAGAAAATAACAAAACAACACCATAAGAAAAAGAATCACAAAAAACAAACAAACAAACAAACAAAAAACAACCACACACCAGATCCTCTCCCTTACAGTTCAAATCCTAGTGAAAGATTTTGTACACAGCACAACATAACCTATGTCAGCCCTCTTATCCGAACAATTCTGGATAGTAATTTCTGAAACAGAACAGTAACACTTTCAAAACTTAGTTCTTATACATTGTGGAGGGAGACACTTCACTTCCTAACGGCATAAAACCTACTGATTCAGAGCTAGACAAACTGACCTTGAACAAACTTGGTGTCAATAACTGAAAAATGTGAAACTGTGAAAGTATATCAGACAAAGAGAAAAGAGCTCAACAGAAGGAACGCTTGAGGGAAAAGAGTATCACTTCAGTCAACTTAAAAGGATCTCAGTAGCACTGAATAGCAACAGTGGGGAAAATTATGGCATTGCATCATAATTGTGATCTATTATTTGAACTTTTAAAGGAATTAAACCTAGAAAAGACAGAAGCCTTTCTGTTCCTTCAAATGGTTTTCCAGACAACAAAATTCAAAATTCATTTTTAGAGAAATAATAACTTTCAATAAACATTTTCACTATATTATATAGTACAACGTATTGGCCACAGCTCATCAAATTCACGAAACTGCTAAAAGTGGCAAGGGCTTTAGGAAAAAAAAGCATAACATCACAATTATGATGTAGCAGAGTTTTTTCTTAATACTATATTGATGAATATAATTTACTTCAACTAATCAATTTTTAAAATTAAAAGTATGCATATATTGTTATGGAAAAAGAATTACCTAAGGCAGAGCTTGTATTTAGAAGGAGGAAAACATGTAACAGCATACTAATATTGCTTAATAAAATGCTTTAGATTCCAACAGTAATTCTAGGACTGAACAAACAGCAGGTACTTGACTGTGAATGTCTTGGTGCTTCAGTATCTGCATGATTCATATGTACATTCTATGCACTTGCTGGGTTGTATATTCATACAGAAATAGGTTTAAAACTGACAAAAATGTTTAGTGTAGTTGATAAAAGTTAGTACAGTACACTGAACTTACATTAAGCCCTCATATTTTTATAACTGAGGCTTTATATAACTAAAGTATGTTGGCAAATGCTCATAAAATGCATGTGTAACATAGAACAAAATGAGAAAAAAAAAAAGCAGTCTACAGAATGTCTCCTTATGACAAAAACAGTCCTTGCCTAGCAGAGACTTAACATTTCCTATCATACTTGTTTGCAATGACATTCATCTAGATGAATCCCAACTCAATCACAATCCGGAGGACTACATCTTTTAAGACCAAATTTCCCATTTTTTTCCTTTTATGGAAGCAGTACCCCAAAGAAAATATTCAGTAACAAATTTTTTCCGAGCTATTTTGTGCCTTATGATGTGCATCTTTTATTCCATGGTTAGTTCAGTTGAATTATTTTATCTTTTTTTACATACAAGACCATAAAGAGCAGAAATTACTCATCCTCTATGACAAAACCAGCTCATGTTCGTTCTCGGAAGCAACGTTAATAACAATGATTTAGAAAAATGTTAGAAAATTGAGACTGGGACAGAGTTCATTTTGGGACAGAGCTGACCACTGCTCATCATTCCCCTCCATCAGAAGCAAGTCAGAAGAAGCTATCAGACTAGATATGTTTGAAGAGCGGCATTATTTATAAGAATGACGAGGCCTCGCCTCAACTGTAAGAGAAATCATGAAAAAAGATGTAAGAATGAGGTTTAGAGCATCCTTTTATAAAGCAACTATTCAATATCACAGAACATATGACTTCTGGAAAAGCAAGCACAGTTCGCTCAGCTTGAAGACTCAATCAGCAAGGGTTTCCAAATTTATTACTCTGTTCAATCCCTGAGCTATATTCATTGACTAATCCTAAAAAAAAAAAAAAAAGAAAACACATAAAATTTTTACCACAGAGCAACATAATTCTTAACTGTTCCCAACTCTTCCAACACAAAACCATTGCATTTTACCTAAAGCTGACAAAGCAGAAGTTCTATCATAGTGTGTGGCTTTTAGCTCTCCAACAGATTCCACTGATTTTTGCCATGGGGATGGAGAGTTACTGGAAGAAGTGTGGGAACCCTTTTCAAATTGTTGCATCCATTTGCTAGATTAAAGATAGTAGAAGCCTCCTGGCTTCAACATTTTTTTCATTTTTCAGCATTTCTCACTTACAATCATGAAGCAAAAAAAAAAGAAACAAAAAACCCACATAAGGGAAACAAGTAAATAAATAAACAAAACTAACAGCAGCCCCTAGCAGCTTGGCAATTTCAGGCAGACTTCCAATCATCTCTGCTCCTCAACAGAAAATGGCCCCATTATGCCTATACCTTACCATGACACATGGCTATACATATATTTATTTAAGTACTCCTCCTTGAAGGACTTCTAACATAGGCAATACAGGCAGAAAAATAAAAATACTACTTTCCTTTCAAACCTTGCTTTGAACATCAGCAAGCTACACTTTTCAGAGGGCAACTGAAAAGTAAAAGTGCATACTTGTATTAGGCAATGATGAGGCGGTTTCGAACGTGCCGCGATAGGACCTCTCCTGCTCTGTTATCTGCTACGTAAATCGTGACACATGCTTGGGGGCATAGATGAAGCACATAGGATATATAAGCTAGTGTTTGCTACCAATAAAATGCCATTCTGCTGTTCACCGTATCGGTGTGAATGTACAGCTCTGTGGTCCTGCTCTGCCCCAGATCAGTGCCGTAGAACTTCATGATGTCAAATGGTGACCCCGACGTGATGCGAGGCACCACTTGCGCTTGAAATATTCTGAGTTCGCCCGCGGCAGCGACTTAAGTCCACAGGAGACTGGAGATGTGCCTGCAGCGGCGGTGTGAGCCTGTGGGGAGCAGGAGCCATGGCAGTAGAGTAAGTCTGTGGGGTCGGGGAGCGGCTAGCTCATGGACCGCGCCATCAGTACCATGCTGGTGATGGATCAAGTTATAAAGGTAATCTTTCAATTTTGTAGACTATTGCGGCAAGAATGTTCCTTCTAAGAAGGACATTGCCGCGATGTTTGCTTGCCTGGAAAGGCTGGGGAATGTTTCCTCCCCCAAGGATGTTTAAGATCACACTAGGTGGGACTGTCTCACCTCTGTGCTTGCCCAGTACACTATGAAGGAACAGAAGAGTGCGGAGCTTAAAACGTGGGGGTTAATTCTTGAGGCGCTCAAGGCAGCAAGGGAGGAGGGCAAGATTAATCAGGCATTGCGCATTATGTTGGGGCTGGAACCTGCTAACGCTGGGAGAAGTCGCTCCATGAGCGCATCTTTTTGCCGATATCTTGAGGAAGACAATATCCCCAAAATGGCGTTTGCTGCCACGGTTATGCCCTCAGCACCCAAACAGGGACAACAAGGTGATGGCAGTGCCTCCATTTCATCTGAAGATACCACCACCCAACCGTTACCGCCGACCCCCCCGGCTGCCCCGCAGTCCTATCCGTGCCAACCGCTGTATCCTTCTTTGTATAACCTTGCAGCCTCAGGAGAAATGGAGGGGGCGTGGGTGTGGGCAGAACACACACTCTTTCTCTGGGGGCAAAAAAGATTTGTGGCGCCAGTGTTATCACCCCTAGACTAGCCCCTCCTATCACCCCTCTGGAGGTGGAATGCCAACGTGGCGTCATTCAGGGGGTGGGAATTGAGAGCAGGGCTTGGGAACAGACTGGTCCAAGGTTAGGGAGGCGTTAGAAGAAAAAGGATTCCTAGATACATCCGCATTCCCAGTAGTGGTCGGGGAGGAGGGTCCTACATAGGTACCCCTCGACCCAAAGGCAGTGGCTCAACTAATGGAAGCTATTCTATAAGAAAGGGCTGAGATCACCATTGGTGAATGATCATGTGGTCCTGATCTGCCCCACATCAGTGCCGTAGAGCTGTACATTCACACCAATACAGTGAACAGCAGAATGGCACTTTATTGGTAGCAAACACTAGCTTATATATCCTATGCGCTTCATCTATGCCCCCAAGCATGTGTCATGATTTACATAGCAGAGCAGGGGAGGTACAATCGTGGCACATCCCGAAACCACCTCGTTATTGCCTAATACAACAATACTTTATCTTACAGTGATGTTCTCTCCTAAAATTCAGTACTAATGAAGGATGAAAAGCTTAACATTTTCCAATTCACATGTAGAGATTAAAACATATTTCCATCCACCCCCTCACCTTTTTTTTTTTTCCTTTTTTTCTTCAAACTTTTCTAAGCAAAACATCTTGCTTGGAAACTTCAGGGAAATTTCTGTCCAAATTAACGAAAGGGGAAATTCTAAATAGCAGAAAATTTAAGGTCTTAAAATCAAATCTTTGTACTGCTGTGCAGCTAGTAAAAACTACACAGATGGTAATATTAAATGAATTGATAGTTAATCAATAATATTCATTTTCAAAATCAAAGCTGTTTTTCCAAAAATACTGATTTGTGGCATACGAAAGCAACTACATGCTACACTTACTCATTTAACTTTTCTGGATGACAAGCTTAAATTAAGCAAAACCATAAGCATAAATCTTCTGAACACAGCGACAAACATGTTAAAAGTAATAACAGCAGCAGTAATTTTCTCCTTTCTCTTTTTGGTGTAGTTCAGTAGAGAAAAATATTTTTTAGTGTTCACCTTATATATATATATATATATATATATGTATGTGTGTGTATATATATATATGTGTATGAATTAAATTTTGCAAATTAGAGGAACTGAGTGCTAGTTTTAAGATAGTAAAATTCATCAGAAAAAACTATTCTTGGAGAATTATATGAAAGAGAATTGCACTCTGCTATGATTAACAGTAACTATCGATTATCCTAGCAAACACAGTCACAGAATACCAATGACTGTAGCATAAAGAATGATATGATCAACATTTACCAGGTGAAAGGAACAATACGGTTTGAGAACAAAGTCATGTGCCAAAATACCTAAATCTTTAATCTGCCTCTGCCTTTTTTTTATGCAGCTAAATTTAACTTCTGTCATAGGACAGCTTCCTCAAAGTACTGGCAGTAGAAAGAGGTAAAGCATGTTTAATTCAAGAATAATCTATTAAGATTTCTTTTTGAACTACCGGATGTACATTTTTTTTTCTTTTTCACAAATTTTCTTTGAAAATATAAACCCCATATCACTGCAGAACAAAATATCTGAACCTCTGTTTTTCAAATACACACTGAAAACAGTGGAGTATGTTTTGAACACAGCATAAAAGAAAAATTTCTGCAAAACCAGTAGCATCTGAACCAACTGGAAACAACACTCTTCAGCTCATTAAAGCTATATTGCTACAAACACCAAATTTTCAACTGTTCTATATATGTATATTCTATCTAAAGTGTGATTTATTTCTTGTAACTCATTTATCTTCAAGCCAATTCAAGAGCAGACGTAAGTAAGTGGAAATAGTTCTACACACAAAAAAATATCCACATCTCACAAATCATGAAACAGTTTATAATGCACAGTTTACATTTTTCTCTTTTACTAAGTAGCCTAGATCTGATAAAAATGATAAAAAAAGGTACCTGGATTTTGTTTCACCTCATTAAAACACTCAGTTAAAAACTGTCAGAATTAAAAAAAAAAAAAACACCTTTATGTTCCTCCTCTTTATTTTCTATAATTGTCTAATTTTATGAACAAAGTATACTATTATTGCCTTCATAGGATTAGAGCAAATAGTCCCTGGAGACTTTCGAGGGTGAGGCTGGATAAGGCACTGGGCAATCTGATCAAGCTGCAGTGTACCTGATCAATGAAGGGGAGTTGGACTAGATGGCCTTCTGAGGTCCCTCGCAACTATAAGGACTCCATGACTCTATGATTCTTTAAATGCCAAGTCACTGTAGAAAGAAAAGCTATTAATTAACAGATGCTTTCTGCATTACCTCAACAAGGGAAGATGTAGATACACAGAGATGTCAAATGTACTCCTATGTTACAAGCTATCACTGACTGAATTCCTACTTTCATGTAAAGTGAAAAAATGAAAGAATAACAGTATCTCTCCCTATGTACACAGGATGTTCATTCTTCACATAGAACTTTTCAGCACAAGTAGAGACAGCTTTCCGGAGAGGAAAACAATTATCTACACATGTATCAAAGGACAGAAAACCCTGAGTCAGAAGGGACGCAAAGAACCCCTAGCTAAAGAACCTCCTGCCCCTAGCTTCACACATCACCACCCTAAATACAAACTCTGCCTCAGAGTGCTGTCCAAACACCCCCTGAACTCTGGAAGCTTGGGGCTGTGCCCACCGTCCTCTGCTGAAGAACCTTGAACCTTTCCTTAACACCCCCAGCACAGCTCCATGCCGTTCCCTCGGGCTCTGTCGCATTCACACAGAGCAGAGCTCAGCACTGCCCTCTGCTCCCTGAGAGAGCTGCAGCCTCTAAAAGCTCTATGTCCTTCTTACGCTGTGACACCCAAATTGCAGACAGTGAAGGAGGTGAGGCAGTGCAGCACAGAGCAGAGTGGACAACCCCTGCCCTCTCCCAGTGGCAGTGCTGGGCCTGGTGCATCCCAGGGTACAGTTGACCCTTTGCCTGCCCGCGCACTCAGCTGGCTCATCTTCAATCTGCCATCAGCGAGTCCCTTGATCCCCTTCTGTGGGGCTTTTCACACATTTCTCATCCCATCTATTCACATTGTCAGGGTTGTCCTTTCCCAGGTGCAGAATCCACCTTGTTCTTGTAAAACATCAGCTCTCTAATTTGTTAAGGTCTCTCTTCAAGACCCTTAAGGGAGTCAACAGTTACTCCAGTACAGGGTCTTCCACAAGTATACCCCATATACGTTCAAGTTACCTACTTTATTTATTAAAACATAAAAGACAACTGTCCCTAAAATGGATCCCTGCAGCACCCCACAAGTGACTGGCCAGCAGCCTTAAGTAACCCCATATACTATTAACACTTTGAGCCCAGCTCATCAATCAATTATTCACCCACATTACCTGTGCTGAACATTCTGGCAAGGAGGATACTGTGAGAAACAGTATCAAAAGCTTTGCTGAAATCCAAAAATATCATATCACCTGGCTTTCCATGGACAACCAGGTGAGTAATCTTGTCAAAAAAAAGGAAATTACATTTGTTAAACAGGACTTTCCTCTTGAGAACTCATATTTGTTGTGACCAACAAACCAACTGTATTGTCTTTCAGTTGTTTTTCAGCAATTCCAAGAATAACCTTCTCTACAATTTTACCAGGCACCAAAGTAAGACTGACAGGCTTGAAATTACCAGGGTCTTCATTCCTGCCCTTCTTGAAAATGAGACAACGTCTGCTAGTTGACTGGGACCTCTCCAGATTACTAGGACTGTTGAAAAGTAATTGAGAGAAGTCTCACAATGACATCAGCCAGTTCTTTGACTACCCTGCAATGAATCCCATCAGGTCCCAGTGACTTATGTGCACCCAATTGGAGCAGCAAATCCTGAAAAAGTTCCAAGTTGGCTGGGTGTTTTAATTAACACAAAGTCACAGACCTCCAACTCAAGGATCCAGGGGTCCCAAAGCCCATTATCAGTTTTGAAGACAGAGTTAAAGAATGCATTAAATGTCTCTGCTTTATCAATGTGAGATGAAAATCCCCTTCCAAGTAAAGGGCCAGTGTTATCTCTGGTCTTCCTTTTGCTCTTAATAAAATTTTAAATGTTCCTTTTATTGCCCCCACAATACTGAGCAGTTTCAATTTTAAATGAGCTCTGGCCACACAAATTTTCTCCCTGCAGTGGTGAACAGCGTATCTGCAGACCTCCCTTATTTCTCCACCTCACCTCCAGTATCTATACACTTTATTTTCCTGACTGAGATCAAGAATAAGATCCCTGTTTATCCAACTAAACATTCTGCCCCACCTGCTTGTCGTCTTACATACTGGAATTCACAGAACCATAGAATGGCTTTCGTTGGAAGGGAATTATCTCAAGGATCATGAAGTTCCTACCCCCTGACATGGGCATGGTTGTCAATTGATACATCAAGTACTAGAGCAGTTTGCCCAGAGCCCTGCCCAACCTGACCCTAAACACCTCCAAGGATGGGACATCCACAGCCAATCTGGGCAACTTGTTCCAGCACCTCACCACTCTCTCAGTAAAAATCTTCCCTCTGACAAGTAAGGTAAACATCCCTTCCTTTATTTAGAACCATTTCTCCTTGTCCTATCACTATCTACCCATGTAAAAAGTTGCTTCTCTCATGTTTATAAACTCCCTTTAAATATTGGAAGGCCACGATGAGTTCACCTTATCGTGAAGTTCACGATGAGTTCACCTTATCGTGAAGGCCATGATGAGTTCACCTTACCTTCAGCCTTCAGGAAAGGTATGTTCCATTCCTTGGATCATTTTTGTGGCACTCCTCTGGAACCTCTCCAAAAGCTCCAAATCTTTCCTGTGTTAGAGCCCAATACCTGGACACAGAACTCCATCTGTGTCCTCACAAGGGCAGAGAGAGACAATCATCTCTCTTGCTCTGTTGGTTACCTCTCTTCTGATGGAATCCAGGATATTGCTGGCCAGAATTTGGGCAGCAAACCCACTCTGTGTGGCTCACGTTAAGTTTTTCATCAACCAGGACCTCTAAGCTCTTCTCAGCAAGGCTACTCTCAAGAAACTATTTTTCCAGTTTGTGTACATATCTGGGATTACCTCAATGCAACTGCAAAACCATGCTATTTGCTTTGCTGAACCTCATTAAGTTCAAAAGGAATTGCTTGTTCCTGTACATTTAAGAGGCAGTACCTCAAAAGTGACCAGCACTGATGGACCTCAATGCACTCATAAGCAGCTTCACAGGGGACCTTGACAACTAACATGTCCTCTGAACAGCCTGAATGAAAACTGCCCTCCCCAGATCCAGAATCAAAGATTTGATGTCAATTTTACTCCTACCATCAAAGAATTTAGATTCAACTACCTCATGATCTCTGTGGTCAGTAATTGCCACTTCATCCATAAGATCCCCTCTGCTTACAAGTAAGAACTGAAGGAGAGCACCCTTCTTAGTCTTTTCTCTTAGTACCTGTACCAGAAAGTTATCATCAAGGTGTTTCTGGTATCTTCTGGACACATTTTTACCAACTGTATGGTATTCCCAGTTAAAAGTCTAGCAAGGTGAAGTCATTCAGAAGAACAAGTGTGGCTGATCTCTTAGTTCCTTAAAGAATATTTCATTGTTTTAGTTACCCTGGCTGGATGGCCTACAGTAGAATCCCACAGCAACATTCAATTTATTTGCTTGTCCCTTCTTACCCAGATATTCTCAATCACGTCACTGCCAACTGCATACAGCCTCACCCCTCCCTTAGACACAGCCACCCTTCAGCTCCCTTGCTGAAAACCATCCCGCCCCTACCAAGGAGACCAGAAACATCCAATATGACACATCAGTCACAGATTTCACCTCCCACCAGATTTCACTTATCCCACTGATACTTTAATTCTGGGACTGGGACAAGGCTGTGCATGTATTACTCAGTTAAACAGCACCACACAGTAATGTGGCTGAAGCGCTAACTGCATGAAAGCCACAAGTAAACTACTGCCATGTTATGTGAAATATTCCTGCAGCAAAAATACATGAAATTATCTTCTGAGTCAGAGGTTTGAATTTCCAGGTAACTTTATCCACACCAAAGACAAGGAATATGGTGGAGACAGAGGCATTCACAGGACATCACAGCCTTACTAGATATAATCACAAGAACTTTGTTACCTTGTGCCAAAAAAAAACTTACTTTTCTCAAAGAATGATCATGTTGTCTTCATTTGTGTAATACCACAAGAATAAAAGTATCACCATTCAAGTTTAAAATTCACTGCTTAGAGAGATTTTCTACTAGCACAAGAAAGCAGTCATTTATCTCTACAAGCACTGGAGTCCCATAAGTTTTATATAAATTCACTGAGCACTTCTATCACAACTGAAAAAAACAAAAGGTCAGCTATAGTAAACCTTCTGTAATAGATTATGTGCAACACCTTTCTCAAGAGAGATAAAACTCCTACAGTAGAGAAACAGTAGAAAGAACTTCTACACATCTAAATATTGTGAAAAAAAGTTTCAACTTAATTTAATGGTATCAAAGATAAAGCTCACACCTGAACATAAAATTAGGCAACATATATTTCATTAATAAAACTTCTTTTAAAACACAGAAAGCTGTACCTTGTGTCAGATTTCTGACAACAAATAATTTTCTGTTTCTATGTTAACTCAAAGGCATATTGCTTCTAACTCATTTAAATGTACTGCAATATTTGTTACTGGAAATTTGTTACAAACACTTCAAAATCTGGAGTACGTATCACAAATGAGCAATACACACTGCAGAGTGCTTTTCAGACTCAATAGTACTTAAGCCATGGAAAGAAGAATAAAATTAAAAAGACTAGCATAGTAACAGTTTTTATAGGAAGAAGTAATTTTCTAAGACAGTCTGAGATGCAATGAGTAGTACAAAAACCAGTTGAAAACAGTACCAAATAAAGCTGTTCTGCAGCATAGATAAGCTTCTAAGGTAGGCACCTTGATATTTTCTTCAGAAATATCTAAAGCAGAAATTCTCAAATACTACTTTCATTGTAGAAATTCACATTTTAAAATAATGAGATCATTTCAATTTAAATACTTGCGTGCAGTATGCATTAAAATCAAACAGTGTCAATGACACAATCACAAACCCTTACTCATCTTATGCACTATATGTATTCTGTTTATTCTTAAGTATTCCTTACTATTTTCAAGAGGCTGCACAATATCAACAGCTATCAGAAGTAATGTAAGAAAGACTGCCTCCCTTAAAAAATAAACCTAAACAAACAATTCAGATGACTTCAATACATCCCAAAACTTTATTATTTAAATATATACATATATATGTATGTATGTATACACATCAAAAAAGTTACAGAATTAAAAAGTTCAAAGATGACTGTAAAGAAAATCATTGAATAGTTTTTATAGAAGCCCCTTTTGGAGATTAAAAAAAAAAAATCACCAAACACTGACAGGTTTGGAAACACAAAAAATACCTGCACAGATGCATCAAGACTTGCAGGCAAAGCAGACATTCCATGCAAAATAGACATCATTTCTGCAAGCATTATATTGTTGTAGCATAGCCTATACATTGGCCAGCTTTTCCCTGGTGCAAAATTACAGAGTATCAGAAGTCACAGAAAGAAATCCTTCTTTAGGAATGTGGCATTCATGTTAATGAGGAAGACAACAGCTGAATAACAGCCACGCCTTTAACAGCAGCACTGCATGTAGCATCATCACTGTAAAATGTTAAGAGAGCTCACAGGTGCTTTTCCACCTTACACAAAATTCAGCTCTCAAGAGCTTTACATCAAGTGACGCAAGCTAGGTAGCCCTTTACTTTCAGCCATAATCAGAAAGGTAAGTTCATTTCAGAGCATTTATTCAGAGCACATTTTTATTTTATTATGAATTAATCTCTGTGATTAGGCCTCCAAATATCAGTACAGTTAGGATATTTAAGTTCTAGTTATATAATATTAGCAGTACCAACTTTTTTGTTGTTTGATTACCCTTTAAAATGTCATTGTGTGCTCCTTTTTGTTTAAATATCCTCTACGCCTAACCAGAAAAATATTTTAAAAGCAAATGAACACCTGCCATTCATTCACATTTTTTTTTGTTATAATTTCATAACATAGGTTTTTGGTTTTACTTCTACATTTTCGCAGTTTAAAAAGAAAACATGCTTACTTCATTCTTCTGTACTTACCATACTATACAATCTTTTCCCAGCAAATCATTCCTATTGTCAGTCTACAATCACAGAATTTCCTAAGTTGGAAGGGACACACAAGAATCAACAAAGTCCAACTCTTGAGCACACACTCATAAGTTAACATCACTGACAGACAAATTATTTCCTAGACTCTCAAACAACTGTTTTAAAATAAGCTAATAATTTTACAAAACAATGACTTCTGAATAATATCAGCAGAAGCTATAAACTCTACCAGAACAGAAAGAATATGGGGATCCAATGGTGCAAGGAGACTGGACAACAGCTACAGGTGCAAGACCACGCTGTACAGAATAGGCATTATGCCCATCCAAATGGATAATATGGCAAAAAAAAATCAAAAAAACTAAAAGTTAAAATGTTGGGGGGGACACTAAGCTAAGGAACCTGGAAAATCAGTGGAGCACAGCTGTTCAAGATTAGATAAAGTTAGGTAGAACAGCACCTATGGTTAAAGTCCACAAAAGAACAGTTTCCTAACAATTTGCATTCTGGACTAATAGAACAAAGTGTTTGCGCTCTGTTTCAGAAATTTAACATGTTCATTTTTCTAGCTACGTAAGTATAAGAAGTTCAGATGAAATTTGCTGGAAGAGATGATGTAAAGAAAAATTACTGTCTGCTGTTCAATATCTTTACATAACATTGTCTTTGTTCCATACAAATAAAAGCAGACTGGTATCATCTTTGATGGATGCAAATTACCAGCATTTTAAAATAATTAAACTGACAGTTTCAAGGATTTGCTTCACAACATCAAACTTGCTATCTCTTTCAGCAAGAAGCATCACAACTCACTAGAAGTATTATCAGTTCTGATTTATTACTTATCCTCAGGTGAAAGACTGTATTTTTACCAAGAACAACACAGATCAAGATATAAAATTAACAAGTGAAGAATTATAAGTCACTCGTGCAGTTTGTCAGCATTATATTCTGCCACAAGATATAGATAGACTGATAAACAAAACCAGAAACACCTCCATCTCCCAGGAAAAAAAATATCACCAAATTCTACAGGAACAGAATTGAGAATTCCTGGTACAACTCAATTTAGGTAACACTTATATTAAAACTCATATTTTAGTGAAAAAGTTTTTCACTGTACTTTCCAGTGACCAAAGAAGTTCACAGCTAATAACATCTAGCTCCTTGACTCAAATGGCAATTAATGCAACCAAGCAATCCAAAAGGCTCCATATCCAGCTACCAATCTCTGGCCATAATTATTTTTAAATCAGATTAAAAGCTTAAATAATTTATTCAGCAATAACAACAAAGACCCCCAAGCAAACAAATGAGCGCCTATTCCAATCTAATTAAAGATCTATTATGTCCACTAAAATGCATATACAGCTACCCTACAAAATGAAAATTACACATTTTGCTTAGTTTATTAACAATTTTAGCAACTAGATTGTAAAATCTATTAATTATTAGAATCCAAGAAAATAAATATAATTTCACTGTATAACTCTTCTTCAGCATAGCAGTTACACATTGTTGCAGAGGTTTTACTGCTACAATAAAAGCCTCTTTTGAAGTCAAGTACTCTTGAAATTTTCCATTAATTTCATTTTACTTGCATTCATTCTTTTTACATAACAAGCAGGTAACGTTAAACAAAATACTGAAACAGTAAATAAATTGTATGGGTATCTTCTGAGCTGAACACTGATTTTTTTTCTATGTTAAGCACTTAATCAAGCTGCAAAAATAAACTAACTTACTAATAAATGGGAGGGAAAAAAAAAAACTAAAAGAAAAAAAAGTCAAACAAAACAAAAATAAGCAAGATAACACTGTGTGCCCAGTAAATATAGAAATATCCTATAAATACTATTCATTTCTTGCCTTTGGTATGTGTTAAATTTACAACATAGAATGACTCTCTCAGTATTTAAGCATGAAGCAGAAAAATTGACTGATTTAAAAGAGTAATTTGCTTTTGGCTTTTTATATTTGTCCATTATATTTGTACAGGAATCTTAAAATTTTTGTCATCCTTTTGATCTAAAAAAAAAAAAAAAATTCTCAAACATATATCTATCACAAGCAGTAACAGAAAGCCTTGCTAGTGTTATGACATCTAATTTCATACAAAAGTTCACAAGTTATTTGTTATTTGTTTTGTTTATGTTTTTAAACTATTGTTTTATTGTTTTTAATCTACCACACGTAACCTAAACAGAAGGGTCCAAAAACATAATTAATTCAACAATGTAGAATACAACACCGGTTCCTTCCACCAGCTCCTTCTAAAATTTACACTCAAACACACTCATACATGACAAGTCAACTCACGATTTCTAATAGTTGGTTAAGAGATCAATAACCAGACTAAAAAACAGAAAAGTCACATAGTAACTAAGTTATATATCTCATGTTATGCCATAGTGTACACATGTAAAGTCAAGCAAAACTGCTTACAACTGCCTTTAGACAAAACTCACAGTCTATCCTCTCATTTTGTTTCTGCATAGTATAGCACAAAGAAGCTATACTAGTATTTCCAAGAAGACTAAATTCAGGGGGGTGGCAACTGGACATGGAGCCATTCACTTCTACCACTGGCCTGGCTGCAGTAAGTGAAGTTAAATCATTTCACAGATCCTCAGAAGGTTTTTATGAAATAAGTTGATGCTTTCAGTCCAATTCCTGGTTCTTTTGTGATATGGATATCTAACCACTATCACAAATGAGTACTCCGTTGGCAGCCACAGTAAAGGCTGAGTGAGCATGGAGACTGAACCCTTAACCCCTACTATAGAGATCTCTCTCTAGGTCAGGGTTTGCAGCACTCTGGTAAGGCTGTGTGGTGAAGCTCGCACTGCTGCTGCTCATGCTGTTTAGTGGACAAAAAGAGGACTTCAGTTTCTGTTGCTGTCAGACTGAAGAGTTTCACAAGCACTGAATTTTTAATCTTAAAATCAAAAATGTCTTTCACCTGCATCTACAAATAAAGCTTGCCCAGAGTTTCTCCCACTGGGGAAGTGAATCATGTGAAAAATGGAAACATTAAGGCATATTAAAACAAACAAACAAAACTAAGAAAACAAACAAAACACCTGAGCCTACAGCTTTACTAAGTCCCTTCCTGCAGTGATGCCTTCAGAACAATAGATAAAAATACTTCCAATATAATTTAGGAGGACATATTGTGTTTAAACGCAAAATGCCTAAGTTATTATTTTAAGGGGTTCCTAACTCACCTGACATAAATGACTTAAACAAAACTATTTTCTCTCTGATATATATCCTTGAAAAATAACTTGAGTGAAATACTCAATATACTTTTATTTTGCATTATAAAAGTAATAGCACAATAATAATAATAAAATTCATACAGAAGTGCATAAATGTAATTTACTTAATTAGATCCAGTACTCTTTGTTTTCAGAACGGAAAACAAAGGATATATTTCATTAAGATAGTCAGTAGTTGCCCAGAAGTCTCCTGTTTTGTATTCCTAAATATGCATCCTCAGAAGACCTTGGCCTTGAAGGAGGCACTAGTTCAAACCAGCATTATCACTGTGGAAGGTGCTCTTACCTAGCAGCAGGTGAAAAAGAAATCAAGGAACAACAGATTTCTCTAGGGTTTCACTAAGGATCTCCAGAAGCAGTTAGTTTCAATTAATTCAATACACACTCCGTATATCTAGCATAGCTGTGCACGTGTCCATGCTATACCCTTCTGTTTTAAAAAAACATAAAATATCCCACAACTTCCCTAAATTCTACCCAATGCTTTTCGTTTTCTTCATAAACATTTAATGAACTACACATTAGAAATCTTTTGAGGTACTTCAGTAACAATACACATAAATGCACTGCAGAAGTCAAATACTATATATTTGAATAAGCTTTACCATAAACCAGTTGCCAACATTCTGAAGACACTTAAGAACTACTTAAACAGTGATCCTGACAGCTGAACCAAAAAGAAAATAGGTTACGTAGTACCAGCACACTATTCAGAGATTATCTGCTTTGTGTTAGTAATTTGCAGTATTGAAGATTTCAAGTCCTATACAAAGTCAATATCGCCACCTAAGGGTGAACACGATGTACTGTATTTATTGCTGAATTATTAACAGAAAAAATTATATAGAAAATGTGATGATGTAGGATGAATCACTCAAATACCTTTACAAAAAACGCATATTTATTCACAAACATACCTTGACTTCTTCTTCACCGTTTAGCTCCAAAGTAGGCACAAACGGTTTCCCTTAAGAGCAGTATTAGAGAAACTGCTACCAGGTGGACAAAAAAAGGACAAAGTAACAGCCTATCATTTAGATTTACAAAGAAACTTTCCACAACTGCTTCTAATACCGAACAGATCCCTCAAACAACTTCTGTGAGAGTGTATTTTTACATGTCTCAGCTTAGTTTTAGCATAGTTACTGAATGTTTTTAAAGCACAGAACACTATTTTTGCAGCACAGTAGTGGCTGTTAGTATATCAGACTAGACAAACTAAAGTACACTAAAGACTATTATTAATGACCACTACCAACACTGTCACGTTAACAAATTTTTCCTTTAGAAAGCTTTAATGTAGTACTTGACAAAAGATAAAGCACCACTGTCCAGAGTTATGATATATAATAGAGATCAGTTTCTGTATTGGTATCACATTCAATATGTATGCAAATGTTTAGCAAGTAAATAGTCCTATGTATGGGTTCTGTATCTACGAAGAAAATTAACTACACTTCTATGGAAAACATGAGTTTTTAATAAAAATAAAAATAAAAATAGTAATAGGGAAAAGTCTGGAAAAACTGCAGTTCTTCAAAATCTTAAAAAAAATCAAGCAAGCTAGTCAGAAATATTTGAGAAAAATATTCACATGGAAGCATAGGGAAATTATCCTCTCTTCTTGAAATTTCTCCAAGTAGAACATTTTAAAATAATTATGTACATTATGTAAAAACTGAAATAGTATATGCAATAGGTTGGGGGTGAGAAAGCAAGAAAATCACATTTCTTATGAAACGTTTTCCCCAAAAAGCCTTTTTTCACTTGCCAGTAGAAGAGAGAGATTTCTATATACTGTATACTTCAGAACTTCACATTACCAGATGATGTCTAGTGTATGACTTTTCCAATCCAACAATTTACCTGGACTGAAATCAAATCTAAGTACTCTTTACTTTCCACATGTCTGCACTGCTGCCATGCACAAAGGTCTTTGGACACATTGCTTAAATAAATGGTTTGTAGCTGATGTATAAGAGGAAGGAGAGCTGATTTCCAAACTCAAGACCAACAAAAAAACCCAAAAAAAATATTGATTCTCAGTAATCCATGTAAAAATGAATACAGCAGATCACACTACGCCATGAATATTTATAACATGTGAGAACTTATTTTGTCCTATACAATTTTACAGTAGATTAATTCCAGTCAATGCTATAAAATGTCTAAGTATTCACCTACTTTGCACGAGATAGACAAAAACAAAGGACTTTCTGTTGTATTTTTAATCTTAAAAAATCTTTCACAAATCTTAAACGTTATAACTGTTACAGCTAACACAAAATTATAGGTTATTTGCTAACAAAGTACTGAACTTTAAAAACAGCACTAATTACCTTTAGTAATTACTAAAAACAGCAAGTAATTACCTTTAAAATATTTATAAAAATAAGGGTCTTTATATATGGACCATGAAAAAGTTATCAAACATCAATTTGCCCATTAAGGCAAAATTTTGTCACCTGGAAATGTACGCTATCTTCTGCTCACATCAGACAGTAGTGTCCCTGGACAGAGTCAGAAGATAAATAAGTGACTAGAAGTGTGGCTAAGGTAGACAGCATCTCAGAACTGTCAAACAAATCATTTCTCTTTAAGTTATTTACTTAACAAGATCCTATTACTGGGATGGGAGAAATGCTGTCAGGATTCCAACTGTAGCAGCTTCAAGTATCATTTCCTATCTACCCCTAACCACGCTTAAAATAAAAGACAGCGAGGGAAGAATGTATAGCAGTAGGAAAGCTGTCAACCTCTTATGGCATCTAAATCCTCATCTGTCTTCTTTATCCTTTAGAAGCTCGTTCACCAAATAACAATCTAAAAAACAGATACTGCATGAAGTAGGAAGGTACAAATCTGTAACTGTCGCCTGCCAGGTTTAGGCAACCACTGTTAACATAATTTTAGCCATTAAGTCACTAAGTTGAGGAAAGGAAACAAAAAAATCACTGTGAAGAATTTATGAAGAGAAAGATCTCCCCATCTCTGAAATAGGGCTATCAAATTGAAGTCTTTTCATAATTACAAAATTGAGAGTTTAAACAAAGCTTGTGTAAGATTGCCCCTAGGGACCTACCTCCCAATTAGGTTCTGCAGTCACTAATTTGTTGTGCATCTCCCATAAATAAATCACAAAACCTTTTAGGGTTCCCTCCAGCACGTTATTTCTTAGTCTGAATATTGTATGTAAGTACAGAGCATTCTCTGATTTTTCAACAGAAGCGAAGTATTTTTTCTCTGTGGTGAAAGATGAAAAGAAGTTGGTACAAAGAAACAAAAAGTTAACAGTAAAATCTCCCAATTCATCTACCACCAGCTTCATTCACATGAATCATAAAGACTATAAAACATTAAATCCGACAAAACTCAAGAAGCTAGGAGGGCTCCAGCTTTGTCCATTCCTCCCTTTACACTGAATTTCTGTAAGATAGGTTGATTACATCTGTCTGTTTGAGAACAGAGAAGGAAAGAGAACTCAACTGACACACTTCAGAAGTCTTGCAAATTTTCGCTAGGTTCCTATTTGGGGCAGTAGGCTTCAGAGAGATTTTGCATACAATTAATCTTCCATTTAAATGACAGTGGAAAAAGAAATATGCTTTGAAGAGATTTAAAGCATGAACTGTTATGCAAACAATAGCCTTATATAGCAAGCCTTGTGATACTTTACTTTCTCTTCACACATTCTTTCAAGCTGTTGATTATTTGTAGCTTTTGCTTATTACCATTATGTATCTCAAAGAAAAAAAAGGATCTATTTTTTTCTGTGAAATTCTAGTATATTAAACAATCAGAACATAAATTCTTTTTTCTGTGTTTCTGCTCAGCAGTTTGGTAATGGAGTTACTTAGCAACAGATGAAGCAACAGAACGGCATTCACCGATCCACCTTTCACTGTAAAGTAACATTCACAAAGGCATTATTTAGCTGCTGGATGCTTCTCGATAGATGTATTTTTGAAGTATAAAATCCATTAGCCTGAGACAAGCCTACATGAAAACGCAGCCATCATGTACCACCTATAATGCACTCTAGTTCTAAGTTAGTAAAAATTGCCTGTAAGATTCACATAACTTTGAGCACCTCTGGAAAAAAAAAAAAAAAGGAGAAAGAAAAAAATAAAAAACCTAATACACAGACTCAACATATAGAAGCAACAGAAGAGATTTAACAAGGAGAAAAAATACCTGAGAGTCTTATGTACTTCATGCAAACAAACCAAGACTGTATGTCAAGGACACTTTCTTTCCACAGAATATTAGGATTTCAAAAACATTACTGTTCAGCTCAAAAATACGCACACCCACTCTTCCCAAAACCATCTTCTTCACATAAGATAGGAAATGAGATGTATCACAGCAAATATTACTCACAGAATCACAGAATTGCAGGGGTTGGAAGGGACCTCTAGAGATCATCGAGTCCAATCCCCCTGCCAAAGCAGCTCCCTAGCCCAGGTTGCACAGGTAGGCGTCCAGACGGGTCTTGAATGTCTCCAGAGAAGGAGACTCCACCACCTCTCTGTGCAGCTGTGCCACTGCTCCGTCACTGCACTGTGAAGGAGTTCCCATGCACATCTGTGCAGAACTTCATGTGCTTCGGTTTGTGGCCATTTCCCCCCATCCTATCACCACACACTGCTGAGAAGAGTCTGGTCTTGTCTCTTTGCCTCTCGCACCTTGGATATTTATAGACGTGGATCAGAGCACCTCTGAGTCTTCTTTTTTCAAGGTTGAACAGACCCTGATCTCTCAGCCTTTCCTTATAAGAGAGGTGTTCCAGCACCTTTATCAACTCTGTAGCCCTCTATAAGCCCCATAAGCTATTAAACAATTATCTTTTTTTTTTTTTTATGGAAAGAAGGAAAGCAAAAAATTGTCAATTTACAGTAACAAATACAATCTGTCTTGCTTCATCATACGAGATTAGATTTCACAATAGAAAGATTTGAAAATATCCTGCCCCAAGTAAGTTAAAAGATTGGCAGTTTCAGTGCTTTTGTCATCTACTGGAATTATCCATGAATACTTTATAGATTCAGTCTCCAGGAGTTCATAATGCAGTTTATTTCGTGTTTACAACTCTAGACTGATAAAGAGCTGAATGTGGACTTTACAAAGCTAAACTGAAGTCTGACAAACATTGGGCAGCAGTTTAAATAAAATTTACAATTAATAACTGCATTCACAAAAAAACATGCAAAGCCTGAGTTTTGACGAATTATTTGACAAACCTTCAGAAATGATGAAAAAATAATAACAGTCCATTCATTTGAGTACAGATGATAGATGGACCTACTTTAACATTACTTTGAAACCAGGGTGAGGAAAGCAACTGGGAACATCACAATTTTTTTTGCCTTAGAACTATTTCAAGATCTTTGTTTTGGCTATTATTTCCAATTAATCAAATCCCTACAATTTGGTGAAAACAAAACAAAACAAAATGACAGTTATTTTAAAAAGGGAAATTCTTCTCAAATCTCTCATAACATCTTAGTCATTAGTATGCTTGCCTATTTTAAACCATACATCAAATGACTCAGAGTATAAAGTACACTGTTTCCTTAGAGCCAAAATTTATTTGTTCCACTTCACCAGTTTTCAAACCAAAAGTTACAACGCTGGCCTAAGCTGAAAGTTAAGAATTCAGATGCAAGCAAACTTGTCTACTTAAATTCTAGAATAAATAAATAAATAGATAAGTAAACAAACAAAGCCAATGCTTTAGTATACCACTTAGCGGAAACTGGCCTTGAGCGTTAGAAACCATCTTTCCAGAGCTCACTCGCAGTGATTAGGACACAAGATACTGGTACTACTCCTCAACATTACTCCATTCCACTAGTACAGGCACACTGCTCTAACACACTCTAGTGCATCCCAATGAGAAAGTGAAATAACTCAAATAAAGATTATGCGTGCTTTATCTGTAGTCAACTCCCAATCTACTGAAATCTTTAAGTTCATATAAATTCACATTGTACTGTTGTAAAATATATTCATATAAACAAAACAAACACTTGATATGTACTAAAAATTCTCCCACACAAAAATCTACCCAACACTTTATTTCTGGAATGTCGTGCCAAAAAGCAAAAGTTACTGCGTGTCTGAAATAGCATTAGTTTAACATGTACTCAGAGTCACTTTCTGAACTATATAGCTATATCTAAAAGCTTATGTAGCTTATAGCTATAGCTTATCTAAAAGAAGACTGTAGATCGATCCTTTTTGGCTGTGAACTACTTAATCAGACCAAAGGTTTAAAGTAACAAAAAGCAAGGGAAAGCTTTGACAGTGACAATGCCATGAGGAAAAAAACTTGACATATACTTACTAATTTGTTTTCTTGCATGTATATTCTTTGCAACTTCAGGCAGCCTTTAGCTATAATGACCATTCCTTCATCTGAGATCTTGTAACACTGACCAAAATGAATGTCTTTCAATTCTTTGCATTTTGAACCCAGCTGCAATTAATGAAATCAGAGCAGGTATTTAAAAATAAAGGAAAAGGAATATTAGACTGAACTGGAAAGTGATGGTAGTTAAGATTTCTCTGGGCTCCTGCATTCCCTTTAAAATCATCTTTATCTGCAGGCTTTATGATTACTATATGAAAACAAGAAAGATTATAAATACACACATGACAAAGTGAGATTGCTAACTACAATCAACAAAAAGAAGCTAAGAGTAGCATTTAAGAACTAAAAAAGTCATAGGGCTTATTTAAGCAACTGTAAATGCCTGCTTACTAGACGACAGAATATTTTACTTAGCATAACTCCTTCACAACTCACCCTAAATACTCTTTTTAACAGAAGAGGCAAAATTGATGAATAACTCCTGTATGCCTAATAAAGATCTGAATTGTCTATTTTTGTGATGTAAAGATAAAGTAAAATTCCATTTACCTAAGGTAAACTACAGCACTACAAACTAAACAGTAAATATGGTACTAAAAAAAATATATATCCATATCCTGATCTATAAGTAAAAGAGGTCATCTGATTTTAATTATGTCCTTGAAAACTTTCTTCTGTATACATTTCTGTACTTGATGAAAAGTCATAAGATTAAAAAATTACTAAGATTACAAAAAAAAAACATAGAAAGGATTGTTACCTGCTTTAAGCCTTCGTCAGTGAGTCTGTCTTGATTGCCTACATGCACTTTCTGAAGAAGTGGACACTGAGAGGCAACTGCCATGATAGAGGTGTCAGAAAGCTGCTTACACCTGTAAGCAGTATACCTTAGCAGTCCAGGACATTTACACGCTAATATGCAAACTCCCGTGTCAGATACATTGCGGCAGTCAGAAATATTAATTTCAGTAATATTCTGGCTTCTTGATGCTATCTTTTCCAACAGCTCATCAGTGACCTGCAAACAAAAATCAAATACTTAAGTTTAACTTATTTTGTAAGTATTTTCTATTTATTAACACAAAAGCTACTGTGTTTGTATAACCTACTGCAGTAATAATAAGAGGTGTCTTCTGAAATAAGAACATACTGCTGTGACCAGTTTTACAGCTAATTTTAAAGAATTCTGCTCCAATTCTTGAAAACAAGATTAGCAGCCTTTGTCACATTCCAGAGAAAATGAATTTCCTCCTTTAAAAGCGAAGGATTTGCTTGCTTTTCTCTAGCAGCTCTCTACTTAGCTAAGGTAGTATTTACAGATCAGTAAATGGTTCATAAGTCTCTGAAATGCAGTAAGTTTTCACTTCAGCTTTGGTAATCACACAAAACTGCAAATAAGACAGCGATGCAGAACAATGAGCTTCTCAGCAATGTAAAACAGTAATCCAAGGTACCAATGAACAAAAGGGAAGAAAAGCAAAGGACAGAACAGTAAGAAAAGTAATTCAAAAACAGAAGTTTCCTCCTATTATTTGCTGAGCTTTCAAGTGAATATTTGTATATTTATATGTTAAAAGACGAAGGACCATTAAATCAAAGATACGTGTACTATATTCCCAGAGCTCTGAATAACAAAAGCATCGGCTTTGTACTTTCACATACTGTTAACTAACATGCCAGCAATTTTAAAAGATAACAGTACTACAAAGTAGGTAAGAAAGGTAACATAAACTGCATTCTGAAGCACATAAGTTAATACAAGACAAAAACAAAGAGAAATCCGGTTAAGACTAAATGCATTAAATTCCCTTGCTTTAAAAAAAAAAAAAAAAAAAAAACTTGAATTTAAAAAAATCTGTCGGAAGAAACCATACAAGAATCTTATCCATTTAGTACAAAGGAGATTTAGAACATTAAGCCTGGACAGGGCAACAGAGAAGAACACAAATCCTTTCTGTTTTTCTCCCCTTCATGGCTAAGAAACACCTTCTTTGCTGTACTCAGACTGTTCTCTGTCACTACTAAGTCCAATATTTTTTTCTTAACTAGAAGACACATTGCAAAAAAAAAAAAAAAGAAAGAAAATAAATACCTCCGACAACACTGTCCTTTTTCCTCACCCTACAGAAAAGCCACCAAACCCTTACCACACAAGGAGAGGGATAAAAATTTGCTTTACATTGTTTTTGGAACTCAGTGAAGAATCGACAGGACGGGTTTATTAATTATTTATTAATGCCATAAATGTCCAATAAGATCCTAACACACATAACAGGCAAAAATATTTAAAAACTTAGTAGGCAAAAGTAAAATTACTTCTCAAGACAATTAAGTGGGAGATGATGTGACACCGTAACTCTGGTCTGTATGAGTGTTGAGAGTCATCTGACAAAAAAGCAGACAATCTAATTTTCTGTAGTGGTTTAGTTAACTAATAACTCCAGAAACAACATCACTTCTATAGCTTCCTATGAATGGATGATCTGAAAGTACTATCCCAGTACAATCTTTATGTTCAAAATAGATGAACAGCTTCTTGAAATGGAATCCTCCCGTGGTCATTACTCTGCACCCACTAGTTACACAGAACTCATCCTTCTACAGATCTCTGTGTTAGTAATAAAGTAACAAGAAGCGCAGAAAGGGTGGACAAACAAAACAGGCATCCTTGAAAAGCTTTTCCAGAGAAAAGTATAGGCTGTGTAAGAATCCCAGAAAAATTAACTCTAGGATATACTGAAGACCTCAAAAGACAAGATCTGCTGGCTTATTGGTAGGAACAGTATCAGTCACAGAGAAATGAAGGAAAACTTGTATAAGCAAGCAAACAAATTGAAAATTCACTGTTCAAACTAAAGCATCTTCAAAAATCATGACTACATTTTTCAATTGAAAGATACAGTAGATCTTATGGATGAAATTAACATCACCTTGTGCAGTACAGAAACAGGTAACCTACAACCATTTCAAACCATACTCACTTGATGTTGTTTGATAACTGATACTTATCAAAGGAAGTTAACATTCAGAAGAGTTCATCTATGAGTTCAGACTTTTTCAGACTCTAGTATGAAAATCACTGAAGGTATCAACATGTAATTGATTTCTTTTTTGGGATTTTTGTTGTTGTTGTTGTTGTTTGTTTGTTTGTTTGTGTTTGACCAGGAGTTCAATTTCTAAGAGCAAATTATGTGTCATCAAAACATGGTTTCCGCAGCAATGCCTCCATACCTGTTGGCGACTACTGAGATCCAGCTGCTTCCAAAACTGAAAATCTAAACACAGGTCATGCCAATATTTACAAACCAATGATGCTGATAGGCAGCGCTCATTCAGGGATAAATTGGAAAATATCTGTAAAGAAAGGGAAAACATTATTTGTCAAAAGTAATCACATTTGAGAAATAATTATTATTAACATATCTCACTAAAGATAGGAAAGTACTAGCATGCAATGCTTGATACTTCTAGAAGTTCCCCCCAACTTGATTAGTCAAGGACAATAACAAAAATTTACATACCACAACAGCTGACAGTATTAATAAGTCACATTAGTAAAAACAACAAAATACACGCTTCATAGGTACTCAATTCTTAGACCAAATCACAAATGTGCTTTTGAGATGGCACACTTAAAGAACTACAAATACAAATCTTAGATTGATTATAGTCTGCACACGTTACTTACTAACCACAGGAAAGGTTTTCTACATCTCTGTTCTGCATCAGGTAGCAAGACCCTTCCTTTCTTTTCAATTCAATAAAGAAAAAAACTCATAAAAAACTCACTGAAACATCATCCTGAGGGAAGGCAATATGAGCAAACTGTAACTTCACAGCAGGCTCAAAGATTGGTCTTGTATTTACTATATTCAGTCCTTCCTCAGAATTACTATTGTTAAAAAAAAAAAAGTCTATTGAGACCTAAATACGAATGCACTCTGTAACCACAAATGAACCTAATACACAAGTCATTCTACAATGAAAGTGGGCAATCATAACATCGAGATACATACAAAGGGATACAGCCTGCAAAACATAAAAGAATATTTTCAGTCAACTGATGAGGATATCAGTTACTAAGCTGAAGCCACTTTCAGGCAGTGTCTTCAAGAAAATCTGAAAATATTGAAATTTGTAGGAAAGCACTAAGAACTTGAAAACCTTAAAAGAGAAGTTTAAAACAAGACAAGAAATGTCAAAAGGGGCAACAAGCAAGAGAATGCTTCCAGCATCACTGTCATAAACTGGACAATTTGTCTCAAAAATTGTTAGATTTTAAAGTAAGAAAAACAAAGTATTGGAATGCAACTTATTTCCATGATTGGTCAGTAAAACTTAGACAAGCAATGGTCAGCAATAACAGCAAATAATTGTCTCTCTGCTCAAGAAGGTGGCTTCACTGAAACTAGGACAGTTGATCTTTCCTTCACAGTGTCTGGAATAATGCTATGTTTTTGCTTTACAAGAAAAGCAATGTTGGCAATAGACCAATGTTTGTTTGGTTTTTTGCTGCTGTTGCGCAGAGCAGGACAGAACTAGGGCAGCTGACCTAAAACAGCCAAAGGAACACTCCATACCAAGCGACAGCATATGAAACAAACTTGAAAACTGAAGGAAGTTGGCCAGGGGGCAGTCACTGCTTGGGGACAGGACGCGCATCAGTCAGCAGGTGGTGAGCATTTGTGCTGGCTATCACTTGCTCTGTGAGTATATACATACATACAAATACATGTAATTATCATAATTTGGGCCCCTCACTGCAAGAAGGACATCAAGGCCCCGGAGTGTGTCCAGAGAAGGGCAGCCTAACTGATGGAGGGACTGGAATACATGTGCTACCAGGAGTGGCTGAGGGAGCTGGGATTGTTTAGCCTGGATAAGTGAATGTGCAAGGGAGACCTTATCACTCTCAACAACCACTTGAATATAGTATGCTGGGGATGGGCCTCTTCTCTTGCATAACTAGTAATAGAACTAGAGGAAATGGCTTCCAGTTCCTAGGGAGAGGTTCAAGCTGGATATTAGGAAAAATTTCTCCAGAACAGTGATTTAGGCACTGGAACTGGCCGCCCAGGGACGTGCTTGAGTCACCGTCCTTGGAGGCACTTAAGAAATACTGACATGCTGTACTAAGAGACATGGTTTAGTGGGGAAAAACTGGATGTAGTGGATGGTTGGACATGATTTTCGAGGTTTCTTCCAAACTTGGTGGTTCTATGATTCTACAATTTGACAACTACAATCTTTTTTTCCTTTTTTTTTTTTTTGTCTTAGTAAATAGTTTTTATCTCAACTCACAAGTCCTGTCTTAGTGGGTTTTTTTTATTCTCTCTCCCATTCCACCGCAGGAGAGGAACTGAGAAAACAACTGTATGGTGTTAAACTGATACTGGGTCAAATCACAACATCTAGCTTGGCAGTTTTCAATACGTACATGCCAAAAAGGCCTCCTGGGGATGGGGACATGGTTGAATGTTCCTGGAAAATGTACCAGTAATAATAATGAACATTCAAATAACTATCTTCTGTAAATGGTTGCAATATTCCATTTCCCCTTTTATTTCTACTTCTGAAAAAGTCACTGTTTCTCATCCACTGCAGATGTCCGGAAGGAGTCTGTGTGAACCCTGTTTTCCTGAAAGCCTATGCTTGCCTATGAAGGTAAGTTTTTCATCAAGGCATCAGTGGGCCATGGGAGACAGAAGTACAGGTGAAACAACCGATGTCTGTCTCCTCCCCGCAGTTCTTTGTATTGGTGAGTCCAAGCAAGATGGCTGTGACAGCATCCAAGAAATCTCCAGTCAAACAGTGAAAAAGCACAAAACAAAGTGGTGATTTTGCATCTGACGCTCCTACAGCAAGAGCACAGAAATCACGAAGAAAAATAAATCACCATCTGAATAAACTAACAAAGCAGTAAGGAACTTGTGTTCCTACTGTCAGTAGAAAACTGAAAACCCAATCTTGTAACAGTCACAAAAATTGCAAGAGACAAGGCAATTTGATCCCTGTTATGTTCAGACATGTATCTGAATGACTCCAGCTAATATTAAGAAGGGATGATAACTCTGGCATTTTACATTACTTTAAACTAGCCAATGCTTACTACAGTGGGAAATATCTTCTTTACTTTGTGAAACAAGAGCATGCAGTTCTTAAAACAAGAACATAGCCAACATCAAACAGGAAAGAATGCTGCTACTCCAAGAACTACTGCAAATATGAAAGACATTAAGTTATTTTTGTTCAAAATGCCATCCTACCAAAGCCCTCACCAATCAAAGACCTACAGCTAACACGTGAAGCATCTGAAAGCATTTGAGATCACGTCTGATTCCACGGTGTAAGAGGTAAGGGGTCTGCAGGCGTCACAAATTGGCCAATTAGAAAAGCAGTAATCAATATCAGCCACTAGGGGGAACACAGGTGCAGACAAAGTCGTTGCCCTCTAAATTCCCGGGTGAACAGGAGCAGGCAGGCACAAAAGCTACACAGACAAGTTCTTGCTGTGCTATGTGTGTTATCTTCCTTGACTTACTGCCTAGAATAATTTCAGGATGGGCAGCGAGTCCAATACTTACCACATTTAATTCCCAAGAAGTGTACACAAACATGTCCTTCTGCACATCCAACACATTTTTCCCCTCAGCTTCCTATCTAATCCCACTCCCTAAGCCTAAAACTGAACTGTCTCTCAGCACACACTAATGAAAATGGATATTTAACAAAACACTTTCAAAATGCGTTTCACATTCCTTTTTCTATGGGTAAAAGGCAGGCTTAGAGGGTGCACGCTTCGACAAAACAAATAAAAAACAAATACACAAAAACCAACTCCTGTTCCACTCTCACATCTCACCCTCTTTCAGATGTCAGTGCCTCCTGCTTCAGCTATTCAAGTGATAGGTAGGATTGGTGGCCCTTCTCCCCTCACAGAGGGTACCAAAAGGCTTCCTGGGCCTCCAGGACACATTCCTTGTAAGAATCTGTTTACGTTCATCATCAATGGCTTTATCATATCTTCCCGAACTAGTCAGTTTTTTAATATCAACCACTTGCTTCAACATAAGCATTCACTCAGACTAATTAATGACTACAAAGAAAAGTAAAAAATGGAACACTCAGAACAGCAAAGGTCATCTATCATATATATTTGTATCTCAGACCACATTAGATCTGCTGAGCTTAAACAGTCCAATTTATTTCAGAGATAAGAAAAAATCATACAAGGATTTTTCTCTTACAAGATTTGTATGCAAGTTGTTGTTACCTTCAAGCAACAGATCATAAATATGCTTAGGTTGGAAAGGATCGTAAAGCTCACACAGTTCCAACTCCCTCCTGCCACAGGCAGAGTCACCACCCACCGGACCAGGCTGCTCAGGGCCCCATCTAACCTGGCCTTGAACACATCCAAGGACAGGACAACCACAGCTTCTCCAGGCAGCCAGTGCCAGTGCCTCACCACACTCTCATTAAAGAATTTTTTCCTAACATATAAGGTAAATCTCCCTTCTTTTGGTTTAAAGTTACTCCCCCCCTTGCCCTGTCCCCATCGCACTGTGTGAAATGTCAGACTCCCTTCTTCTTGTAAGCTCCCCAGAAGTACTGGAATACCCTCTCCCAGAGATCTCCCCAGAAATTTCTTTTCTCCGAACTGAACAAGCCCAGCTCCTTCAACTCTTCTTCACAGGAGAGGTGCTCCAGCTCTCTGATCATCCTCATGGCCCATCTCTGGCCTCAATTCATCAGCTAGACTAGGGTAAGAATTTTTGGAGAGCAGCCCTGCAGAGAACTTGGGAGTCTTGGTGGACAAGAAGCCAGACTTGAGTCAGCAATGCTTGCAGCCCAGAGGGCCAACTACATCCTGGGCTGCATTAAAAACGGGTTGAACAGCAGGGAGAGGGAGGTGACTGTTCCCTGTGATGCCCCATCTGGAGTACTGCATCCAGGCCTGGGACCCCAGCACAAGAAAGATGCAGAGCTCTTGGAACGGGTCCAGAGGAGGGACATTAAAATCATCAGCTGGAGCACTTCTCCTGTGAGGAAAGGTTAAGGGAATTGGGCTTGTTTAGCTTGGAGAAGAGAAGGCTCTGAGGAGACCTCATTGTGGCCTTCCAGGACTTGAAGGGAACGTATAATCAGGAGGACGAACGACTGTCTACATGGGTCAGTAGTGACAGAAGAAGGGGGAATGGCATTAAACTAAGACAACGGAGATTTACGTTAGATGTTAGATTGATGTTTTTCACTCAGAGGGTGGTGATGCACTGGAATAGGCTGCCCAGAGAGGCTGTGGATGCCCCATCCCCAGAGGCATTCAAGGCAAGGCTGGATGTGGCTCTGGGCAGCCCCAGCAGGGTCACCAATCTCTACACCACATCAGTGGGGTTGAAGCTAGATGACCTTTGAGGTCCTTTTCAACCCAGGACATTCTACGATTCTTGTGCTGGGGGACCCTAACCTGGACACAGCACTCCAGGTGGGGTCTCATGAAAGAGGAGCAGAGGAAAGCCATCACCTCCCCTGCTCTGCTGTCTATACCTCTTTCGATGCAGACCAGGGTACTGTTGGCCTTCTGGGCTGCAACAACTCCAATTCCATCACACTATTCTAAGTGTGTTCACGCACATACGTTACGATCCATAATTCTGGATCAACTGACTGAACTGATTTGAAGCCAGTCATTAGTCCTTGCAACAGCACACTTCAGACTATCACATTCATTGCCTGACAAAGTTCTGTTCATTTGATGTTTTTTTTTAATTCTTTCTGGAATAAATGTTTTATATGACACGGATGAGAAAGGAAAGAACAAATTAGGCTCTCTTTTCCCATGAATGGCTGGACCTGATAATCTTTTCCACTCTGGGTTGTTCTATGCCTTTATGATTCCAAGCTGCTTAAGAGTTGAAGGTTAAAGGGTCCAACCAGAAAAGCTGGAAAGAAAAGATTTTCTCTGTAATTGTCTCCTCTACTAATGATTCCCTGTGTGATGGATTTGAGGCATAAAAATCTTCCCCCCTGTTCCTATATTAGATATTCCAGACTGTGCATCCAAAAAGGACTACTCTAGATTTTTGTACAAAGCAATTTATTTCAACGGGGCCAAGAAAAGAACAAAAACAAAACCAAACAAGAAGAGTAATCCCCCTCCTCCTATTACATTTTCTTAAAATCTTGTGAGGTAAGACTTAAATAAGTAAGTTGGTGTATTAAACTTGATTCATTTTGCTGTAAATACAGTAACACTTGCCTTAATTGAATTTTCCTGAGCACAAAAGCTCTCTTGATTGAAATGTATCAGGTAACCACTATGTGCACTACTAATCTAAGAAAAACCAAGAGCAGTAAAATCAGCAGATAACTAGAAGTTACTAGCTTGTTGAGATACTACCCTCAGCACCAAGTTTTCAGAACTCTCAACTTCACACCATGCAAATTAAACTACACATGCATCAAATTCAAGGCTTTTAACTTTTCAGATGACAATCTGCTTCTAAAATAAATTATTAAAAACAAAAAATCAAGGAGTTAGTGTTACTGAATGCATGGAACTAAGAAGCTTTTTCATTATTAACAGGAAAAAAAAAAAATCAGCTGAATGCTAATAGGACTTTTAAAGGATGCTACAAACTTCAAGAAACAGAGCTTAATGAATATGGGCCATACAGACCATAGAACCCAAGGCAAATTAGGTTGTAAAAGGTGAATTCATATATCCTCTGACGATCAATCTAATTTGAAAGACCTTTCAATAACTACATGGGAATACAATGTTGTTTCTGCATAAGATCAAGATACGAACGTTATTTCATGGTTTCTATGGCCATCTAGCATCACAGAAATTAGAAATAAAGATTGCAAACTCATTAGCAGTATACAGGCATAGCTATTAACAATTAAACGTAAATTTCTGTTTACAGCAGCAGGATATCTTCCCAGAATGGCCAACAAGAGACCAAGACCTTTTAAACGGACCCTGAGAAAAACTGAAGAAGGTGGAGAAGGTATAGGCACAGGAATTGATACATAAACCCAGTAACCTTGCACATGTATCAAGGTAAGAGAATTCAATTCTTGCCTTGGAGGTCAAGTGAGACTCTTGAGTGTGTGTGACTGAGACACACTTGCACAGTGAGTGTGGAGCCCCAATAGACGGATCCCATGAGGAGCACAGGTGGGATGGATAAAGTGTGGCTCTCAAAAATCTGGTCCCACCAGGAGCCCGTGATAAATATGGAAGTGGGACCTGAGGTGGAGGAAGCTGTGTTTTTAGTTGACACTGAGGAGCCTCATCACCAGCCCATAAAGAGTCAGGACTCAAATTAATGAACAAGACCTTAAAATAAAGCGGATAGAGGGAACCGAGATAACATTACCACTTTTTGAAAATACCGAATTAAGATTACCAGTTAAGACAATAATGGGTCAATCATTGTATGTGCAGAGATTAACCTGCTTGAGAGAAATCCTATGATGAAATTGGGAATTCAAATAACAACCTATCTTGATGGACTGACTGCGTTAATGAATTATGTTAGCTGAGGTAGATGAGGGAGAAATAGACCCTGTGGTTTGGGTCAAAGAAGGAAGTAGAGGGGGGTTAAAAATAAGCCCCTTGGAAAATAGCAATGAAAGAAAAATATGAGATCATAAGACAGAGACAGTACCCAATTCCAACTGAGGGACATAAGGGCCTTAAAACCTGTGATGCAAGGATCACTAATGGATGGGTTGCTGGAACCGTGTATATGGCTTTTTAATACCCCCATTCTCCTAGCAAGGGAAAACTGATGGTTCCTACCAATTACTGCAAGACTTGAGAAAAATTAATGAAATAGTACAAAATACACCCAGCAATTCCAAACACCTTGATGGGTAAAATCCCAAACAAATACAGATGGTTCAGTGTGATAGATTCAAAAGATGCCTTTTGGTCTTGTTTGCTGGCTCTCAAAAGCAGAGACATATTTGCTTTTGAATGCAAAGACCCTGAAAGTGGGCAGAAACAGCACTATGTTGCTCAGGGACTCAGCAAGCCCCAAGGCTGGCGAGAATACAGGACTGCTGGCCATGAAACTGTGAGTGAGATAACCAAGAAAAGAAGAAACAAGGGATGCAATGAAGGATCATCGGGCACCCTGCAGACAGACACTGCTTTATTATAGGTATTATTATAAGAATTCTCTGAGCACTTACTGCTGTTTACCAGGATAGTTAACCAATGAACTGGTAGTTGCAAAGTACTGTCTGTAGGAAGAAGGTAAAAGAATAGATCCTGTTCACAATAAAAAAAAAAAAAAAAAAAACTTCTTTCTCCCTGACTCCTTGACTGAACCCTGGCATCCATGTGGTCTTCCCACCACAATCTGCTACTGCAAATACAGTTAACTGAGGTAATTCAGGAAGACATAATCCCTAGATATGGGGTGGCAGAGCATATCAATTCAGACCAAGGTAGTCATTTTACTTCACAAATCTTACAGAAACTAATGCATATTGTAGGTATTAAGTGAGGGTTTCACAGCCCTTGGCATCTCTCATCTTCAGGGAAAGTGGAATGGATGAATCAGACAATAAAGAAACACCTTACTAAGCTGGTCTTAGAGACTCATCTCCCTTGGACCAAACGTTTGCCCTTGGCACTTCTCTAAATCAGGACAGCACCAAGGAAAGACCGGGGGGTTTCCCCATATGAGATGTTGTTTGGATTGCCATATCTGAGAAAGAAAAAATGAGATACCACAGTTCAAAACTAAAAATGTATTCCTTAAAGACTCTATACTCAGGTTGTCCTTGTCCTCACTGTCTCTCAGGATCCAAGATCCCTAGCCTTATTAATACCACTTTGGTCCTTGGAATAGACAGACATGGAAAAGATCCAACAGCCAAACTCCAGATAGCTGTATGGGATTCACTCCCTGATAACACCCAGAATATCCAGGATAGAAAATAAACAAACAAACAAGCAAACTTAGGAAATGGGTGGAAGATCTTCCTCCAATTGTGACAGTTAAAGAGATGAAGGATGTTAGACCAACATTTGAAACTGAAACAGGATATGGACACGTTAATGCCTTGGTAAAATGGATTCAACATACTGCCCAGAGTCTCAACCGTAGCAACTGCTACGCTTGGGAATCAGACAAAGCCTGTAGG
This sequence comes from Cyrtonyx montezumae, assembly GCF_038088225.1. Classification (NCBI taxonomy): domain Eukaryota; kingdom Metazoa; phylum Chordata; class Aves; order Galliformes; family Odontophoridae; genus Cyrtonyx; species Cyrtonyx montezumae. Next base: position 7,863,090 of record NW_027072035.1, read on the forward strand.
TCAGGTGTAACCTTTCTGCTGGCAAGAAGACAGAATACAAATTAACAAGTGTTAGAACGTAATTAACAAATGTAAACTTCCATAAGATGGTGAACCTCGAGTACCCAGCCAATGGGAACACAGGGCAGGGGGTGAGCATGAGGGAGACAAGCTACAAAAGCTCCAATACAGTGCCTGGAGGTGTGCTCCCGCTGGCAGGACACCCACCACTGCAATTGCGTGTTAAAAATTTCTTCAGCAGAGTTCCTGCCTCTTAAAAATCATCTCAGACATTTCTGACTAGAAGAGTGAAGGTTTCTGCTTACATGGTCTTTTTCCTCAAGAAAATTTTTTTGTAGCTAAGAAGGGAGGCATTTGAGCAATTTTTTCCATTATACTGTGTCAAATAGAGCTGTCCTGAAGCCTAAAAGTTCATGGTATTAGCAAGAACAGTATATACAGAAAACATTAAAACAAACTCAGATATTTCGTGCTGCTGTTCATCACAGTGCCTAATGAACTTGGAAAACTAATTCTTGGAAAACTGCCCATTTGTTTCATCAGCTGAGTGCAAGCCTTTACAGCAACTAATTGAAGACTTATTAAATAGTACTTAGGAATTATACTTGATAATTAAAGGAACGTGCTTAGTACATGACATTTTACTATGAACAGTTAAACGCAGCAGTTAATTACAAGCATACTGAAGTTAAGACTTCCAGTGGTTTCACATTAATGTAGTTCCATTCTGCTTCAGAAAACTAATGAAACTCCTATCAACAGAAGATAAACAAAGGATAGGGAAATGTTTGCCTAGTTTTTTTGAGAGGTTTCATCATTTTACCCACGCATACTCTCAAGCTAGATAAAAGAAACGTGAGTGATTCATGAGCATCTGAGTACACAGAGAGGAATTAAGAGCTCAAGGAACACACTTCTTAAGTATTTTCTCTCTCAGTACAACCATAAAGGAAATCAAGTTAGAAGGAACTAACACAAGTGTAACAGACAGAAAAAGTGATGTGACTTTCCACAACACAACCAGCATTCTCATGGTAAGCTACAATTAGTAGGAGCAGTTTATTTGCCCATTGCACCTGGTTACCTGCAACGCTGAGATTAGCAACTATATTCAGAGAAAGTCTTTTCAGGCACACCCGATCCCGAGGAAAAGTTGTGCAACATAAGGTTGATGTCTGGTGATCACCCCGCAGAGCACGAAGGAAACAGCAGAAGCATGCATCCGGGGGTTACAGAAGTGACAGACGCTGCTTTTAACAGCCACTTACTAACAGACTGGCTTAGTTGTAATGCAAACTTTAGTTTATGTCCCTAAGAAGTTAACAAGAGACACTGATGCTATGCCTTTCATACTAAGAAAGGGTTCTGACTAACAAGAATATCTTTACTTGAAAGGGATGACAAAAGTCTTATTCCCAACCATCCACAGTGCCAGAGTCCTCACTAAAAGACACCTAAGCGAGCTGCCAGTAAATCAGTGCAACATTATAAAACAGAGACAACGAAATATACTAAAAAAAAAAATCTGCTTAAGATCAAACACAGGTACCTCTGAACAAAGGAAAAAAAAAGGAAATGTTGCAATTTATTAACTTTGCATTCAAACAGTGCACAACTTGTAATGGGATTACCCTTCTCAATACAGAATTTCAGCGATGTACAGCAATCTTAGAAAAACTTGAACAAAATCAGGAAAAGGATATTGGAAACGTAGGCCAGGGTGAGCTAGGATAGACATGAGTGTCAAGGCATTCACCTTCAGGAAAAGAAGTAATTTCATTCCATGATTTCTATCTCTCCCATCATGGAGTTAATTTTGTAATTTGAAAACCTACATGCTTACATGAAAGCCACCTTTTCACTCACCAGGAAAAGCAAAATACCCACGTTTTTACAGTTCTGCAACCAATCTCAGAATACATCAGGAAATACCCTCAAGTCATGGAAGTGGTGGTTTAGGAACAATTTCTTCTGAAGCCTTGGAATAGGCTGCCCAGAAAAGTGGTAGAGCCACCATCCCCAGGGTACTTAAAAGTCATGTAGGCTTGGGAGCTCGGGGACACATAGATTTGGCAGTGCTAGGTTAAAAATTGGACTTCATGACCTTAGAGGTCTTTTCCAGCCTAAATGATTCTATGGTCTTTAAGAAATGTACTATTGACAGCATTCATATACTACCTTTGCTTTCAACAGTATATTGGCAAACTTTCAGAAAGTTTCCTTCCCCTGCATTCCCGTAAGTTTAGCGAATCACATAGCAACAGCACAGTAAAGTTAGAAGTTGTTTCATCCTCCTTCTGTAGTCATACAATAACAGCAAGCTTCACAAAAACAAAACCATTTTGTTAAATGTTGCTAAAGAACAAGAATCAGATAAGACTGAAAGAACATTCACCACTCAGCATCAATTCTTCTCAAAGCTCAAAACAAGTTCTAGACGGAATAAACCAGTGGGAACTAATATAGGTTGGTATGTTTAGCAACAGGGCTGAGAACCAATATTTAGTTTAGCAAAAGGAATCCAAGAGTGATAGTTTTAAAAACCTCCCATTTCAGCTTTAGTGGGTGAACAGTCTTGTTTTTGTAATAGAATACTCTTATCCTTTGCCTCAAATATTTTGCCTCCTAAGAGCTGGAGTGGATTACTTTCATCTTTTGCTCCAGACTGTGCAAGGACATTTTCCTTGGGTTACCCACACACTGTTTTCCTTTGTGTTTTTTTTTTGTTTGTTTGTTTGTTTTTGTTGTTGTTGTTTTTAAGTGGCTCACTGTGTTCTAACCAGCAATGGAAATCTTCCAATCTGGGAAAAAGTGGATGCAACTGCTGTGTCAAAGGCTTCAGTGACAAAGATGATAGTGAAAAAAGGTAAAAAAGTAGGTGGGCACTGGACCACCCTAAATACCACTGAGCATGCCCAAAGGCACATTAGCACTTACCTATCAGTCCTTAGGAAGAATGAACACATATGCCAGTGTACTGCATATATAAGTCTCAACTGAATAAACGCAGATCCTGAACTCTGAGGGGGTGTGCTTGCTTATCAAGTCACCCAGTACTTATAGTGAGGAATAAAGGAACGCCCCTTTCTAACACCACATCGCAGTTAAGAGTTTTCTTCCCAGATTTTGGATGACAATGGCTTCTAAGAAGCAAACTGATAAAGAAGGTGTCAAAGAGGTCAACTACACATTTATAGAGCTCCTGACTCAGTTTCAACATAAGTTCAAGTACACATAGAACGCTTCTGATAAGGCCATCCCACTAGTCATTCAAAAGGAATTAGAAATAAAAAAATCCAGCACCTCATACATCCTGAGACAGGAAACAAGCTTTGCCAAGACTGAACCATTCTCTCACTGTGCAAGAATCCCATTTTAATTTTCCTCACATCTAATTAAGCATATTGTTTCTTGTTAAAAAGACAAAGAACAGGTAGTTAAGTTTCTTATCAGTTTTCTCACGACAGAAGAATGCATGTTCTTCTTCATTTTGAACAGAAGTGTTCTTCAGCTTGAACAGTACCTTCAAGCTGTCATCATGAGCCACATTTCCACATACTCTGCATCTCCTTTGATCCCATTCCAGTTCCTTTAAGGGTTTTCTAGGGAGACTCCAATGCCCACAGCTTAATGCAGTGCACCACTAAAGGTTTCACAAGCCAAATAAGAAAATTTCTCTTTGGCGTGCTACACACACAGCTCAGTTTCTGTTGGAACAACCAAAAAAAATAATAATCTGAAATACATGAACAAGCATTCCCAAGTTCGCTTAGCCTGCAGACCTCTTTACACCAGCTACTCCTTTGCAATGTTAAATCAGAAAAGTTAGCAGGGATGAAAGAAAGATTAATTTCTGCTTTCCACAAATAGTATTGCAGTGACATGGGAACAGGCACAGCCTGAAGTTTTCCATACTCAGTGACATACAGTATGAAGTTTCCCAAACTTCTACAATACATGCTTAAAGGCACTGGGAACGAAGGGCTGTCTGCTCTGTTCTGCATTACCTGTCAGTGGGAAAGAGCTCAACAGCTCTCCCAGAAGCCAGGCACTGGTCTCTGCCCAGAGCTACAAACATCACCCTGAGCTCTTCACCAGGAACAAGAAACCAGTATGTGACAAGAACACCAGCAGTGCTGTACTGAGAAAACTTCAACCCTAGAGCTGAGTGAGGGCTTGGGTACATGTAACAGAGGACTGGATTCAGACTTAGGCTCCACCTGCCCTGCAACCGGGAGCTTGTTTTGAGCAGGAATGAGGGGAGATGATCTGTGAAGTCAGGAGTGGTGAAACAACTCAACTGGATGCACTGCAAGTCATAAGAGGGGGGGGGGGGGGCTGTCTCCCACTCACTTCTGTAGCAAAGGAGTGGGGTCTCAGGACCACAACGATGTAAAATTCTGTAAATCTACCCTTAGGTCCTGTTGTCTCCTCAGCAGAGAACATCCCAAGTCTTTTCTCTGATAGATGCCCAAGGCTGGAATTAGTTCATCTTTCACAGTTTGCTTCTCCACTGACTGTTCCAAAAAGTTTATTAAAACCTCAAGGGCATATGTACCTCACACTTTCCCCACAACAGAACAGATTCTGAAAAGAAGAGACTGCGTTTAGGACACTATATTATAACTCATCACATGGCGAGGCCTTTGGGCACCTGTAAAATCCAGCAAACAAGAACTCCATAGAAATCCAAAGAGAAAAGTCACTCAACAGAAAGGAATGACAGGGAAGCACCTCAAACCAAAAAAATAATAAATTTTAAAAAACTATAAATCTCACTAAAGACTGAGGAGCAGGTATGCTGGTTGGTGGTGCTGCTAGAGCTACAAACAGGCTTCTTCGCAAATGTTGCAAGAGGAGCTGAGCCACAGAGAGACTGAAGACTGGCCAGGAGGGATGGGAACGTGCCAAAGAAACCCTCAGAATACAGATACGAACATGGCACCGTGTGAATATGAAACAGAAAGACATATGGAAGATCACTTTAACTACCTGCTGGTGAGAGGGTCATGACAAAGCCCCACTATTAAAAGAACTGGTTGATGAATGAGTTAGACTGCCAGTTTTGTAAATACCTGAAACTGGGAAAGAGCTGAAGTGGCTACAGAAATCATATCTCTGAAGAGAAAAAGTCAGTAAGGCATGCTTATGCCAGTGTGATTTCAAAGCCTAACAGCCCAACACCAAGGAAAACATGAGGAATCGCCATCCCTGGAGCTGTTCAAGAAAAGACCAGATGTGGCACTGAGGGACATGGTTTAGCAGGCATGTTGGTTGGAATAGATGACCTTGGAGCTCTTTTCCAACCTTAATGATTCTGTGATCTTAAATTAACAGTGGCAAATAAATTAATTGTTAATTTTAGTAAAACTGTGAGGCAGAGTTTTGATCACAGAATCACAGAAGAGATTAAGTCAGCCATGACAGTTTGTGATTTCTTAAATGTCTGCCAAAGGGGAATTTGAGCAGTGAATCCATTAGAGAAAAAAAAAAAAGTAAAAAAACAGAATTAATTTTAGATGGAAGACCAATAGTAGATTGTCAGTGTTCGAAGACAAAAGTTCAGAAATCACTTTCAGCACTGAGATTGCACAACCAGCATTACAGAGAGAGTAGATCTGGTCACAGACAGGAAGAGCCATCTGTCACACTGCTGTTACCACTCTGCTTCAAGTTCAGCCGTCTGACCCCAAAGTAAACTGCTGCAGTACTCCAAGTTCCAAGTCCAACAGCTCCCAGTCCGAAGGCACACTTGCATCAAAATACGGAAAATATTGCAGACTCCAGCTCCAGGAAGACTTGTCTTTTTATCTAAGGCTCAGCTGAAGAACATCAGTGTGCTAAACCGATACAGCAGTTTGAAACTAGAAGTTATTTTAGAACTGTAAGCAAGGAACTAAAGCACAATAGAAGGGAGAGGAAGCAAAGCAAAACCTGGCATATACAAAGCAACGGGCTGCGAGATAACGCAGCTCATAAAGGCTACAAGGATTCCGAATGACTGGGAAATGGGTAAAACCAGGAACAACTCAGCACACAGCCTGGAGAGAAGCCGCACGCCCTTCCACACAACTTGCCTGTACCGTTCTGACTCGCGCAGAACGCGACCAACTCAGTAACCGACCCTGCGAGCAGCACGCGTGAGTTACAAAGTCACGCCAAGTGCTCCCGAGGCAGCGCACTACTCCGGCTTCAGTATCCCCGGCGAGGGACCGAGGCCGCAGCCGGGCCGATTCGGGCAGGGGCCCGAGGAACGGCCGCAGGAGAGGGAGAGAGGCGCCCGGGACCTACCTTGAGCAGGATGGAAGGCGGCAGCTGGTTGATGTTGGGCGGCGGTTCCCGGCAGCCGTCTCCGGGGTGCTCCAGCGGCTCCTCGCAGCCCGCCTCGCCGCCGCGCTCCTTCTCCCCGTCGTCCTCGGGGGGAGGGAGCGGCGGCGGCGGCGACGATACCGACCGCCCCCCGCCACCGCCGCTCCCGGCGGGGCACCTCGGCGGCGCGGCCCCGCCGCTCCCCGTGCCGTCGGCGGCCGAGGGCAGGGCGCAGAGCTGCGGCTCCGCGGGGCACTGGCAGGCGGCGGCGGCGGCTTCGGGCTCCGCGGCAGCGGCGGCGCAGCGCGGCTGCTTGCAGGGAGGGCAGGCGGGCAGGCCGGCCCGCTTGCGCTTGCACACCATCTCAGAAACGGCCTCACCGGACGGCCCGGCCGGCCCCAAGAGGCCTCGCACCGGCGAGGGCAGCAGGCCCGAGAAGAGGAGGCGCCGGCAGCGGCCGCGCGCCTCCCAGGCGGCGGGCGTTAGGCGGAGGAGGCGGCGCGCGGCCGCGTAAGGCGGCGGCAGCAGCGGGTCCCCGGCGGGCAGGGGCGGCTCCGGGGCGGGCGGGCTGGCGCCGTGCACGATGAAGCACAGCATGCAGGGCCCGCGCAGGAAGCAGCTCCGGCTGCGCGGCGGCACCTTCCTCCCACGGCGGCGGCCGCTGCTGTCCCGGCTCAGGCTGCTGGCCTCCTTAGAGAGCAGGTGGCCCATATAGGAGGCGGCGGCGGCGGAACGGCCCGCGGGGCGTCACCTGCGGGCGGCCGCTGTCATGCCGCCGGAGGGGGGCGGCAGGTGGCGGTGCCGGGGCTGGTTCCGGGACGCGGAGCCGGGAGGGAGACGCTTCCGCTACCGCCGCCCTGACCTTCCCCGCGGGACGCGAGTTGGAGGCGGTGCTGCGCCGGGGCCGCCGCCGCCCGGTGGTGCTGCCGCCTGCGGCCGGACCGGGAGCCGCGGCCGGGATCGGCCTCGAGGCCGCGGTGTCCTCCGTCGGCTGGAGCGGCCTGCGCCCTGCCGGGCCGCCCCATGGCGTGCGGGGCGGGTCCGCACCGCGTGCGCGCAGGTAGAGCGCGGGCGCGGCGATTCCTCGCGCGGCGTCTGTAGATAGGCGTGTGAGCGAGGCCCCGAGTAAGGCTGATGCATAAATCTGTTGGCCAAAGCCCGCGGGGAATGGGAAGGCAGCGCGGACGACGCTTTTGCGATGGCCGAGTCACGCAAGCAGAGCGGCTGGCGAAAGGGATCGCTTCCAAAGCCGTGTCACTTCTCCGGCGCTGCCTTCTTGGCTGATACGCGCTGCAGCAAATCCAGTTCGCTGCCGTTTGGAATCACTGACCGGCACCTCTGCTCCTGAGTTACACTGCAGTTGCTCAGAGTGTGAGCATTGCAAATACGGGGCACGGCGATCTGATGAGTACCGTTCTCAGCAAATTCATCTCGCACGTTTCAGCGTTCGGTGCTAAATTATCGACATAAAACGACTTGAGTGTGTAGGTTTAAATATGTGCGGGACTTCGCCTTTCGTAAACGGTGTTTGGGGAGGGAGGAAACCAGCTGTAGCTACGATATTTATGGTGCAATATTGCTGTGTAATAATAAAGGGCCGCAGCAGAAGTGCACACTGCCAAGTACTGTGAACAAGATCTTCTGGCGTGCTGCCCGGGAAAACGTTGTGTGAGGATTAAAATACCTATGACACTATTTTTGTTTTATTCCTGTGTTATTAGGCTTCAACGATTCAGTAAAAACATGCTGTCTGAGGGAAATACTGATACATTATTGGTTAAAAGTAGGATTATATAATATTTTGTATGAACTTTTAACTCACTGACATCCACCAATATAAATTTCAGGAGATTTTGGCAAAGAATTGACAAGTCTATACATTCCTCATATTTAAATTTTGTATTTTAATAAGAACAAATTGAACTTGTAAAGCACATCAAGTCAAAATCAAGCACCAAACTGGAGAGCATTCAGGATAACTGCCTACAGTGTCAAATATTCCAAATAAATTAGATCAGCCTGTGCAACTTCTGAAGACTTGTTGTGGTCATTGTACTGTACAAAAAAGATGGGCACCTCCTCAAAAGAGTCCAGTGGAGGGCTATAAAGATGATAAAGGGCCTGCAAAGGCTGAGACCTAGGTCTGTTCAGCCTTGAAAAAAGAAGACTCAGAGGGGATCTGATCCACATCTATAAATACCTAAGGAGCGGGACGCAATGGGTTGAGGCCACGCTCTTCTCAGCAGTTTGTGGCAACAGGACAAGGGGAAGAGGCCACAAACTGAGGCACAGGAAGTTCTGAACAAATGTGTGTGGGAACTACTTAACAGTGCAGTGACGGAGCAGTGGCACAGCTGCACAGAGAGGTGGTGGAGTCTCCTTCTCTGGAGATGTTCCAGACCCACCTGGACGCCTACCTGTGCAACCTGGGCTAGGGAGCTGCTTTGGCAGGGGGTTGGACTAGATGATCTCTAGAGGTCACTTCCAGCCCCTGCAATTCTGAGATCCACTTCTGCCTCCTTTTGAAATCAGTTGACTTGCCCAGAACACAGACAGGTTATTTTGTCATCTTTTCTAGTCTTCCCTTTCCTGAGTAACTTCACATTCAGAATAGTTTTCCTCTGTGATTCTTATCATTTTTCTCTTGTCCTTGAGTTTGGTCTATTCCTGAGGGGATTTGTTGCTATAGAGATGTCAGAGTGCAAGAAAGAAAACAGGTAATAAGTGGTCACTTCTCATAAACTACTCATCCTTTTAGTACTCTGTCACTTAGTAACAAGATTTTCACCCTAAAGATTGCAACAGAACTGTTCTGCCAGTTTTATAGGCAGATACTAGAATCATAAAATCATTTAGGTCAGACTTTTGAGATCATTAAATCCAGCTGTTAACTTGGCACTGCCAAGGCTGCCACTAAACTGTCCCTAAACACCACATCCACTCATTTTTAAATACCTTCTGGGACAGGGGCTCCACCAGTTCCATGAGCTGCCTGTTCCAGCCTCCCTGCTCCTGCTGACTGACTGCACTATTTCTGATACAAGCCAGGATGCTGTTGGCCTTTTTGCCACAGGGGCACACTACTGGCGCATGTTCAGCAGACTGCTGACCAATACTCCCATAAATAATAATGAATAAATAATTTATTTGAAAATTCAAGAAAACATAGTATGTTAATCTCATCTGAAGATAATGGGTTACCAAGACTGTTAATCACCAAGAATGTTTTTCCACTCACCTTCTGAGTATTTTGGACACACGAAGCCGGGAGAGAGATTTTTGTCTTTTTTTTTTTTTTCTTAAAATCTTTTCCCTTCCCTGTCCCTTCTGCCGGAAAAAGCCAAGCAATAAGGAGATCTACATGAAGATTTAAAAAGTATAAAGGGAATGGCAATATAAAAAAAAAAAAAAAGGAAAAAAAACAGAAAAAAAAAACACAGGTTATACCATCAGAGGTAACAAATTGTTCAATTAATCTGATACAAATTCTGTCAATTATTGGGCTTGAGCTTTTTTAAGGTACTTCTGTTAGCTGGAGAAACACTAATTTTAAAAGTATTGGCGTAAAACATGTTTTATGTAGAGTGAGTGTGTTCCTGACAGCACTATAGAACTACACAGAGAAGCATTTCCTGCATGATTGGCATTGTATCTGCAATCATTATGTTCATTATCAGTTCAAGAGGTTATACAAGATTTCATTGGCACAGAAGAAACTTTTTTTCGTGTTGGCCTGTATGGTGTGTGTTGGATTTGTGAATGAAACAGTGCTGCTAACATCCCAGGCTGTTACTGAATAGTGCTCACAGTGTGAGCACTTTTCTTTCTTTCTCACTCTGAGCAAGTACTCTGGGAAGGAACATAGCGGAGATGGCTGACCCAAACTGGACAGAGGGATATTCCATTCCATCTAACTTCATGCTCAGCATTAACAACCAGATGATTTAATTTTTCAAGTTATCTGTTGAACAGAGACTGACTGGGACAAGGGTCTGCTTGTGGTGATGGAGAGCAATTGCCTTTGTATCTTTAGTTTGATTTTCTGTACTTTTTTGTTTGGTTTTCTTTCTTTGTTTGTTTTCCTCTCTTTATTTATTAAACTATGTCTTCCTGTGTTGGGGAATGGCTAGCTAAGCAAGGCCGTGAATCAATGGAGGCCTTATGAGTTGTGGCAAAATGCTGAGCGCTGTACCCTCTGCAAGGACAGCATGTAGCAATAAGCAGGATGCAAACAAGAAACTTTCGGTGAGAGTAAGGCACAAAGGCACCTAGCTAGCTTGCTTAGAGTGGAACTTTCTCAGGGTATCACTAACCAATCATGTATGTGCTGCTAACACCTATATCCAATCACTTTGCGACAAGTACTCTAGCTGCTGTTAGGAAGGGTATATCTGTGAAACACGAAAAAGAATAAAGTGAACCATGCTTACCAACCATATTGGTTGACTCACTGTGTTCCCTCACCAAATCCCTCCGTATTCCTGTTCTCTCCTGGGGAGTGGAGCCAGTTCTGCTGGCTGAGTTCAATCCATAACAGAAGTAAAACATAAATTCACTATTAGTAAAACTACAGGTAGTACTAAGAATTGTGACATGATGATAAATGACAGCAGAACAGTCAGAAAAATTATCATATGGGTTACCAATTAATTGTTGAAGTACAGAAAAAAAATACATTAAATGTTGCCTTTTTTAGATGTACAAATTTATTCATAGAATCATAGATTCATTATGTTTGGAAAGGGCCTCTAAGATTGTCTAGTCCAACTTTCCATCCATCTGCACTATGTCCACTAACCAAATCCCTCCGTGCCACGTTCATGCACTTCATAAACACCTCCAGAGACAGGGACTCCACCACTAGCTTGGGCAGCCTGTTTCAGTGAATTACTGCTCTTCCTGAGAACTGATTTTTCCTGATATTCAACTGGAACCTCTACTGAGACTGGAGTTCATTCCATCTCATCCTATCACTAGTTACTTGGGGGGAAATGTCCAACTTCCACCTCGCCACAACATCATTTCAGGTTGTAGAAAGCTATCAATAAGCTCTCCCCAGAGCCTCCTCTTCTCCAGACCAAAACTCCTAACTCCCTCAGCCACACCTCAAAGGGCTTGTGCTCCAGATCCTTCACAGCTTCATTACCCTTCTCTGGACATGCTCCACAGCCTCAGTGTCTTTATTGTCTTTCTCTGTGAATATGCCTCGTTTTTAATGTCTTTCAGTTTTCTGGATCCTTAAGAATTCTTAAGAATTCTTCCTTGGATAAACGTTAACTGAATATGTTAGTAATTTTTCACTCTAGAAGATAAAAGGTTGAAAAGGTAGCAAATCAAATGGCAGAATATCTTCTGAATGCTGGTACAACACTACTGTCATCTTACTTTTTTAATTCTCACCAACCAGGGATTTCTCATAGTCAGTCCAACTTCCTTTGTCAAATTTACAAGTAAAAAATAGCTTCTAATTTACACTTGCTATTGTTGTAGTAGGCATGGCTAGGACACTGGGATGCGATAGGACCTCCCCTGCTCTGTGATTGATTAATTATGCATGCTTAGGGGTGTAGACGATGATCGATATATGTACATAAGGAGCTGCCGTGCCTTATTAAACGCCATTTTGCCATTTTCTACATAACCATATTGGTGTCTGTGATGGCAGTGGCCCTAGTAGGGGAGATCACTAGCCCTGATGGTCCGACCTTTCAGAACGGTGACAACATATGGTGCCCCGTGTGAGGACCATTGAGGAGGAGATCGGACTGTCACCCATTACCTTCCGGCAGCTTGCAGTGCGGAGTTGGCACTGTGCAGGGGCTCATAGGCAGTGGGAAGGCAGCAGAGTGAAGGCTGCGCTGAAGTCTGAGTCAACACTAATCTCCGGTAGCCAGCAGAAAGCTGGCAGTGCTGAGGCTCAAAGTCAGTGGGAGGAGGCAGGGAGAAGTCCCTGTGCTGAGGGTTGAGCCACCACCGATAGCTGTGACTTGCAGTCAGTGACAAGGCAGCTCGGAGAAGCGATGCTGTGCTGAGCTCCAGATCATGGAATCGGTAACTGAGGTAATATTCTTGCTGTGTAAGGATTAGTTTGATAAGAATGCTCCTTCTAAGAAGGAGATTACTGCAGTTATTTCCCTGTTAGAACGGGAGGGGGAGGTTAAAATCCCCCAAGAGATTCTCGACCACCAGAGATGGCATGACCTTACCTCTGGGTTTGTGCAACATACTATGAGTACCCACATGGGGTCTGAGTTAAAAACTTGGGGTCTCATTTTGGGAGCCCTGAAAGCAGCTAGAGAAGAAGGGAAAGTATGGGCTGAGACCTGAATGTTTTAGGCTTAAGCAGCGACAGTGGGGCGAAGCACCAGACGATGTAAACAACAAAAAAAAAGATAAGGTGTGATAGGGGAGCAGCTGGATAAGAAAATCAAAAAAGGAACATAATTTAAAGTTTATTCCAGCTATAATGCAGGTTATTCTGACTTTACGGTAGCATCACATGGCATACTTCTGAGTCCATTCCCGAGATATTCTGTTTTACTTGTCTCTGTCTGTTTTATAGATACGTGAAATCTCTGGCACTAGAGGGTCATCTGGATTTGGATCACATAACAGTGAACAAATGGATAAGAGAACTTTAGAAATAGTTAAAGCAGGAGACCACTGTGATCTTAGAATATCAAGACAAAAGCTGCCATTACTGTTAATATTTGGATGATAGATTCTTGTTGTAAATGCAACCTTAGGTGGTTTGAAAGGGTAGTCTGTAGGAAAGTGAATTGTCAAGAAGAATACACCACCCTGATATGGACTGTCATTAGGCCCCATAATTGTGGCTTGCCAATGAAACATGTCATCTCCAACTGGACCTGCTGAACACTGTGCTGGAGGATCACAAGCTAAGTTCCTTGTTGATGTGTTTCATAGATTCACAGATTCATAGATACATTAGGTTGGAAAGGACCTACAAGATCATCTAGTCCAACCATCCTCCTATCACCATCCCTACCCACTGAACTACTAAATCAAATCCCTTAGCACCTCATCTAAACGCTTCTTGAGCAGCACTAGGGATGGTGCCTCAACCACCTCCCTAGGCAGGCCATTCCAGTGCCTGACCACTCTTTCAGAGAAAAATTTTTTCCTCTAATCTAAATCTTCCCCGGCGCAACTTGTGGCCATTCCCTCTCATCTTGTCATCATTTATCAGGGAGAAGAGGCCCACCCCCTCCTCACCACAACCCCCCTTCAGGAAGTGGTAGAGTGCAATAAGGTCTCCTCTGAGCCTCCTCTTCTCCAGACTAAACAATCCCAGCTCCCTCAGCCGCTCCTCATAAGACTTGTGCTCCAGACCCCTCACCAGTTTTGTTGCCCTTCTCTGAACACGCTCCAGGGCCTCAATGTCCTTCTTGTAGTGAGGGGAAATGACATCTTCCTTCCACTACTCTCTCTCTTCAACTTGAAGTCAAAATTTAGACCTCTCAAAGCACAGTCCTTTACTACGGTGAAGCAAATTCTCTTATTGCAAAAGGAGAATGGTGTAAGTACCAGGAAGAAGCTTTAACTGTTTTTTCACACAGGAGAGTAATCTGGGCAAGATGTATGTATATAGCTAGGGAGACTATAAACCAGTTTTTCAAGATGATAAACTGTTGAGTTTGTTGTTGTTTTCTGATAATCTGCATGCTTTGAACAAATTTTATATGACCATAATGAATAGCAAGTGAAAAGCATAAGAAGTGCAGGCTGCTTCTGTTCAGTGAAAGGTTTTGGACACTGGATGTCACTATTGTTTCATGCAAGGGAAGCACGTTAAACACTTGCTATAGATGTTGAATGAGTTATTACATGACCGAGCATCCTTATCAAGTGTGAAATTTTCAGTGCATTAACTGAAGAAAGAAGATACAGCTAATAGTGCATTTCTTCATTATTACTGCCTGTATCTCATGAGATTAGAATTCATAAAGCCAGTAGTGTTGGAAGCCTGAAAACTATTTGCAGCATCTGAGGCACAGACTCAGATGTGAATAACCAAGTAATTTATTGCTTCTAAGATCCCTTATATTCTCAAGTTTTCTCTTGTAACTTTCCCACCCACCTTTGCATGTCAACAAAACATTCCACAAGCACTCCTTAACAGTGCATGCAGGTGCTTATCCAGTCAGGGTCAAGACTCGTTCCAAGACATGTGCTCTTCCTCCAGTCAGGGTCATCATCACACAGCCATCATGCAGCTTAATTTGTTTGTCTGTTCTTGGGAGGTGTCCTTGGTTCTCAGCCTTGCTTTCTCATGCCATTTATCTTGCTCTAAATTGTTTCTGCTCTAAATAGTCTTTCTTGTATTCCCACAATTCAAACTAACACAACCTAGGAATTGAGAAATAAAATCTCCTTCATTTATTATATTAAAGACTTATTACATATATAGAAATAGATTTTGACATTTTTCAGTGTTATACCGGTGCCTATTTGAATCAAGCACTTATGACCCAAGACTAAGACTGCATGTAATTTTTAAGCTGCCTAAGAAGAGAGGAAATTATATTTTTTAGAAAATCATTATGATATTCTATCACAGAAAACACAAGAGAGAGATGAGCCTCATATTCTAAGGCATTTTTTGTGCACTTCCTATTCTGAAGACCTTGAAATCTGTACTGAGATGTAGTGGAAAATTGGTAACGTGAAAGTAGAAATTCATCCTGCATGTGAGGGTAATCTCTGAGAAATGGGAGATGTTGTTTTTTTAAAGACTGAATGACTTAATATCTATGTGCAGAGAGATGAAGATTGTGTACTCATTTATTACCACACTGTTAATCAAGTTTCATCTTTTCAGAATCTATATAAATATACAAGAAGAAGTATCCACAGTAAATAAATCTTTCCATCTTGGGCAGTTGTACTGCATAATTCTGTTAACTAAATGTATCAAGCCTCATTTTAAAGCTAATCTTTAATCAAGAAAGCTATCTTTCTTGATGACAGACCTATGGAAAAGATATATGACATTCTAGCTTATTTCATGATTGGATATCACCTACTTGCTTTCAGATAAAATTAATTCATGATCAGTTTAGCTGCCAATTTCATCCTTTTTATAGTTAGTTTATACTAGATCTACAACACAGTCTACAAAGTTATGGGATCAATATTACCTTGTTCTTTTAGCTTCAGAGTATTAACTGCTATGCAATGGCTTTTTATCTCAGTGTAGGCTTAAATAACGCTGAAAAATACTAAGGAAGTGTGATTACTGTAGTTACTCAGTTGACGCGTTGGCATGCATGTGCATGCAACTGATAAGCAGTTAGATAACAGGGTAAACAGGAAACTAATAGTTAAAGCATTAATGAGGTTTAAACACTACTATGATATTGATCTAACAGGGATGTGCAGACTGGCTACAAAAATAAGGCATTTAAGACAAACAGCACAGGTTGAGATTGAAAAGAACTGAAGCCTGAGTGCTTGCTTCATGTACAGAGAGAATATTAATTAGATAAACAGGTGAAGAAAAGTGTATCTTACAGATGAAAGATACTGTAAGCTTTATACAAAGGAAAGCAGTACATTTGAGTTGGGTTGTTGGATGCCACTGCATGCTATTTGTTCTCCAACACTCAGTATTATCTTTGTTACTTCTGATACTACCTGACAAAAATATGGGCTTGGCTGGACTGTGTGGCTGAATGTTATGTAAAATCCCTATTGGGAGATTGGAAAAAACTCTGGAGCAGTGAATATTAATACTGTCTGCAACATAAATGTCCACCACTGGAATACCCAAGTCAAGGTCCCAGATATACTAGCAGAAGCCACTGAGGGAATCAGGAGTTCCTTTGTAGAGAGGTGACCTTGAAGCAATTGCTTTTGTCTGTTTTATCTGGATATCTTACTTTTCAGCTTTACTTCTTTCTTCCTTGTTCTTTTTCTGTTCATACAGAGGACTGTAGAAAAGCAACCATGAGTGAAAGAATTTAAAAGAAAATAAGAACATGTGCTGTTGAAGCCTATACTTACAGTATAGGCTGCAGATAATTCATAACCCCATAATAAATTGCATAGAAATGAGACCAAGTGCAGAGGACATCCATTTGGTACTCTCTGTCAAAAAGAATGTGAACAGAACTTATTCCAGAATGGAATATTAAGGTCTCCTTACCTAGCAGAGTATATGAGGAAAATTATTGTCTTATAAGATAGGGACTAGAGTCAGCTGGAATTTTGAGAAGGATCTACCTGCATTTTTTCTTCCAAAACAAAACAAAAAACAAACTAACAAAAAAGACTTTTGCAATTATACAGCTGTATTTTACTGGGACACAACAAAAGTGACATCTTTTTTAGGCAGAGAAAGCTTACACCTCCTGGATGAGACCTAGAAATCTGTATGAGCCGATCTGCTTTCAGTGCTCTGTGGTCTGTGTTCTTCTAGAGCTGGTCTCTCCAGCAGCTTTCAGGTACCACCTGGATTGTAGGCACTCCATGAGGGGTATGTCAAAGAGAAACAGTAAGTCCTTCTTTGGGAAGCTCTTTCTATGACCTGCCCTTTAAAGACTCCTATGCAGCTACCACCTCATCCCACCCCATCCCACCCCATCCCATCCCATCTGTTTCTTGAGCTGAACTGTCTCCAAGATCATGCTAACATTTACTCAGGAGGAGTGCAGGGGCCAGGCAAAGTAGTCATCTTCCTACTGCCTTTTCCACAGAGAATCTTGGAGTCATAGAGTCATAGAATCAAATTATGCCTTGAGTTTAAGGAGTCCTTAAGATCGCTTAGTTCCAATCCCCTACTGTGGGCAAGGCTGCCAACCATGGATCAGACGTCCCAGGGCCCCATTCAGCCTGGCCCTGAGCACCTCCAGGGTTGAGGCATCCATAGCTCCTCTGGGCAGCCTGTGCCAGTGCCTTACTGCTCTCTGAGTAAATAACTTCCTCCTAATATAAAATCTAAATCTCCTCTCTTTTAGTTTAAAGCCATTCCCCCTTGTTCTGTCACTATCTGCCCATGTAAAAGGTGGTTCTCCCTCCTATTTGTAAGCTCCCTTAATGTACTGGAAGAATATAGTGAGATATCCTTTAATGCTTCTCTTCTGCAGGCTGAATAAGCCCAGCTAGCTCAGCCTTTCTTTGCAGGAAGGACATTTGATAGATGATGAGACAGTAAGACAGAGATGGTCTTGTACTGTCTTGTACTGCACAGGATCTGCTATGGAATTCCAAGAGCAGGAATGAGTAAAAAAGGTAAGGGAGGATTTGAGTTGATACCACTGAATCTCAGAATTGTAGGGGTTGGAAGGGACCTCTAGAGATCATGTGGTCCAATCCTCCTGCCAAAGCAGCTCCATAGACCAGGTTTTACCTGAAGGTTTGCAGAAACCTTTGCTTGTCCTTGGCCCTTTGTACAGCACACATGATAGTACATTACTGTTTTGCCTCCCTACCACTCACCTCTTCAGGTATCACTATCTGATATTTGGTGATATATTGCAAATCCACATGGAGTTTCATACTGACTGATTGACAAAAATGTACAGTGTCAAATTTTCATATATCAAAGAGCAAAATGTAAATCACTAAGGATCAGAAGTATATTCAGCACTAGTCAAGAGTTCTTGCTCCTTAAAGACCAAAGGCAATTATTCCACAGAGATGAAACCGCAACTTATAATTGAAGAATATTGATGTTTCATGTTACAAACCTTGTGGTAAGGTAAGGAGGTGTCCAAAAAGAACAACTTAGAATAACTGTTGAATGTCTGAGAGTTCTATTTATTATTTTATGAGTTTGAATAAGGAGGTTAATAAAGGGTGTATAGTAGAGACTAGAAGAAATCATCAGTTTTTTCCTGATACAGAAGATTGAAGCAGAGGTAACAACAAAAACACTTGGAAAGGGACAGTTTTTACAGTAAGCCCAGAGAAGAAAGAGAAATTGAGAAGACTTGGGCCCTAATTCTGAAAATGTAGTGGAGATTCAAACCTTTGTCTGTGCAGCAGGGGAGGTTCATATTTCAGTCTCTCTTTCAGAATTAGGAGGTGAAATTGGGAAGTGGAATATTTTTGAAGTCATTAAGTGTTTGATGAATTATACCATAACTTTTCTAAAGATACTGTTCTTCTGCAAAGAAGTTGCTCTTTGCAGTGGGTGGGAGGAATCACTTTAGAGAGTGAGTTCCCCAACACACAGGCTGTCTGTGAAACTACAAAAGAATGTTCCCACACAGAGAGGAGAAAAGATTTTCTCTAAGATCAGAAAGTTAACACTTAGTAACAGATTTCACTTTTAGTGGTAACAGTAAAAGTCTGCGCAAACAAGAAATGAAACTTCATAAAACATAATTTGTAATTTGACTTTTGCTTGCTGTGGTATTACTTCTAACTGAATTACTCGCTTGTTTGACAGTGGCAGTCGGGATCCAGCTGCTCTTGACTTGCTTTTTGTTGGCAGGAATTCTGATGTGTTTGTACTGAGTACAATATGTATGTACAGTCATACCACATCTTGCCGGTGCGGTAAGATTGCATCAGTGATTTACACAACAAAAAAAAGAAATTCAGGAAAATTTAAGTGGCTGATCTGGCAGTCTAACATGGAATTAAAAATAAAAATAAAAAATTATAAACATAAACCATGTCTTTTTGTTAAATGAAAGATTTAGCCATTTATCTGCACCATTACAGGCAGAGTCTTCATTTCAGCTATTGCACTGTCTCATTCACTGTGTGATCCATTTGACAGAATGCAGCAGGTCAAACTAGTTTGGGGGCACTGTAAGAGAGAGGGGAATGTTAATGCCACTGCTTTGTAGAATACCTGTGTAGTCTACAGTGCACTATTTATATATTTCCCAAGGTAAATTACCTTTTCTAATTTCATTTGCATATGCAGTCATGTTAGCTAAAATTATATTTTGAAGTTCTGCTTTTGTTGGAAGGAAAAAAGAAAATGTACAAACATGACACATCATTTCATTTTATGTTCTGCCTCACGCCCTGCCCTAAGGTAGAAGGCGACCTTTCAAAAGCCCCTTCCACGTCGTGCAAGATATGAATCCCTCAGCCGGTAGCGCGTAGAAGTAGCTGGTTTGTTTGTTTCAGACAGCGTTAAAGCTCCTCGAGCTGATAAGCATGAGAAACTGTCTGCCTGAAGATGGCGGTGTTTCATTTGAAAGAAGAAATCCTGCAGGGGTCGAAAACTTGGATCCCGTTTTATTATTCATTGTACCACAATACGTAAGTGACAGGCTGTCAATAATTAAAAGGAGGGCAGGAGAAGAGAGAACACGTTTCACAGCCTTCTCAACCTGCCATAATTTTTCCTTCTTTCTCAGCAGGCAGATTCTCTATGACTGTGTAGTAATAATCTATTTACAGGCACTACAGCACCTGCGTTCCAGTCAACAGCAACACATCTACCCGGAAATCCTTCATTTTTTCCTCCTTTTATTTTTCTTTTGTAATCATTTGCCTCTTTAGATTTACAATGATGTGACTGTGCCAAAAGTGTTGGTAGTTTATTGCTTCCACTTCACAATTTTTTTGGTTTGAGAATACACTGAATTTACACTGCTAAAAAACATTTTGTATAATTATATGTATATGCAGCTTTGTAGTGCCTACTACCGTAGGAGAAAATAAATTTGATAACCTATTCAGTACTTACTGTGGTTTTCTTCAGTAACTCACACAATTATTTTAGATATCTTCTAGCATTTTTTTCTTACAATGTTGAAAACCTTCCTGTACAAATAAGCAAATATACCAGATCAAATAAAAATAAAAGCTATCTTAATACTTGGACTATATTTATCTTTAAGGTATCATTAGGAATCCTGGTTTTACTATGCATAACAACTTTTTTCACTACCCAAGATATTTCTTTCACTGGTTTATACTGGTGCATGAATATCTCTTTACTGTTCTGATTGTAGACTCCACAACACAGAGGTTCAGTGCAGGTTGTAAGAAATCATCATGAGTACATGAGTTCCTGTCTGGTTACAGAGTTGAAAAATTAGTTTCTGATGACGTGATCGCCTTTTAATATTATGATGGTTGCTTCCAAACAAGAGCTGTGATTTCCAGACTGGGTTATGAGACTTGCATGATTGGACAAAAGGTAAATTTGGGGCTTGCAACCAACACTGAATTCATAACTCCTCACCATAACCAGGAATAAAGCCTTGCAGCATAGATGTGCTTCTCTAGGTCATGAGAGTGGTTGTGTATCTCACATAGAGACTTCAGTAACCTTCCTTAAAGAGGGGAAGAGCACATGACCTTTCATTTCCTCTGAAAGATTTGACCACTTCTGCTTTTTACATAGGTCTGTGCTGGAAGTTCACATTCTACACCGATCTTGCTTACAGTACTTTTAAGTACTTTACATCTATTTGATATATTAATGTGTGCTGATCACATCCCTGTTGCCATAGACAGATTCTCTGTGTCACAAAAGGAGCAATAGCTTTATCTGGCAGGGCAAAGAAGGTACAAAATGCAACAAAGTACAAATCAGTCCAGCTTAGGTCACATTAAAAGAATTTACCTTGAGTTGGGACTGCGAGCACTCGTAGCCAGCAGCTGCCTGCTGCCCAGACACTGCAGTCACGGTGAGCTCGGCAGCCGGCAGCATGTCATGAGGGACAGCTGGCTTCCTCCTCTTCCTCGGCTGTGTACTGGGTGCCTGTGGGCAGGGTGATGTGCCCAGGCCTCACTAAGTCAGACGTGCAGACATGCTATTTATCTCAGTAATTATTTACCGGTGCCTGACTGAATGTATGCAGTCCCTGCAGCTAATCGTTACAGCTTAGAGCTCCTGTAACCAGCATGAAACAAAGGACTGATGGAGGAAGCACAGTGCCTGCAGCTTGTAATGTTCCAATCCCCATGACTTCTGTATGCTTACAACTGCCCTGAGCAGTGGAAGCCCTTGATGAGTCCAGAGCAATGCTCTAACTTTGCTCTTGCACGTGTGGAAAGACACAAGAATATACCCTTGTACTCCATATGCTATGGGATTTTTGCCTGGGATTTCTGGTTTTTGTTCATGATTTTTGGTCCTTTTTTGGCTAAGGGGTCATTTGAAGGACAAGTGTAGCTGTATGGAATATTTCTTAATGCATGAAAGCATGACATTCTAAGTGGTTCCTGATTTTAACTTGGGTCATTATTTCTAATCAAGGCTTGTCAGCAGATTTCACTTCATTTATTGTGTTGGAGACTGATCTTGGAAAAGGTATATAAAAAAAAAATCACTACAATTTAAAGTGTTGCAGGACATGGAAGGAATTTTAGAAACTGGGAGTTGTTTTGGGGGATGGCTCCCAGACAGGATTCATACATGTTCCTTCGGGTACAAACAAAGAAAGCACCACACCACATCCCATACATGCCACTCCTCTTCCTTCTTTGCATCTCTGAGGAATATGAGCCAAACAGTGACTTGCAGGCATGTGCAGGCAGAGAACGCTCACAGCTGTTGTCTAGGTATGGGAGTAGATGCTGAAGCTTTCTGAGAAGAACACATACCAACATGAGTTTTTTGGCAGAAACAACTGAGGCAAGCTAGGGAGCATTTTTTCTTGTGAACCCCACAATAACTTTCCATGAAGAATGAAATATTTCAAGAAGAACCGTAAGAAGGTTTTATGGTAAATTTATTAACTATCGACTTCATTCACATCCAAATCTCTTACTTGCCTGGATTCTTCTGCATTCCTCTGTCCCTCCCTCAGATGTTTCTGTTTCTAGCAGCCAAGAAGCAGAATGGCTGAAAAACAGCTGACTCCCTCTGCCATATTGCTCTGATCAGCATCTGTCCATGATGCTGTTTGTATGAGCCCATAACCTTGGTAGGTATATAAACAAAAAAATACATGAAATCAAGCATAGATAAAATACTTTTGGAAAAGCCAATCTTTGGTACTGTAGCAACATTTTCAGTTAGTGCCAACTCTGCAGACTCTGTCTTTGAAAAGAAATTGGGGTCTGTGCCAGAATTCATGTTAACTACTATTGGCAAAATCCTACAGGCAAACTGGCCCTTTATCTGGAAGTAGCAGCTGCAGCACCACATTTCAGAGAAACTGAAATCTCTCAGCAACCTCTCAAAATGTCATCACTCTGCTCCCATAAGAGCAGCTATGATCAACATTTTTACTCATGCAGTCCGCATATCCCTAAAACCAAAGGAATACCTATTAGGCTAATACGAAGAGAATGTCACCTTGACAGGTTATATGGATCACAGAGTCATGGAATTGTAGGGGTTGGAAGGGACCTCCAAAGATCGAGTCCAACCCACTGCCAAAGCAGCTCCCTAGCCCAGGTTGCACAGGTAGGTGTCCAGGTGGGTCTGGAATGTCTCCAGAGGAGACTCCACCACCTCTCTGTGCAGCTGTGCCACTGCTCTGTCACTGCACTGTGAGGAAGTTCCCACACACATTTGTGAGGAACTTCCTGTTCTTCACTATGACCATTTTCCTATGTCCTGTCACCATGCACTGCAGATAAGAGTCCGGCCTTGTCCCTTTGCCTTCTGCTCCTTAGATATCTGTAGAATGTTGTAAAACATGCGTCAGGATAGTACACTTTAAAAAGTGCTTATTCCTAAAGGACGTATTCCTAAAGAGTGAACACACACTGAGTGACATGCACGTGTCTTCCACCTGCCACCACAGCATGGACATGTATTGTTAGACAAACTAGCTTTGCTGGCAAATGGAAGACATTTCTGTCTGCAAAAGGCTCTTCAGGTCCTGTGTTGTCTCACAGCTGATGGGTGGAAGGGAACAAAGCCAAATGAGTAAGACAATAAGCTCTGCATGCTTGATGTGTATATTTAAATTTGTTCTACAGATGTGTTTTTAAAGGGACATTTTCTTTTCAAATCCTGAATGTTCTGCCTGACACTGTGAAACTGTCCCAGATGCTACGTGCAAGCTGCACTTAGGTTTCTGTTTGCTGAAAAGGCATACAGACTTTCCAGTGTTCATCCACAAGCAAAGTCCAGCATAGTTACACGAGACTGAAGATTGTAAGGTCACATCATGGGTTATGTACTGTGACAATTCTGCTGCACTAGCAAAGTCTTTACCTTGTGATGCTACTGTTACCATCACAAAATGCTGTATATTCCTCTTCTACTTGCATGTGCAGTGTGTGGCAGCTCATGACTAGCCTGAATATAATTAAGAGAATTCAAAGAGATGTCTCCATTTTGAAGCACAAATAAAGGACAGTGTGGCATGGCCGTGGTGGTTGCAGAAAGCTTGACAGCACTATGGAAAACCAGTACTGAAACACCTGCTTGTCAGAGCTTACAAGAACTTGAGCATGTGCTACCCAGTTCTGTAGAGTGACATACCTATTCTTCTGAAATTTAATATTTACTCAGCCTCTTTTCAGAAACTTGAAAACTGTCTTGCTATAAAGTGAGGTTATTTAGAAGTAATTGCACAAATTGCTTGTCACATATGATATTCGTTTACTGCTTGAGAAGTACTCTCTCAGCTGCAGTTAATTTCGGGAGTAGTGCCTAATACTCTTTAATTAAAGAACTATATTCCCCATGGATTGTCCTATGCCTTATTTGCTGCTTTGTACACGCATGTAAATTTGAATTGCTTATGATTATGTTTTCTGATAAGTATTCAGAATGAAGCTACTTACTGAAATGCTTTGGTCATGGTCTTGCTGTTTAGAATAAACTAAGGGTAATTTATATTATTAATATCATGAGTTAAAGTTCTGTGGTGACTTAGACTCCTACAGAATGTTTAGTGTAGTGGCAAGTGTTCAGAAAGCTAAAAAAATACTATTTTAACAAGTGTCTCAGATGTATCAGGGGATGGTAGTAAATGTTGGGAAATATACATATTCATGAAATGAAACTGTATTAATTGCATGAAGTTACATTGAAAGATGTAAGAATAAACGAGGGGCTAGTAGAAACAGCTTGGTGCAGCTGTGGTTTTGTTATGAAGACATCTGGAACACAGTTAAGCTTAAAGGAAAATGCACTTAGCTTGCCTTATTTTAAAGCTTTCTACACTGTCTTCAGGTTACTCAGGTACTGTTTCTACAGGACTGGCAATACTAAGGTGGGTGGACTACTAGCATGTAAGATCCATAATACAGTACAAGCTGGAGAGTGATTGTCAAAGAATTGGCTGCCAGGTAGCCTCTCTGCTGTGCAAATTGTGCTGGTGAATGGAAAAGTAAATTAGCCCTACTCTTCAATTCCTCAGCTGCAATAGTAGAGCAAGCACAAGTGTTTTTCTCTTTCCTCCATAAGGCATTTGGAAATACTATTCAGGGCATTTTTTTTTTGAAGGAAGTTTATTTTAAGATACAACAAAGAATTATTTTCTCTGAAGTTATTTTATTATAACTAAAATCAGAGGTTGCAGATCAAAGCTTTGATCTGAATGTGAGAAAACAGCAGAATGCAACTATTTTAGTTTGCCAATGCCCCCTTCAGCTGGCAGACAATTTACAGGGACACTATTCCAGGATACTTTTATGCCATGAAACTCAGATCCCTTGTCAGTGAAAGCATTCTGATGTTTCCATCCAAATCAACTGCTCCGGTCAGTTGTTTGCTGATCATTTGATTTGCCTGTTCCTATGATAAGGGTTTTCATAATTGTTGAACGTTTTCACACAAATCAGTGGGGCACTTTTGGGTACAGTATAACTGAAATGGAAAATAGATTCCTTAGTAATGATTACATAATAGTTATCTGTTTGGAACTTAATTGAAGAGATAAGCCTCCTCTTCTCTTCTGTGTAGTCCACAGTTCTCAAACAGCTTTTCTTAAGGAAGAGCCTAAAAGTTGGCATTGGCAGTCACAGCCACCAGTGAAAGGAGGACAGAGGGGTTTTCTGTTGTCTTAGAAAGGAAGTCTTAGCCAACTGAAATAGCAATGGCTTCAAAAGTGCAGGAAAGGAAAAAGAATAATGTGAGCCTTTTCCCTGCTTACTAAGGGCGCTGTACACTGCAAGTGTGTTTTTTACAGGAGACACTGACTTCTAAAGATTAATGAATCCAGATTCAAGTTACCATGAAGAGTGGAAAAAACAAACAAAAAAAACCCATTATCTGCATTCACAGAAGGAGAGTATTAGGCACTGACAGAGTAAGAGCCTATAGTCACATAGGAAAGCTGTGGCAGAATTAGAAATAAAGTACAAAACTTGACAGTCATTTCCTTTGGTCTTATTTACCTTATTTTCCCCATACTGGGTGCTGGAAATGAATTTAGTTCCACATCTTAATATAAGAACCTCAGACTGAGGAAGCGGGGGAGAAGTGTGCAGGACTGTCGTGATTCCCTGAGCAACAGTATCTCTGAGACAAATCCTAAAACTCTGAACTGTCTTAAAATGTCTGAAGTGATTCAACATCTTTAGGATTAAGTGTTCTGAAGACTTCATGTTGCAGAATGTGTGAAAAAATTTCTAACTTTGAAGATGAAAAGGAATCAGTTCTCAGCTTGAAGAAATATGAGCTTTCATATAATTTTATATTATTTTTTGACATACAACTTAGGATCTTTCAGCATGAAAATCTCCAGAATATAAAAAAAATTGGTCTTAATTAGTGAATAGACGAAAAATTGTAGATCCATGCTCCTTCCTTAGCTGCACTGCCTTCTATTTAGCAGCATTTTAAAGTCATTATTAAAGCTTCTACCTTTTTTTTCCTTCTCCTCTTTAACAGTATTTCCCAGCTTTTGGTTCTCAAGGGATTGTTCATAAGATCTGAAAATAGCACTCATGGCCACCAGAGTTATCAATCCTTGCAGCCCACAGTGACAGGAAGTGCCATTGGGATGTTGCCTTTAACATGTCAGCTTGTTCCACAGCTTCTTAGGAGCGTCTGAAAGTCAGAGGCAGCTTATTCAAAGGGGGAAGACAAATGTAGACAAGATTTAGGAGGCTAATGATGAAGTGTTGAATTTGATTGGGTGCCAGACACCCACCACAACTGTTTTTCTTCCCACTCGCAGTAAGACAGGGGGAAGAAATAAGATGAAAATTTTGTGACTTGAGATAAGGACAGGGAGATCACACACCATTTAATGTCATGAACAAAACTGAGTTGACGTGGGGAAAATTTACTTTTAACTTAAAAATATAGACTAGGATCATGAAAAACAAAGATAAAACTAAAAACACACACTCTCTTCTTCATCTCAGACTCAGTTTAACCCCTTCAAGACTGACTCTCTACCTTCTCCACTCTGAAAAGCACAGAGGGATAGGAAACATGGGTTCTGGTCAGTTTTCTGGCCTGAAGCAGCAGAATAACTGACAGGGCAAGCACTGGTAGCAGGCAGTGAGAAAAGGCAGGTGGAAACTCCTCTAGGTTCAGTCTGCCTAAGTTTCATAGGTTCATAGGTTCATAAGGTTGGAAAGGACCTACAAGATCATCTAGTCCAACCATCCTCCTATCACTATCCCTACCCAACTACTAAATCAAATCCCTCAGCACCTCATCTAAATGCTTCTTGAACTCCATGTTTCCTAAAACCTTCATTTTGTACCAGTCTGCATTCCAATGAAAGACAAGTTTAGTCATTCAAATCCAGTCTGTGGTACAGGTGAAACTACCCAAAAAATTCTCTGGGGTCCTGTTGTAATTCCAGTTGTACTTTTGCATGTGATGTACTCACTGCTTCTTTCATCTTGCTGAGTCACAGCACTTAAAAAAATAATAATTTTCTTTGCCTAATATATCTATTAATTGCAATCTGTCTCCTGAGTACTTTTCCAGCATTTTGAAGTGATTCGTTTCTGGGGATAGCAATATTGTTGTTGCACATGAGCTAAGAATAACTGAATATGATGATGTCACTTTATTTATAGCTTCGTAGATGATAGAAGTTAACACCATAGGCCAGGGGTTAACATCAAATTACTTTCTGCTATGCTCTGTAACTTACTTTGAATTACAGTGGAGTCCTACATGCTGGACAAACAATAACCCCCTTCCAAAAGTCACATTATATCCACTCCTAGAGTTACAGCTTTTAAAAAGCTAAATGACCAGAAAAAGGTAGAAGGAGAGCCATAACCCAAAACTGAATTCCCTGTTTGAATCCAGATCCCATTGGCCATGTGTGCTGTTACAGACCTGTGCATTTCTTTTTTCTTTTCTAGGATGACACTACAGATAGCAGTACAGATTACAGTAATTTATTCCTTGCTGATGTGAAAAAGCTTTGAGGGTTGAGCCAGCTACACTCTTTTCCTCTTGCCATGCTGCATATGTTCTGATAGCAATCCACAAAGGCGTATCACAAATGAGGTAGTCAAATGGCTATAAGGAATGCTAAGCAAAAGCAGAGGTTTCCAAAGCAAGCTGCTCTTGCTTTGGCCTGCCTCTACTCCAGCTGTGAAAGGAATTTGCAAGACACTGTGTACTGTTTTTTCTTTATATGAAAATACGAGAAAATCTCAACTGTGGATCTCAGAGTTGATTTCTTCTCAGCATATTAACCACAATTACAAGTGCATCAGATTGGATGCATATACTTTGCCAGAGAAAAGAAAAAAAAAAAAAAAAAAGCCATGGAATTTATCTGTTAATCCACAATGCCATTTGTTACAGCCACAATTTCCCACATGGTTCCAAACACTAGAGATAGCAGGAAACAAACAGAAGCTACTACTCTTTCAATATTACCACCTGCAGTTTCATCATCTGCATCTTACTGTCAAATACCTGTTATCAAAAAGTTGTTCCCAGTGGCTCAGTTATGCTGCCATAGGTGAATGATGCATAAGCTGAGGAATAGTTTGCCCAGAAGTGTTTTTTTGTGGGTCTTTACATTGCACTGAGCAATTCAGAAGTAGGTCAGTGAAATATTACCTGATTACACTTAAAAGAAAAATCTCATCTCTTTGGCACCAGCTCTGCAAGCTGTGGGTGCTGTATCCTATTCCACTTGCATTGGTTCCCATACACTGATGTGCTCAGTAGTGTCAAAGGTACCAGGGACAGAATACAGCTGTTATATTTCTAATATGACACAGAATTTCAAATGTACAAGAATTTCTAGTTTTCATTAGTACTCTATTTATCTTTTTTTTTTTAATTATAAGGCACTTCTAAATCATTGTTTTAAGCTTAGCTGTCTTTTTTAGAATACTCAAGGTTGTGTTTTGATTACTTGCACCATACGCTGTGCATACAAATACAATTAACTGATGATTATTTCCACCCAATCAACCACATATTTTATCTTTAACTCTGCATTTCTGAATACATCTGATGGTGTGTTAACACAAGCAGAAGAATTTTGGTGCTTGAAATGAGAAAGCCTTTATATTTAAAAAATCTCAAACAATTTCATTATTTACTACATACAGATAACTTGGAAGGACACTCCACGTTATAAAGGTCAACACTGAACCATATAAAAAGTCATACATGTGTATTTGGGACTTAATACTAGTCTCGATGGAATAAATAGGAACTTAAAATTTAATTTCTTTCATCTGATTCTGTTGCATGAGAGCAATCAGATTCACCTTAAATGAATCATAGAATCATAGAATGGTTTGGGTTGGAAGGTGCCTTTAAGATCACCTAGTTCTGATCCCCCTGTTATTGGCAGGGACCTCCCTCTAGACCAGGTTGCTCAAAGCCCCATCCAGCCTGGGCTTGAATGCTTCCAGGGAGGGGGCATTCACAGCCTCCCTGGTCAAACCATTTTCTCTCATCTTGTTGCTACTGGCCCTTATAAAAAGTTCCTCCCCAGATTTCCTGCAGGCCCCCTTCAGATCCTGGTAGGCTGCTATATGGTCCCCTTCAGAGCCTTCTCTTCTCCAGGCTGAAGAGCCTCAGCTCTGTCAGCTTGACCTCCTATGGGAGGTGATCTAGTCCTCTCCTGCTGCATTTCAGAGAGATGACAATCTGCACCATAAGTGATACCCATATCTGCAGATTCTATACTCATAAAATTCAGTGACATCAACTGCTTTGGATAAAGCAAGCTCAAGGTTAAAGCCATATTTATTATGTATATAAGCCATACATATTATGAGACAGTTAGATGAAGCACTGTCAATTTAAAATTGTAAGAGAACATTAAACGTGCAATAATACTGAGCCTCATTCCCAGGAGCTAACCACAGTAGAGGTTATAGCACCCTGCAAATCTGAGGAGTATTGAGTGCTGAGTTTGGAAAAAAAAAAACAACACAACAACACCAAATCAGTAGAAAAGTTTAGGCCATTTGAGTCATTTTAGAGTAAAAAAGTGTTTGTGGGGAATTAGTGAAACCCTATATTGGTTTTCTATGTGTTTTCTTAAAGTAGTCAAATAAATGGCAATGTTTTTTAGAAGTTTGCAGAGCTAGTGACAATGAATGCTGAAAAGACTTTTTATGTTTATTCATTTATTACCATTCCAGAAAAAAACAGAAACCCAATATTTGTGTTCAAGGAATCGTAGTATTTTTCACTTCACCTACTATTTTTTTAAGTTTTAATAGGGAAATGTGAAATAAGTACTCCTGTTGCAATCAGCACTGTATAGTTTCAAAGCAATCAGCCCCAGAAGAGTGCAGAACTTACCACAAATATGGAATGGTTGAAGCTAAAATGCACTGATACTTACTAATTGAGCCAACTGGACAAGGAGTAGCATGGCTATTGTGCCCCTGTTATGCTCTTAGGGATCACCTGCACAGTGACTGCTGCAGCTGGAGTGCAGCTTTGGGACAGCAGAAGGCAGTGGAGCTCAGTTAGATGAGCCAGCAGCAGCAGTACTGCTTCTATGACATACATAGAACCCTCTTCCAAAACACAGAATAGCAAAGGGGTTTCAACAGACTGTCGGTTGTGACATAGGTACTATGTATGTTTTGCCAAGATTGAAAAATGTTTGTAATAAATTTCTCATTAACAGCTATCATGATAAACAGTTAATATAACAGATGCACTCCAGCTGTCTTTATTAACTCGAGAACAGCAATTAAAATAGCATCTGTGCTTAACTAAATATAGGGTATGAGAACTTTGTCTTCTCTAACTAGTACACTAAGAAATGCTTTTAAAATATCCATAAAACATCCATGTTATGCCACAAATTTATACATCTCTATGCAGAAAAGAAAGAAAAATCACAGTTTCCCCCTTTAGAAAGGAGGGAACAACTAGTCAGTTGTCAGACACACAATTCATTTGTCTTACTACTCTTTAGTTTCAAGTAGAATCCGACTCTAAATATGAACATGAAAGGAACCCTCTTCACATGAAGAATTATACTGTAGTAGAAGAAAACAGGGCATCATGTGGAAGTACATGAGACAGAGGGTAGCCAAGGAAAGGCATGGAAAGGTGTGAGAAGGATATGAAAAGAGGATATTACATCTGAAAGATGTGAGGGTTTTATAGATAGGAGATGAAGAGAAAAATCAGCAGGCAGGACCAGCAAGCCTCTGCCTGCACCAGCTTCTAGTATCCCTTAAAGCAGACGTATACGCAGCAAAATATGAAGTAGATAGGATCCTTTTGCTGAGTAGAGACACACTAATTTTGTGGATAACAAAGCCAGTAATGTAGTTTGCTTGCTGTACAGAGTTGCCCAGCACAGAGCAGCTGTGTTTCATCAGTCAGTCATTTTGGATCAAATATAATTACAGATACGATTATTATCTCTCCTTTGGTTTATCTATATAATAACAAACATGCATTGAAAACAAAGCTAAAAAGAAAAGCATTAAAAATTCTGATATTATTATATGATAAAAAGAAGGCTCACCAGAAGACAATTTTTCAAAAGTTACAGCTAGTTGGAAGTTATATAGGTTGTTCCTAAAGCAATGCCTTCTATTTATTTCCATGGAAAATACAATAGGTATTTTAATATATAACCAAAGAGCACAAGAACACTACGTGATGATAAAGAAAATTCTCAGCTACAAAACACAATTTTCAATAGTCACCACCATCAAGTATGCATTTTCACCAGTGATCAACAACAGCTTGCATGTCACACTTAAAAATCTGCAAGGAACACGGTTTGTCTTTCACATCATTGTTGCCTTGCTGAAATGCAACACACACCACCTCACTGTGCTTTCATCCACTGTTTGATCTCCAAAAATATTCAGCAATCATCAGTGAATGCCAATGGGTGCTATTTTTTTCCACATGGAGGAGTCCCATGACATGCCTTTATTCATACACACTTTCACGTCAGACACCGCTTTGTCAGACTGTGCCCCTGCTGCCATCTGTCACACGGCAGCTACACGTACTGAAATACTGATGGGAAGCTTCAGCCTCTGCTGCCACACCACCAACATCCACCTCTGATGTCTTACACCAGCGTAATAAAAAAGGAGACACTACTTTAGGAACAGCCTTCTTAAATACAATTTAAGAAACTAATATATTCATGTTTGTAATGAGAATATTAAGGAAGATGAAGGAGAAAACAGTGTACAGAATTTGGATGCAAAGGAATAAAGATTTTTACATATTTCAAATTATCACACATATATACATATATATATTTTTTCAAAACTGACAGAAGCTATTTCTTGGACTAGCATGGATGTATGAAATCAGGATAGATTTACAAAATGATCTAAAAGCATAAGTACTTTTTCCAAGACCACATTGAACTAAGCATCTTAGTTATCCTGTTCATTGAATGTAGAGGATTAGGAACCTCTAGAATGAGATTCACAGAAATCAGTATGCTCTGAATATACTTAAGAGATTGAGGCTCAAAAGAGCGAAAGAAGAGCATGTGGTATCCAAATCCTGCTGGAATATGTGTTTTGGGTGCATGCCTATTTGTCAGCATTGCTGCTCCTTTGCGTTAGACAGAAGTATCAAGTAATAAACTATTTACAGCTTGCCCTTTTTCTATCCCCTCAAGGGTGTTTCCTTGAGGAGGTGAAGAAATTGATTTTTCTCTGTCCAGTGGTTCTCATCTTATACTTGTGTTCCTTAAATACAGCTCTGTAACTGAGTTGCCACTGGAGCAATAACCATTGATAATGGATGAGATTTCACATTTTCTGACTATGTACAAATTTGAAGTTTATTCTAATTTCATAACATACTCCAGCAATTGGTCTTAAAGCAAGGGAGTACAAAATTTAATTAACAGACCATTTGATAAACTTATCTGAGTTCAGCTTCATGAAGAGGGACTTGAATTTTTCATTAACCTATGATATGCTTGAATAAGAATTACCTTGAAAACATTACTTTTATTGTAGGAATGACTCCTCTAAGCTGAGTTGGGTTAGGATAGACATGCATGTAAAGAATTATGTCAGAGAAGAAACAGCTGTCACATTCCTCTTTTCAGCAGGAACTTTTTTCTGCTCTTGGACCTGACAGGAGAGTTGACAGTATCTTCATCAAACATTACATTTCTGTGATATGAAAAACTTCAGAGAGATAACAGAATTGGTTCATATTCTTTTCACAAAATTTATTAATTCTCCTCCAAACGAAAGGTCTCATAAAATGTTTCCATGTCAATTTCATAAGCTCTGTTAAACACTCTTCTACTTTATTCATCATTGAAGTTTCCCTTTTTAAAGCTGAAGTTTAAGGAAGCAGGCAGAAAAAGCTATCAAATATTTATATGAATTTTCTTATATAGTTGAATAAAAATTTGTTCTCTCAGTACTTTGCTTTGAATTTTACTTAAATCTCTTCCAAGTCTTGTTCTAAAGTTACTCCTGCAACTGTCCCAAGCCAAAAGGATGGGAACTCTGCTCACCAGCCCCATTTTTTTAAATCAAAACCTGAGAAGTTCAGAGCAAAAAAAAAAAAAGCTAAGAAATAGTTAGATTCCATATTCTGCTGATAGGATTCTTTTCCTAGGGCAGCTTTGATAAGTGATTTTCCCACTTTATTTATTTATTTATTTATTCATTTACTTTGGACAAAAAGATAAGTAGAGAAACAGTTATGGCTCAGAGAGGGGAACGTATTAGGATTTTAATTACTTAAATTTTAAGAAGGCAGTGAATAGAACATAATTTTGAAATATTTTAATACTACAGTATTAAATCAAAAATCAAATTTCTGAAATTTCTCCTGTGCAGATTTTTTTCTGACATGGATATCTGCTGTAGCTTACATTAACTGCTATGTAGACAAAAATTAGATTGCAAGGACAAAGAATGGTCACATCAAGGCAGATTATATTTAACCTCTATCTAGCACATAGATTAAAACAAGATGAGAAAAATAAGACCTGTGTTCATTGAATATTTTATATTTACTGTACCTTGTTCTTTTTCTCATTATGAAATCTCATTATTGTTCGATTAACATAATCCTCTAGGTCATTACTGAATAAATGTTTGTTATCCTGAGTCCTCATATCAGAGCATTTATTGATATGAGTTTGCCTGATATGAGAAAGAATGTGCTTCCTGACTCTGTATGGCTAACCAGGCAGTATTTTTTGCTGTTTCCGTGAATTTTTTGTGACTTAAAGTAAGATGGGTTTTGTTCAGATATGCGGCATTGCATTCACCTACTTAGACTGTGTGTCAAAACAGATGTGTAAACTTTAGTGTACTCTGCTTGACAAATTTCTACTAGATTTTTTGCTGAGATACATACATATTTCCCACCAGCAGAAGGTAAAGTTCTTTAAAAATGCAAGGAAAATACAAGTTTTTCAGTGTTTAGATGTTATTGTTCAAGTAGTTCTATTAGTCCTAGTAGGTTCCTACTTCAAACAAACACAGTGCCAACACTATGACCAAGCCCCAAAATAAATGTTGTAGAACATTACTTTCAGTGGTCAAAAATGATCTTGAACTTCCCAGAATACACAGCTGAGAAGACTCTCACCATTATGAGGCAGTAATGTACAAACTCCTTGCAGGCTGATTGGGTGAGCAGGTTCTAAGCTAGTTCCTATATACATATAGTCTGATATTATTGAATTAAATATTTGTAATAAATATGTTCTGGACTTTTAGCTCTTGATACAAGATTGAAAAGAAGTAATTTCCGTCAAGAGATTTCTTTCCACTTTGGTGTGAATAGTAATATGTGCTTTGAAATTACAGAGAATGTGTTGATGGTCTAACATCTTGAATACCAAAACAAGCAGTTGGAATGCAATTAGAACTGGTTTCATCGTGTGTAGAAGTGAAAGATTGATGCAGTAGTACTTCAGCACTGTTCAGCTGTGGCTACAACTAGATCTTAAAGAACAGCTGTAATGTGCTCTGTATTCCTAATTCTCAGGTTAGCAACACCTTTTTCAAACTGAATTGGAGGTTTGTATGCTTATGAAACATACGGAAGATATACTGCTCAAGTACTCGGTAGAGTAACAAAAATAAGTACTTACACTGGTAGCGAGGAAGGAACAAAGAATTGAACATTTTAAACTAAATGAAAACACTGAGGAATTATTTTCAGAAACCACAAGTTGTGAATGCCACTTCAGAGAAAATACTGCAGACTGTTGTTTCCATAAAAGTTATACACCATAGGTCATTAAAAATGCAGATGTGTTACAAGGTCACACATTCATTGCCAGTAGAGCTCATATCAGCAGAACATATAAAACAAGTAAATCTAACTCCCCCACAAAACCAACTGAAACCAATGAAGTTGGAGCTGTCAGACAGAACCTGGGAGATTCATACAAACATATATACATTCATACATACATGTACATACAAAAGATCTTACAATGTGGTTCCTCCTGCAGCTCTATTAATTTTCCTGTACTACATTAAGCCAGATGAGATAAAAACACTCCTGAATAAAACCGTGATTTTTTTTCAGGTCCACTGTTTTTTGACTTGACTTTTTTTGAAGCTAAAAATTTAAAAAGAAACACAAGGTATGTGGGATTCATGTCACAAACCTGTCCATTCCAGTGCTTGCCAGAATGGCTGCCTCAACAGCTACAGAATGTGTAGGCCGCGTTCTGCTGAAGCGCTCCATACGGAGCAGCAATGGAAAACGTCACCAGTTAGTGGTTTCCATAGGAGGAATTTCACAAGTAAGTTAAATCTCCATTTTTACTGCTGCTCCTGTCAGTGGCAAAGTAAGAACTAAAACAGGTGTGTGGGGACAGAAGATCCGGCAGGCCCTGCAGTTGATCCCTTGCACACACAGACTCTGCTGGAGTTACACTGTGGATCTGTTCATACTTCTTTTTCTCCATAGGATTAGAAGCTGTGCTTTATGCAGTCACAGGGGGATTCCTATTGTTCCAAGCACAGTTGCTTCATGCTGGAAAACTTCTTATCAATTCAGACTTTCTCGTTTTTCAAGTATTTAAAAAACAGTTCCCAGAAGTTAAACCAAATGTTCGAAGTTTTTGTTTGCTTTTTTCTTTTTAACATTTTTCCACCTATTTCTTGATACTTGTATATTCAGTCTACTCTTCACAGAAATTGTAACTTTTCACACAAAATGATCCTCAATTCACTCTGAAGGGGAATCAAGGAAAGGCATCAAGGCAGACTAACTGCACACAGTTTATCTCTCACCGCTGCAACAGGAGGAAGGTCATTTATTTGCCATTGAGTCATATCTATAGCACCTGGAATAGATCTCTTTCTCACTTGTTCTAGGTATGACCCAGAAAATGTTTCAAAATTACTTTTAATGTGAAACAGTTGGAGGCAGAGGCATTTACTAAATCTTGAATTCAGATTTGAAAGAATATAAACACCCAGAAAAAGAGAGGAAGCACCACAAATCTGATAAATTTAAGAAATTTATTGTCAAGCAGATGGAAATGAAGACCTTTTAAACACAAGACCCATTTGTCTCACTGGAAACTGTAATTGCAATTCAGTCAGCTGGAACAATGTGTCCTATAAGAGAGTCTTGTTTTGTTTTTGCCAACTCATTGGCATGGTCTTGTAGGAAGCACAGCAGATACCTGCCTGTCAGTAAAAGGCAATACATAAAATAACTGCATTCTTAATGTCTCAAAATTACTTCATAAATGCTCATTCAGTGTAGCTCATTATCTCAAAACATAGTTGTTCCTGAGACAGGAAGAGAAAGTCAGGTGTTAGTAAGTTTTTTATGACCAATAGTTACAACTTACTTGTATGTCTTGAGATTATTATTTATTTATTTATTTTAATCACAAAATAGTTGGTAGTAGTGATCTCAGTACAGCACACAGATACATCTTCTTCAGATTGGACAGATAGGGCAAGAACAAATGCTAGAAACACAAATGAAAAGTTGAAATGGAAAGCAAATGATTGTTTAACTCTATTTAGTGAACCAGATAATTGTGACCTGAGCAAGCACAACAATTTTAGTGGTATACATCAACCTACAGAGAAAGATCAAGGGCACATACTATTTCTCACATCCTTGAAGTAATGAGAGTGTTTTAAGTAACAGAGGATAATCCATGGAAAACAGAGATAGATTACATAAATGGTAAATTAATACAGTGCAGTAGCTAAGCTTGATGCTCACTCTGAAAGGTATGTTCACATTGTATTGTCTGCCAGAATTCAGGAATACAGATTCAGAATCAATTTGCCATAAAAGGTAATGAAATGAAATCGATTCAAAGAAACTTAACAGCAAAATCTTTATTACTGTTAAGCAATTATTCCTACTGGCAGTGCTGGGGTAGCATTGGGATAACTCTACAAAAATGCTCCACCAGCTGATTGTCTGTGAACAGATTATATTTTCACATTTATTATGTTTCATTACATTCCCTAAATCATTATCCTGTCCACTCCCAGTGGCTGCCCAACCAATATCACCTTATTTGGCAGTATGAGATGTCATCTAGTGGTCTTCTAGCATGGTAACATCACAATCCATTGTTAGTCCTTCAGTGATTGCCTTCAACACAACAGTCATAACCCGCAGATTCACCTTCCACAGGTGGCTCATCTCCATGTGTGACCCCATGCAAAGACTCCATTTTGTCCCAAAGATTGCTCTGGAATGCAAGGGCAATAGGATAATTCTCTGCATACACCAGTGAGGAAAGCAAAGAGGAATGTCCTGACGCTGGCTGTCACATTTTAAGCTAATTCTGCCTGGTGTGTGGATCTGGGCTTAAGGACTCACAAAACTGGCGCACAGTTTTTTCCCTTGTGTGTTTCTTTTGCCTCATTAAAGCAGAACAGTCTCACAACATGCCTCCTCATCTACAGTGCTACACCACAAATATCATCCACAACATCTAAAGGCCGCCACTCTTTTATCCCTGTACTCCCAACACTAGCGAGCCCTTCCCTGATTGGCTGAGGTGCTCGGGGTTTCACATTCTTCCCAATTCACCTATCAGTGATCCCCCCATGAGTACCCCCTTTCATTTCCTTTGTTTATAGGTACTTTGTAATCTGGGGTCAGAGTTTGCTGTTTTGCCCAACTAGAACTATTTCAGTTTTATTTTTATTCTGCAAGGACGCTTTATCCTTGTTTTTCCTTCAATGACTTAAATTGAATAGCAGTACATTTACAAACTGCCCTTCAATTTTATTTGCCCTCCATTCCAGGCAACCATCTTCCATTACTAAAAGGATTGTCTCACTTGGTCAGACTGCTGATCACACTGACAATGGCACTCTGACACTGCTTCTCCCAACTCTGACACCCAATTTAAATCTCCTAATATTTTGAAACCAGATAAAATGTATCTAGGGTCACTTACTGCAACTCTTGCAATTGTGTTTAGAGTTCAATATAATGATGTGCTTTTAAAGATAACAGAACCATGGAATTGTAGAGATCATCGAGTCCAACCCCCCTGCCAAAGCAGCTCCCTAGCCCAGGTTGCACAGGTAGGTGTCCAGGTGGGTCTGGAACGTCTCCAGAGAGGGAGACTCCACCACCTCTCTGTGCAGCTGTGCCACTGCTCCGTCACTGCACTGGGAAGAAGTTCCCACACACATTTGTGCAGAACTTCCTATGCTTCAGTTTGTGGCCATTTCTTCATGTAAAAACTCTAGTCTGCTTCTGCCCAAACTGTCAATGTAGCTGAAGTCGAGTCTTAAATACTGAGTTCCAAAATTCAGATTTACATAAAAACTTGAAGGTCATCTGAAATAATAGGGGACTCTTCTTTTGACTTCAAAAAAGCTGAGGAACCAACAATTCTTGCTATTACATTGCAGAACAAACATGTTTTGCTGAGTGTCTTGCTCCTTAAATTGTATCATTCATATCCAGGGAGGCTCTGGTACAGAGTTTTCTAATGGGAAAACTCAGTAGATTTCAGGTTTTAGATTACAAGGTAATACAGATTTCAAAGTAAGGGGCAATGAAGCAAGGGGAGATTGGCTGGAAATGAACCAGCAAAATGAATTAGATTGTATAATCCTTGGCAAAAGATTGCTATTTTTAGCAAGAATTTGAATACCTTCTGAATGGCAATACTCTATTTTGGGATGTTAATGAATTTGGAATAGCTCACTCCTACTACGTTTTCTCTTAAATATCAGACCTGGATATTGCAGCAAGACCAAAGCTGGATTACGGTCAGATGTATGTCAAATGTCACTGCACTAACTTGGGGAGATCTGATTTCCATGCATATAGGGTTCTGAAGGCCCAGTCAGTCCAGCTCAGTAGCAGTAAAACCCTTAGAACCAAAAGTGGGCAGATACCTCAGAAATAGTATTTTCACTTTCTTATACCATTAAACCTAGGAAAACTAGCTCTGCTTGGAAGCATTTGGAACTAACTCTGGTGTTCTTCACCAGTGACACCAGATAAAGTAAATAGCTAGGAAAGGGAACAAAGCCCAGTATGATAATATAGGCATTTAGGATTTATAGGCATATAGGATTTTTATAGGCAGC
Organism: Cyrtonyx montezumae; assembly: GCF_038088225.1. Lineage (NCBI taxonomy): Eukaryota > Metazoa > Chordata > Aves > Galliformes > Odontophoridae > Cyrtonyx > Cyrtonyx montezumae. The sequence continues at coordinate 7,902,231 of NW_027072035.1, forward strand.
AGAGATAGAAAGATGTTCTTGTTCCTCCCAAACTAAATCAGCATCCTCATCTGTTATATTTTAGCTTGAAAGCAGTGATAGTAGAAAGGAAGGTCTGCGGAGTGTACACTTACTTCCACTGGTTCCTTAGACTCTTTTCATCCATAATCTTGACCATTGGACCATTCACTTCCACAGCAGGCAGCTTTTGGAAATTAAAGAAAATTTTGTTCATGCTAGTATGTTTTGAGGGGGAAAATGAAGTTTTCTGCTGGGAAAATGTACTTAGATTCTTTTATTTATTCATTTTTAATCAACTTTCCGAAATCTTACTTCTATAGTCAAACCTTTTCAGAGAGGATGAGATTGTGTTAAACTTGAGCCTCACAGAACAAATTTGTTAGAGCATGGGCCAGATAATTCATAAAAAGTAAAAGACTAACATGAGAACAATAAATAACATTTCCTGCCTGCTCACAGAGTTCTTGGGCTCCACTAAAAAACTATAAAATAATCTTATGAAAACAAAACAAAAAAAACCACCACACACTCAATTACTTTGCATATAGCAATGTAAATTTGACCACAAGTAATTAAAATATTGAAATTCATATTCTCTATTTTCTGATGCACACGTGCAAGATTAATATGTGGCAACTAATATTTGCCCAGTTAAGCAGAGATTCGCCAAGGGCATTTTCATTTCTGAACTCTTCTTTCTCTTCTCATCCAGTTTTACTAAGACACCTCAAAAATGTTAATGATGTTTTTGCATGACATCCAGATATAGTTTTTGAGGACTAAGAATTATATCAGATAAATAAAATGATCAGATTGAAAATACTACACACAATTCCTTCTCTTTTTTCATGTGTATGTTTTTCTGCACAAGAGAAGAAAGCTCATTAGTAGAAAACAATTTCTTACAAACAAACCTTACTTAAAAAACTGTAGAGCAGGGTGATTTCACTTTTGATTAGATTCTACCTATGCTGGGTTGAAAACAGACAAAATTAAAATTCCTTTTTGGCAGAGCCCTGGCTTCTAAATAAAGACACTATATATATGGTCATTTTTTAGTACAATCAACTTGAATTCTAGAAAAAGGATTACTATCCATATCTATCAAGTAGAAAAGCCTTTTAGGTTCAGTGATACTCCATCCTGACATTTCAGGTTTAGTAGGAGGCTAATTAGGCACAGTTTCAACACCGCTGTGCTGTTTTAGTGCATAGCACAACAGGCCAATTTTAAGCTACTCACAAACTTAGCAGCACTAAGAGATACCAGCTTGAGACTTACGGCAAGTTTGGATTGCCTTTTTTCCTTGCATATTTACAAAACATAGTGAAATTCTGCTTCCCAGCACAGATTAGTTGGACAAACTTTTTTTCAGTGATGTGCGCTTTAGGACAAAACTTAAAAAAATCTTAATTTCTTTTACATGATAGCTTTTAAACATGATGAAAATGATAAACTCCAGATGTCCGTATCCACTGGGGTTTAGTAAAGTTTCACAACAGTCTGGCTTGTCTTGGTCATTACACACTAACTACTACATTTCTGTTTGAACATAGGTGATCTGAGACAGACAGCATAGTTTCACCAAGGGAAGTTGTGCATGACCAACCTGGTCACTATAAAGACAAAGATAATAAAGGAATGGTTTTCTGCATGAGTTGGAAGAAGAAATAAAACAAAGCCAAACTATCTACACAATTGCTATTGCCATATAATATTGCAACTGACATACTGCCATAAATCTGTAACATTTTAATTGTTCTGTTTTAATTAATCAGTGATATTTGTTGTTCATCTCTTTCATCTGCATTATATTGAATAAAAATAAGCAGTGGCTATAATTATTTACAAATGAAATCCACAAAATTTATCCTTGGTTACCCCATGGCTTTGTATGAGTACCAAGCCCATCAGTACATCCTTTTGAATACCTATAGAGAACTGCAAGATTAATTAAAAAATAAATAAATGAAATATGTGAAGACTTCATTTTCCTTTGAGGTGGGATTCCAGGGAAAGAATATGGAGGCTAACTAGACCTGAGAAAAATTATAATTTATAGATGTCTTTTTACTAAAAAAAAAAAAAGCAATGCCCCTATTTGAACACAACTACACTTATTCCTAGTGTTGTACTATACAGTGTAAGAGTTGATTCACAGCATAGCAATCTTCTTTTCATATACTGATCTGTAGAAGTGTGTTTTTTTCTTTTTTGCCTTTCACTCATTATTTCTGAAAATTTAGCATTCTTCCCTTTAAATTGCAAGAAAACATGATGAAAACTCTAACATAACCAAGATAATATGATGGACATATCATACTATCCCAAATGTTTCTTACTGGTTGCTAAAAATCTTTTTTCTCATTCATGAGTAGTGTAGTGATAAATGTGTTTGGAACTGATGCTCAGCAATTTATTTTTTGAGACATTCAGACATGTTTTCCACTTGACTTGGCTGACTCAATACCCAAGACAAAACTTGGAGTTGTATTTGGAATATGATAGATACTCCAATTTTTGTTTCAATTTGTTCTCTTCTGGAGCAAAGTCTAATGAGTTCAATTTAAATTAAGCTAAAATACAGACCTTAAATTCAGCACAATGTTTAAAAGCAACTCTCCTCAAGGATTTGGTGGCTTTTGGAAAATATCTCCCTTTGTATGTGATGTGAGTACACTTGGTTATTTTCACACTTGAGGATCCTCCATAAGGAAGTGAAAGTAGCTGTAATTTTCATCAGTTTATATATTTGCTTCCCTGTCACCCAGACTTAAAACGCTTGCATTATCATGCTTGGATACAGACATTTGAAATTATTTCTTCTTTCAGGATCCTACCTTCTTGATAGAATATTGCAATCCTATCTACTTCTATTTCCAGTTAGACCTGCTGCACTTACGTGGTTTTAATAAAGGGCTTTGCCTGTTTTGGGGAATGCCTAGGACTTTCCCCCCCCCCGTCCCCCCCCAAGTTCTGACTTCTTGCTTATTCTCTCAGAAATCACTGTACACTTCTGAATCAAAGCTGAGAGTTTCCTGGGAATTGATTTCACTGACTCTTCTTCTGAATAGGCTTTTTAGAAGTGATTATTTTTTTTCTAGGACAAGCTGCTCCAGTTTAACTCCCTTGCAGAACTTCTTTACAGTATTTCAGATGTATCAGGATGGTGCAGTGTCTGAACATCTTTGTTTTTTTCCTGATGTCTCTTAATTCTCTGGCTGAAATAGAAGATAAGATGCTCACCTCTGAAGAATACAAAGCATTTACTTTGTCTTTGTTTTGTTAATATTTTAATGTATGTTGTTTCCACTCTGTCACTAAACTTTCCTATCATACTCACATTGCGCTGGGAAAAAAAATCACAAAGAGAAGCCTTGGTTTACAAAAGCTATTTTGGTGTGTAATTAAGCACTTGAAAATTCAATTTCAACTTGTCAGCATCAACACATATTATGACATCCTCATATTTTTAATTTTTTACTGCAGGTTGTTCTTTTCTCAGAGTACTGTACAGGACTCCTTACTGCCAGTAATTAACAGGTCAAATGTTGTTTACTGACCTTCTTGAACAGGATCACAGGGAAGAGAAGATGCCTGGGGGCACAAACCTCCAAATCCAGTCCTATGTATGCTGTGGATCTGATAGTCCACACAGTCAGAAGTGATTACTCAAAGAAGAGAATAAAGAAAACAGAGCTGTAATCACCATTCATTGGTTTAGAAATTTCATGCCAGCCACATTTCAGACATTGTATGGTATTAATACTAATCAGCATAGATTAGCAACCAGAAATGTTCACAACTGTTCTAACAGCTGAGTGCCTCCGAGCTAAATTGATTTCATCCCTTAGACACCCATTAACACCTCTTCTTCCCATTTAGATAATAGAACACAGTTGTTCAGGAGTGTTTATGAAATGACATTCACTTGATTGATAAGTGACCTTGACTGAATGAGACTACAAGCTCTCTGGAGTTTAAAGGATCTCCCCCTTTCCAGCGACCTTGTCAGGGTTATGGGACTCCAAGCCCGTAGAGAACTCATAGGTGAGCAGTCAGTAATTATTGTGAGTTCTTGGCACGTTTTTTTCCCCATGAGAATTGCATTCTGGAGAACGTGTTTTTTTCTAAGATCTCACATTCACATCCTAATATTCTAATTGTAAAAAGTGATAAAGAAATCTGAGAGCAGTTATATTTTCAAAAAGAAATCAGCATTAATTATTTAGTTTTTGTAGCTTAATCCACTTTGAAAAACTCAATGACTCCAGTGGAATGTTCTTATTAAGATCAAATTAAATACTGAAGTTTCATATATTGTTAATTTTATAGGACATATACCCCAGCTATGATTAAGTAAGGATATTGGAAACCTCTGATACAATGGCAGAAAAACAAAAAAAATCAGTTTAGTAGTGGAAGGTTTTGTAGAGCTGTGATGTATGTTTTTCAATAATAGATTAAAGAGGCTAAATAATTAAAATGTCATTTGATGGAAATCAGACCATTCTCCTCTTACTTCAGCATTACACACTGGACTGTGTTTCAGCTCAGAATATAAGGAGGTGATCCTTTCTCATCTGTTCTTTCCTTCAAGGAAAACTTCAGCCAGGATCTAAAAGCAAATGACAGTTGTTGACTAGAAGATTTATTTGTGAACTTCAATGGAAAGCTGGCATCAAGATTCTTGGTCATGCCTGACTATGCTTACATTCAGGTGGCTGTGTGAAATTACAGAACCACACCTGACTTTGTACTGCAGGAGACACTTGGGATGAGAAGATGCAGCCTTTGCTGACTTTCTCCATCACCACCGACACAGAACCCAGGGGATGCTGTTGAGGTCTGCAGCCCTGAGCAGCAGCTGTTGGTTGTGCCTCTGGCAGAACAAGAGGCCTGAACTGCAGCATCTCTATCACAGCAGCCCCAGGTGGTTAGTGCACAGCCTGAAAGACACAGTGGATGAGGCAGCAGCACAGCCACCCCAGCATGCAGCACAGAGCCGGCAGATGCTGGCCTTGATGGAAGGCTGCAACAAGCCCCAAATTGGGCATTGCTGCCTGATTCTGAACACACGCTGGAGTGGAAGACCTCCACATTGCAAGACAGCACTGTGAGACCATCATGGCCTTTGTTTTTCCTTTAAAAATTTTAAATGCAAATCCTAATTTAGATTTTTTTTCCTCCCTGCAGATTTGTTACGAGCTATTTCCTTTGCATAGAACAGCTGCTTATACTCAATCTTATTTAAGTGAGACACAAATAGAGGTAGAGGCATTCCAGAGCCAGTTCGTAGCTATTTACATAGGTTAACTTCAGCTCTTTTTGAACCATGTTTTCTCTGTTCCACTATTACAATTTTTCCTGTATTGTTTATTTATCTCTCTGCTGTTAGAATTGCAAAACTCAATCACTTGAAATCCTCATGATGTGGAGATCATATGATTGTGCTTTTTCTAAGGATATTCCCTGTACTTACCAAGGATCTCCTGAAGTTCACAGTTCAGTGACTGTGGTACATGCAGTACACTGTTAATTCCTTCCCACTGAGCAGTACTCTGCACCCTACAGCTTAGAGGTGAGCTGGGTCTGTAGAAGTAAGCTACTTGAGATTTTAGCAGTGGGAATTTTGCACTTTGGCTGTGTTTGTGAACTCATTGCAGCTGTAGCACAATGCTGTGGGTTTTCTTGCTCCAGGGATTGCATATGCCAGGGAGATGTTCTGTGCCATGGCACTGCAGAGGAAGGAGGTGCCAGACAGAAGCCAAATGCACCTTGGTTTTGTGATATGAAACATGACAATCCTGAGGTAAAGCCAAAGACTTTTGTGAAGACCACAATTTAGCCCTAGAAATAGTTAAGAGAATGAGCTTTTGAAGTAGGTATGGCTGACAGAGCATAAAGTAATGAACACAGAATACATGTTCTGGTTCAGTTCTGCCAATGTTCAGGAAAATAGGGGTTACTGCAAACAAGGAAAACACAGAGCTGCTGTTGAATAACATGCATGGAGCTGTTAAAAGGGCATCAGCACTGTTTTTCCTAATTAGAACAACTGGCAATAGCTCAGGCTTTTGTCTAACTGCTTGGGTCAAAAGTGTAGCAATAGGTTGAATGTAATACAGAATAAACATCACAATGGTTATTATACTGAGTGTAATAATAGTTTGGCATGTAATGCATAATTATCTCTCATATTAACTTTGAACTGGCATGATACAAAAAAGCACAGAGCCTTGCCATCAAGCTTAAACATGGCTGGCTCTTGAGTTTACAGAATTTTCTTTCAACCCTTAACAATTGATTCTTCCATAGCAATCTTTATGCTCTTACCTTTATTGACACAGGAATGGACCTCTTTAAAGCTCTCTCAGAAAAGAGAGGTGGAAAAGCTATAGCTCAATAAATAGAATAAATGTAAAACATTTTGTTCACATGCGTAATTTGTAGATACCATTTTCCCTGATCATAAAGCCTTCAGGCTGAATTTCTGTTGCTGGAAGCATGCCGGTTGTGGAATTCTTTTAAAAAGTTGAAAGATAAATATTTATTTTGTGACTATCAGACACTTCACATTTCTGAATGATTGTTGAGCACCCATAAGATGGCCATGATTGCCAATCCAGTGATGTGAGCATTCAGGATACCCTAGTTACATCTGCTGCAAGCAATTAATGTAGGTTGCTCAGTTAAACGAATAAACACCTGCACCCTGTACAACAACAGATGGCATTATTTTTATATTTTTGCCAGCACTGATGTTATACCACAGCATAGTAAATCTACAAGTGAAGCATCTGAATTTCAAAGGTATTGTAAGAGAAGAATACCAGTGTTTTGAAAAATTAATCATTTTCTTATCTTCAGCAATGTTTGAAATGAAGAAGAAGAAAAGCCTACAGATCCTACGAACCCAATTTAAAACTCTGAGCAGTTGTTTTGGCAGAAATTGCATAGCAGTTAGCTTTCATGTTTCCTACATGAAAAGAGAGGACTATACTGTGCAATGATAAGATTCTGCATTTGACTTAGCTACTCCCCATTCCCAGATTCTCCCCTACTTCTGCATCCCAGAATCCCCACTCCATTCACACCATTAGTCTTGCCAGCACAACCACTTGTGTGGACATCCTATGGAGAAAATGAGGGAACTAATCTGACCAAAAAATCACCTGGCAAAACAGAAGCTTCAGAAGTCAGATTAGTACCCACATGCTGTCCTCCTTTCCCAGGTGGTTGTATTTACACAACTGGTGGCATTACACAGGGTCATCAAGGCAAAGAAATAAGCAACATGAAAACAGCTCACAGTGGGGCACATATTTTTAATCCACCATTGATTAATAAACCAAGATTTTAAATTGAACATTGTTTTCTGTGATCATGGTAACATCCCAGAATCTACTGTTGGAAAAAAGGTTAAAAAATTTCCCTGTGTTCAGTGGCAAATGAGCTTATTCTTACTCAGCTTTGCCTTCCACAAATTCTCAAGGGAAAAGTAATAAAATGAAGTCCTATCTCAGCGTTTTCAGCTTTTTGTTCTCTCATTTTTTTTTCTTTCTTCTGATTATTTTTGTCTTGTTAGTATAAATCTTAAAGTCAATCGAGAGATCTGCTTAGATTCACTGAAGGTTCACTAACTACATGTCCTACCTGCAATATATAGTAGAGTATAAGAAGGCAGTAAAATGTTCTACAGTTAACACTCACTGAAGGATAGTGTTAGCTTTATTTTGCCAAACTCATTAAGGTAAAAAAGACAAATCTCACTATATGTTCCAAAGTGATTCATCCTCATTGTTTGAGAGATGAAGAAAAGATCTATGTGCTGAGAAATCAATTGTTCTAGACCTGTTCATAATACTCTGCTCCACAGAGGCAGTTCCTTCCAACTGCAGTGTGATTCAGTAATGACTGTGATAAAAAAAAAATAGGCAGGAATAGTGAGCTGCTGTTTCACAGAAACTCTGCATGGCTTGGAGCATGGCTTGTCAGACTGCGCTGATAGAGACTGGAGAGCTGGCAAAGGCTGAAGACATGTGGGTATACTGACCACACACCACAGACAAAACTAAGGCAGAATAGGTGGCAGTGAAAAAGTGAGCTCTCTACTTGCCCAGAAGGGAGAACAAGCAGTGCCAGAGAGCATTTAATCACCACTGAATGCAGTAAGAAACTGGGGAGCTCCGGCTGGACAGGACCGGGTTAGGATGATATGTCAGTTTGGCTTGAAGGATGGCATGATTTGTGTGAGGTAAATTTACTATACACTGTAAAATGAAAAAGGGTTTGTCTAGCATGTCTTACCTTATAAGCTGTTTTAGGCACAAATATTGGCCTTCAGAAAAAAATCCTACAGAATAATGAGAAAAGGAATAGAACTGTGACTAAACAGTGAATTCCACATGCATTTTATATTTAAGATCCTTGATACGATGAGGCCCTGGGCAGCCTGATCCACTGGTTGGAAACTCTTCCCATGGCAGGGAGGTTGAACCAAAATGGCATCCCTTCAAATCCAAGCTATTTCACAACTCTATGGTTTAGGGATATACACCATTCATACGATACAGAAAAGAAGCTCATGTTTTCTTTTTGGAGAGTAATCCAAATGCATTCAAGATAATTTGATTTCAGGTTTTTTGAAGCAGGTAATGACAATTTTTACATATAGTAGCACACACTATTTCTTTCTGAATAATCTACATTTTCCAAATACATTATGACAACCTATTTTCATCCCTTTCAATATGAATCTTTCCAATAAAAAGAGTTATCAACTTATGTAGGATTAACTGACTGTTAATATCATCAGATATCTAGCCACAGAACTATCTGAATGTGTAGGATCCTATTACTCATTAAGGAAACTGATAGTAAGTTGAGGCCTTAAATGAGCATCAGAAGCTTACATATTCTTTTGGACCTAGAGAATGCCTGGCTTCAACAGCTTAGTTTTGGCATTAGATCATATTTTAAAAAGAGAATCAGGTTACTACCCGTGTAATTTCAAAAATTCTACTCTCAGTAAATAAACACTGATAAATTCACATGCAATGACATCCAGCTTCTTCTTCCCAAAAAAGCTGAACTGTAGAGTGAGAAATTTGAGTATGAATGTCTTTGAGATTCAATAATGTGATAAATAACACTGGTCTTTTCAAAAGTCTATCTTGTTTGTTTCAATAACAGAGCCAAAGGAAGTGAGAGCCAGCCAGATGGCCAGAACACAGAATCTTTTGAGGAAAAAAAAAATCAGTGTGAGAAGATTATATAATAGAACAAAGTATTCTTTCTTCATCAGAATATCCCTTTTCCCCAAAGGATGGAAAACTGCCAAACTTGCCATCTTGCATTAGAAATGTCACCATTTGTTGTAAATGTGAAATGTAGTCACTTTCAGCCATTTGGTATTAACCCATCAGCCACACCAGCTTCATCTTCAGTGAACTGATAAGAGGAATACACTGATCTGTAACGCCTTTGTCCTACATTGAACAGTCCTACTATTCTCTGATTTCCTACAAGAATGCTTCTCTCTAGATCTTTTTCACCATACCACAACAATCTCCTTGCTTCTAATAGAACACTTTCTTATTACCTAGTTCAAACAGTACCATCCACCCAGTAATGAAGCACAGGTCAGTGTTCAAGAATAGAAAGATGGGACTGCTGAAACAGTCTGTTATACCCATTTTTAGAACTGCAAAGTACTTTAAAGAGCCTGATACTATCTACTAGCCTCTGTTCCAGGCAATAGCAAAGAAAATATGTATCTTGACAGCATAAGGTAAGATTTTGGGATTATAATAATACTGAAGTATAAAATAAGGTGTAAAAAGAAAACAGGCAATTTAATTTATTTTTTATTATACAATCACAGAATTGTTGAGGTTGGAAAAGACCTCTGGAGGTTAACTGGTCTAACTCCCCTGCTCAAACAGTCATCTGGCACAGGTTGCTCAGGACTCTGCCTGTATGGCTTCTGAGCATCTCCATGGAGGGAAACTCCAAAACCTCTGTGAGCAACTTGTAACAGTGCTCAAACATATACACAGTAGTGTTTCCAGGTATTCAGAGGGAACAGCCGTGTATGGAAACTGCTGAATCACGGCCTGAACCACTGATTGGTCACCTGAGGTGAGCACCAAGTCAGCCATGGGGGCACAGGTGAAGGTGATATACCTGTGTGAGTGGAAGGGGTGGAGCCTGGCTCCACCTCTCCCAAACCCCATTTAAGGGCTGACCACCACCAGGGAAGGGTCTTTTCTTGGAGATCCCTCCCACATGGAGTCCTCTGTGAGCCTTGTCATCCTGAAGCTGAGCCATCTTCTCTTTTGTATTATTTGTATACTATCTATACAGAACTACTCAAAATATACCATCCTCTATACTATTTCTTTGTGAAGTACCATCCTTGGGAGTTATTTACCCCACAAGCCTCTGCTACGGTTTGTGCTTGTTTTGGTGTGGAACTGGGCACCACTGATCTGCCTGAAAATTTTCCAAATAATGAGGCCCTGGAGAGAAGAATGACCCAAGAAAGCTGGTCAGTTTTCAGTGATAACCTTCTCCAAGCACAAGAGAGGCCCATCCCAGCAAATAGGAAGTTGGGCAAAAATTCTAGCAGATGCATGTTTGTGGCAGATTTGCTCCAAGCCAAACTCAAATATGAAAAGGAAGCATACACTAGGAGAAATATAGAGATACTGACTATAGAGATACTGATTCAGGGCTGAGGTTAGGAAAGCAAAAATCCAACTAGAATGCAATCCTGCCAGAGATGTCAAAGACAACTAAAAAGGGTTTCTGTATATACACAGGTGACATAGGGGAGACAGGGAAAAAGTGGGCCCACTGCTAAATGTGGCGGAGTACAGTGAAAGACTAAAATATTGAATGCCTTTTTTGCCTCACACTTTGCCGGCAACAGGGGTCCTTAGGGATCCCAGGCCTCAGAGACCAGGAGTAAAAGCTTGAGCAAGGAAGAAGTACCATTGGTGGAAGATTATCGTCAGGGAATTCTTAAGCAAACTGGAAAAGATAGAAGATCATGGGCCCTGATGGTATACACACACCAGTACTGATGGAGCTGGCAGATGTCATTTTGAGGCCACTCACAGAAAACCATGATCAATCATAGGAACAGGGAGAAATATGTGAAGACTGGTAGGAAGCAAATGTTGCTCCTGCCCTCAAGAAGGGCAAGAGGGCATAGGGAACTACAATACTGTCAGCTTCGCCTCTGCCCCTGGAAAGGTGAAAGAGCATCTAATCCTGGAAAATATTCATATAATATGAAGGAAGTGTCAGCATGGAAGAGGAAGCCACGCTTGACCAAGAATGCTTGATCCCCCTTAATGAAGGGAAAGCAGCTATAAAGGCCCTAGGCATCCTGAATGAAGGGTAGCTGATTACACTTGTCCAGAAACTGCTAAAATTTCTTCAGGCCCACATCCATGTAGCCCTCCTTAACTTTTCCTCACATGACAGCAACAGTAGTTATTCTCAAATTTCTCAGAGGTTTCCTAGGCGTTCCCCAAAAGTGTCAGATCAAGGTGCAGCCAAATACTGGATTACATCGTTTCCTCTCTCTTAGGGTCATCACCTCAGAACCAATACCCAGTCCTGACCACTGATTAAAATGCTGTCAAGACTGTGACAGTCTCTATCCATGACAAATCTGTTTTTCCCCACTGTCTGATCTAGTTCAGGTGAAGGAGATATCAGAGATCAAACTGAATTATATAATCAAGTTGCTCCATAGATAATGTTATTATAAGCCCTTTATTTGTAATAGAAGCAAATTTGTAATGCCTTCCACTGAAAGATATTGAAGTCCCTTAAGAAGTGCCAAAGTGAGTAGCACTATCATCATTGTATAGGCAGGAAAAAATAGGTATAGAATCTGTACGATCAACAAGATTTATCATCTGCATGACTTGTTCATAAAGATCTGCACCAGTGGAGGTGACCCACTGTTGCTGTTGCCACTGCTGAAAAGCACCATCCACCACCTCACTGTGCTCATATGCACCCTTCAGTCTCCATTAATGTGCAGTAAGCTATTATGAACGTCAGTGGGTGCCCTTTTTTCTGCATGAAGGAATTCAGTGACACAACTTTGCTTCATATGCACCTCCATGTCAGACACCATCTTGTTAGGCCACCTTTCTGCTGCCATCTGTCACACGGCAACAAAATGTGATGAAATATTGGCAGGAAGATTCAACCTCTATTGCCTGACCAACAATGTGTGCCCCTGACACTGTGGGACAGCATCACAAAATAAGAGGTATTACTTCCCAAGAAGTCCTTGTAGACAGCAAATCACACGCTGTTATAGCTTTAGTGCTCCAGTCCAAACTGGAAGAATATAAGTACAAAAATTTTGTAGTGAGCATTCATAGAAAGATGCTATACTCTTTAAATAAGCAACTTAAGACTGCACCAGCTCAAAAACTGGAGTTCACTGTAATACCGTGCCCTGATCTTGGCTTAAAAATAAATAAAATGCCACCCTGATCTATATAGCTACATGATGATTTAAAAGCAATATAAAATCTAATAAGATGCCCTAAAATTAGGAAGTCAACTGAAGTGACAACTGATGGATGTATATCCTCACTAAAAGGTCTGACATCTTCTCTATACCTCTGCGGTGCTTTCCCCAGTCCCATCATCTTAGTATTAATATCCAGACTGAACTTTAATCAATTTGCTCTCAACCATGCCACAATCTCTGCTAAGCTCTTAATGAGATGCTTGATCACACTGTCTGTGCAGGATGAGCTGCAGATAAAAGATGAGCGCATGCAGTCGTCCTGAAAAAATGTTTCTACCTATATTTCCTCACAGGCTCTCTTAATTGCAATTCCCTAATACTTGTATTGAGCAGAACCATAACACAGAATCCCATAAAGTATCCTTCAGGGTAGAATAACTACAGATCATTTAATGATTATTCACTTGCTTATTTAATAACAAAAATCTATGCAGAAATCCCAGCACTGCATAAAGCAGTTTTCAATGCCTCAGAATGTATTTAATTTAGTTCTGACTCTTTTTTGCTTTGGAGGATTCTACTTGGAGACCCTACTTTTCTGTAGTAATAGGATTATTGAGTTTAACTGCTTATATTGGAAGAGAAACTACATCCACAAAGCCAAAGATGATATGATAGAATTGCAGCAGCCTGAGGGGTTTCTGAGAAGCGTCTTCCATATATTGTTTCCCACTATGCGTGGGTTGGTATAATCAGCTCCCATCCTCCAGCAAAATAAAATCAAGAACAGATCAGTGAAACAGTAGTGAGAAAGAAGCATTCTTAGGTGCCTCTTTTCACTGCATGCATTAATCGTCATGTCTTCCTCTTCTAAATGATTTACTATTCAGCTGATGCTGTCATGCCCACTGCCTCACATAATCATCTACTTTTTCAGACTGAAGCAAACCAGCATGACAGTGGTGGCAGTGGGATTTCTTTTTAATAACTCAGTGATAATAAATAGCATTAAAGAGTATCTGCAAGACACAGTGATGATATACAGATAAATATATATGCTTTCATATTATGATGCAGTACATTTGTTCTTTTCTTCTTGCATGATGGTTTGAGTAGCAAGATCTTGATACCAGGGTGTTGGAGGGATGGCCTCTGAGAAGAAACCAGAAGCTACCCATGTCAGGCATGGCTGGCTTCAGCCAAGTTAGCTCCAGAAGTGTTTGGCACTGGCCAAAGCTGAGCCCAGAAGTCATGCTAGTGGCACTCCATGACAATAAATTTATAGTGGAACCCGTAGTCCATGGAGGAACACACAGTGGAGCAAGTGGATGTGGCCTGTAGGAGGCTGCTGCTCAATGGCAAGCTCCTGCAGGAGCAGTCTCCAGGCTGGGGCTGCAGCCTGTTGAGAAGAGCCTGCAGAGAAGCACTTGTCCTGGAAGGACTGCACCTTATGGAGAGGGCTGATGGTGGAGCAGTTCTTGAAGAATTGTGCTCTGTGGGAAAAACCCAGGTTAAATCGGTTCATGAAGAACTGTGTACCATGGGAGAGACCCCACGCTGGAGCAGGGAGTGAGGAGGAAGGAGTACCAAAGAGGAGATGCAATGGACTGTGCACAGCACTCATTCCTTGTCCCCCTCTGCCTCTCAGGTTTGAGGGGAATTAAAATATCAGGAGTGAGGCTGAGCCTAGGAAGAAGCACGTGGGGTTTGGGGTAGGGAGGTTGTTTTCTGTTTTGTTTTTATTTCTCACTCTCCTACCCTGTTATTACTTAGCAAAAAATTAATCTTTTCCAAATTGAGTCTGTTTTGCCCATGATAGCAATTACTGAGCAATCACCATGTCTGAACCCTGATCCAAAAGCTATGTCACCTTATATCCTCCCTGCCCTGTTGAGTGGGTGAGAGAAATGCTGGGTGGCCATCTGGCAGCAAGACAAAGTAAATTCACCACATTTTGGCATAAAACTAGAAGTCTTTTTTACACAGTTCCAGGAGAGTAATTTTTCTCTGTTTTCCATTCTTCCATTCTTTTTTTTTTTCCTCAATTTTATTTCTAAATAATCTGTTTCCTCTGAACAACCTTTCAATTTTCATGGGGTTGTCCACTCTGCTCTGTGCTGCACTGCCTCACCTCCTGCACTGTCTGCAATTTGGGTGTCACAGCGTAAGAAGGACATAGAGCTGTTAGAGGCTGCAGCTCTCTCAGGGAGCAGAGGGCAGTGCTGAGCTCTGCTCTGTGTGAATGCGACAGAGCCCGAGGGAATGGCATGGAGCTGTGCTGGGGGAGCTGGGGGTCAGGGGAAGGGTCTGCACCAGAGGGCGGTGGGCATGGAATGGAATGCCCAGGGAAATTTAAGAAGCATTTGAACAGTGCTCTCAGATGTAGAGTTTGAATTTTGGGTGGTCCTGTGTGATCCAGATGTTGGAGTCAGTGATCCTTGGGGGTCCTTTCCAACTCCCAATATTCTGTAAGCCTGGTGCTTATATCAACAAATCATGAAACAGCCCAGGTTGAAGGGACCTCAGAAGATCAACTGATCCAAATGCTGAAATCCATTTATATCATGACATACTTAGCAAACAGATTCTGAGCTGAATAGTTGCATATATTCCCATGCAGGGATGAAGGGCATTTTTCTATACGTTTATCTTCCATACAGCCCTATATATATATAGGTCTGTATGGAATATATATATATATTATATAGCACACATATATATATATGTGTGTGTGCTATATAACTGCTATATATTGCTGTCACTCTGATATTATTTACCAGAACTATAATAGTGATAAAAGGTCCTAACTGAGGTCAGGATCCCACTACAGAGTTGCTCCCAAGGTGCAAAAAACCATACAACTTCATTGTTGGACCTTGTGAAAATACTGTAATTAAGCACAGTCATAATGTTAACAGCATACATGTTAGACAATGAGAACAGTGAATTAAAGAATGGGAACACTCCTATTTTGTCCACGGGGAAGAAAATCACAGTGAATGTAAGTGATTTATTGAGGCCATACAGGAAAGTGTGGCACAGCCACATTGAATTTTATCAATTAGTAATCTTTTAGATGTTTCTCTTTTTAATACATTCTTTATCAATAGAAAACAACAACAACAACAACAACAACAACAACTAAGTTTAAATTAAACAGCAAAAAGCAACACTGAGGCAAAATGGCTCAAGTGGATATTTTGTAAGCCACTTTTTAATATGAGGTCTTTCTGAAAAGCCTGAGATTTGGTTAGGGCTCCTAGAGATAAGAGAACTGATTGAACAGGGTGATGAGACTGGTGAACAGGAAGAAAATTGCCCATCTCCTGGAAATTAGTGCTCAGTAAGGAAACAAAGCTACAGAGCTAGATCTCTTATAGACAAGAAAGAAAACAGCTGAAAGTCAACTTTGAAGAACATGAGCTCATACTAGCACAATCTTGTTTAGAAATAAAACTAATACTTAAAATTTCCAGATCTTATAATCTGTGGGCTGACAGCAAATCCCTCACAGATCCTCCTTATTGTCAGACAATTTAAATACACCATTCTTCCAGTTCACATCTGAGCCACCTAAGGATTTGGCATGAGCCAGGTGAGTATCTGATCTGTATGATGACACACAGTTCAGAGGTTTGGGTTGTTTTTTTCTTGATTTTTAAGTGATCACATGCAAAAACATAGTTCAAAGCATCTCTCTTGTCTTGGCTTTATAATTTAACTTTGTTCATTTTGTTGCTTTTTTTTTAACGTAGGATTTTTTCCTTGCTCTGGGTACAAATCAGAATTATACAGAGTAAGACACTAGATATTTGCTACATTACTTCTGCAGAAGTTAGAAGACATGCAGTAGTGGATGCAATAGAAACTACATGAAAAGAAGCGATGGTCTGAATTCGTAGTGGAATCAAATGGTATTCATAATAGCTGTTCTTCTCTCTGTCACATATCTGTGTAATACTAGACACAGATCTAATCACTTAAACAGTAATTTCAACAAGTGGTCACTAGCTCTGTGCTCCTCTTCCTGGCAGCTACAGGCACTTGTTGTGATTTGAAAACATTAAATAGTGACATCTGCAACGTTGTCAGCAGTAAGAGAACATATACTGTATCATACAGTACTAAACTATCTGAAAAATGAGCTCCTAAGGGCCCCAAATTGACTGTCAAAAAAATAGATACTTTCTAATTTATTCTGTCTCAGTTCTCTCTCTGTCAAATTAGAATAATAATTCCTCTTCGGCTCATAGAAGTGCTCTGAAGATAAATTCATTAAGATTTGTAAAGCACTCAGCCACTACAGTGATGAGCACTACAGAAAAGCCCAGGAGGAAATTAAAAATTCTGTCTTCAGAGCAGAATTTAAAAATGTGATGAGGGACCATACACTGAACAATACCAAAGAAGCCAAATGGTGAATAGTTACTCATTCAGTGAACATTATCTATATATTGTGCACAGCAGGAGACAAGAGTCCTGAGAGGACAAAAGTATATGTGATTAGTTAATTAAAGCCAAGCTCAAAACTTGTACTGGAAAAAAGAGGGAAGGAGGGGTAGGGGTGCAACATAATTCTAGCAATTCCAACATTTGTGAACTTCACAACTATATATCAATAGACTTTTAATGTATTTTATGGAAGAATTTAACAGTTACCTACCTTAATCCTTTCCACTGATAGATAATAACAGAAAACATAGTTTCGTCCATTGTTACATCTGGTCTCCCAATTCAAAAGATTTGGTGCTCCATCCTTCCTCTCTCAAACCATCCTGACTCCTTCATTGCAATGTGCAGGATCCTACCAGAGACGACTGATGCTTTATTAATGTGACATACTCAGTCAGTTGCTGTTGAGATAATCACAATTAAATGAGTTGTATGAATCTAATCCATGGCACATGAATGAAATCTAAAATTTGATTGCTGAGTTATCCAAAGAACATCAGTCTTATCTGAGCATAAATTATGCTTAACTACATTTGCTGTTTACTATTTTCCAGCATAAACTCCCTTGTTTAAAGAACTAAAAGACGTCCTGCAGCACTCATTAGTATTAAATACAGAAAAAAATAATCTTTATGCTTTGGTTTTGCCTTCAAAAACACGCTACTTAAATTCCGTTGAAATTGCTCTGGTTTTCCTGTATCTAGGTAGTTGCCTCATCCATTAACAAGTGATTTGACAAATTGTCCATATTTTTATAGCAAACAACTACACTAAATCTTCCTGCTTCACAAAAAGCTTGTGATAAAACTTGAAATAATGATGCTTCCTAAAGATAAGGGATTAGGTTTCTTTACCAACATATTTCCTCTTTTTTTTTCTTATAATATATATATTTATATTTAAAAGAGGAAAGAGCTTCAGAAACTCTGCAGAAAGAAACTGATATAGAGAAGTATTTTTAATGATTGTTTTTAGTACTCTTTGAATTCTATCCTCAGATCTGCAGAATAGTGGATTTTGTTTGTTTGTTCCTTCACAAAAATATACAACTTAGAGCTAATCTTCCATGTAGCAATTAACAATCTTAATAGCCTGTAACTTCTTAAATCTATGGAAAGAAAAGCATAGGGAAATTACAAGTATGTTAGACAGAAGTACCTCTCTAATAGTCTTATTGTTTTGTATATTGTTTCACAACAAAGGTGAATTGAAAAGGTATAAAGAAGATCTAATGTAATCATGTTAAGGTATTTTTTGACTCACACACCTGAGTCTTTTAGAACCACAGAATCCATCTTAGGATGGAGGGGACCTTAAAGATCATCCAGTTCCAATTCCATGCTACGGACAGGGCTACCACTCACCAGATCAAGCTGCCCAGAGCCCCATGCAACCTAGCCTTAAATGCCTCCAGGTGTAGGGCATTTTAAACTTCTATTCACGTACTCATGTGTTTAAAGCTTAAAGAAATGTTTAAAATCTTGTGACAGGGAGAAGGAATTGAACTGATCAGCATAAAAACTATTTGAACTTTAGAAATATCATCAGTTACTTCTTAATTGTAATTAACACTTCTACAGTTGGCACTGCACATTTGCAGGGCTTGGTGCTTTTCTATTTCTATATTTTTTCCACATTCACATCACCTGAAGTCATAACATGGCTACAATGAAAGAACAAAACTATAGATTTCAAAACTATAACATATATTTTAAGTGACAATAATACAGATAATGAGGAGGTTAACTAAATATATCTCACCTCACTAAAGAAATATTCCGTTTTTGGAAGTTATCATGCAGTATTCCTAATTTAGGACAGTATATTATCTTTCATTAAATTACTGTACATCTTTCCAGAAGTGAGTCTAGAATCAGACAGAATGACATCATCAACAAACACAGTATCAGCTGTATTTGCTTGAGGAGAAGAATTTCTGAGTTCATCTTTCTGCAACAAGAACAAACAGATGGGTTTAAGAAGCCCCCATGTGACAGTACACAGCACATCTAGTACTTAAGGCACCAATTACCTTAATAGTGTTGGAAGTTCTCATAATTTGTCAGGGCAATAACGCCCTAACAATGAATTTGGGATTTCCTAAGAATTTTAAAAGCCCTCTGCTTTATATAGATCTAAATTATTCTGAAAGAAATTTCAACCACTGCCAGATATTTGCTAAGAGTTTTCAAGGAGTTGCAATAAAAGATGGTCTTCAGCATGCCTGAGTATTTCAGAGATCTCTCTTTGTCGGTTAAGTGTAACCAAAGGTTTGACCCCTTGGGGGAGGCTCTCAAGATCCCAACACAAACCTTAATACTTAGTGTAATACTAATTGTTGTGGGTTTTAGGAAAAAATATCACTTGTAATAAATAGCTAATGAACCTACAGTAATTGTTCTGAATACCTGATTATGGGAAACAGTGAGTAGGCACCTAAATTGATACACCATTAATATCTCTTTTTTGCCTCACTCTCCTGTGGGTAGAAATCAACTGCTTTTCCAAAAAGGATGACGACACATCGGCTCTCTGAGTGATGGTCACATGCAGGTATGCTCTGGTCAGCAAAAAATGACAGAGGGGAACACAAGTCATAAGGAACCTTGGGACGTATTGAGGAAATCAGTAGTTGGAATAATCACGTTGGCAAGAGCTAAGTTCTAGGTCTCTTCAGCATGCACAAGTCATCGCTCCTTTTAGAAGAAACATGCAAAGAAAAAATCATATTCTTTTTTTTTTTCCTGCCCTAGAAATGTGAATGCACTCCAAAACACCATGAGGTATACTGCAACTGATTCTAAGTGTTCTTTGGAAGCTAAGAAACCTCATATACGCTCGTAAATTAAATATAAGAAGGAAATGTTTCTGAAAATTGAGGCCAACCAGCCCAAAAGGACTGCTGCTGTTCTCATAAGGTCTCTAGGCACATATTCCCAGGAAGAGTCTAAAAGCAAACCACCTTCTGGAGGATGGAAAGCCTTCCAAATTTTTAACTCCCAAATCATGTACAATAACAACAAGCAATATTAAACATAGGACAAAACTATGAAAAGAAATACACTAATATAAGCCTATCCTAACAGTTTCATAGACTTAGGATTTAATATCTAAGAAAGTAACCTTTGTGGCCTATCACACATGACTTCACTCACAGATCTGGACTGCATTAGTAACACTTTTTGTCAGGAATAAATGATCAAGTGCACAATTTTCAAATTTTTGTTTCTGGGTGATGATCAGTGCTACATAAATCAAGATGACTTTATTACAATGTATTCCAATCTTAAAAGTATTCTGGAAGGTACTGTATGATTTATACAGTCTTAATCAGAGGTTTATGCCAGAATTCATAGCAATTACCTGGGAGTTAAAAAACTTAATGCTTAGTTGGAATGTGAGGCATTTATCCTGCAAAAATAAGAGGTGGATTCAAAGCTAAATTTCATCTAATTCAAATTTTAGCTTTTTAAAAGCACAGGTCATATTATGAAAAAAAAAAAAAAAAAGAATGACTACCAATTAAATGAAAAGAAGCAATTAAGAAGGTGAACAGACGGACTTTGATAGAAATCCAAGCTGATAGCCACTTCACAGCTTCATGATCTTATTGCTCATTACATCTAAATTCAGTCTCAGTTTGTTAATTCACAGTAAGAACAAGCACTTATGAGCGTGGCTATTTTTAATTCAGCTTATCAGATAATAATTTTCAACTGCAGCTATCTGACAGTTTCTGCAAGGGACTGACTATGAGAAATGAAACAAAAAATGCATGCATTTACCACAGGTTTTCTAGAGAATTGCTACAGACTTTTTCAATAAATAATGAACTTTCTAGACAACTTGTTCATGAGACTCAACATGCATTATGCATGGCAGCCAATTTGTGCCAAGTAAGCAATGAGACTAAGATAAGAAAAACAAAAAATTTCTTCCTGGATATAATAATGTAGCTATCATCAAATCCAGCTATCAAATGAATACAGAATTAGGGATGGATATGACTCTGTGTCTTGCACTAAGTCATACCAGATTTTCTGTAGTGCCATCTGGTGACAGCTGGCTTCATGTAAATATTCATGTGGCATTTCAGGATGAATGTGAGAAACACTTTTAGATAGTGCTATTGTTTTAAAAAGCTGAAGAAAAAAATACAGAAAGGACAGATATCACCGCTTATACTTACACTTACACAAATGATTTATGTACTGCAGAAAAACAATAAATAAATAAATAACAGAATTGCAGGGAACTTAGTAAACTTAGTAAAATTTGTTTAAATGCAGAGACCCGTCTTAAAATGCACTCATTAAAGTTGCCACAGCAAGTACTCTAAGAGAGGAAAATACTGGGTTCATGATTCTCAAAACTGTTGCTAATATGCTAACACCACAAAATCTGCTCAACAAAGGTATGTACAGAATCCAGATCAATATTCATTTGTCCTAGTCCTGAAGCTTTTCAACTATCTTTTCTCCTCGTTGTTTTCAACTTCATTCATTGAACACATTGCATGTCTGGCATGGCTTTAAATATTATCTCTTGCAGTATTCTTATAGCCAGGTTAGGTTTTTATGGATGCAAAATAAAAAAAAAAAATTGGGGATCTGCCATAGTGGAAGATACCTGAAGGTCCTACTATGTGGTAAGCTTAGCACAAGCCAGCTGTATGGTCTGGCAGGAAAGAAGACCAACAAGAATATGGACATCATTCACTCAAGTACAGATCAAGCTACTTAGCTTTATGCAGCACTTGGCAAAGATCAACTAGAGTAATACTACATCCAGTTTTGGATACATAGTACAAGAAATGTTGACAAACCAGAGCAGACTCAGCAGAAGGCCATAAAAAGGGTCTCCACCTCTCTCAAATATTAATTTCTGCTAACCTGCTGCTAGAATACTGAGTGCATCAATAGAGCTTGTAATAGCATCTTAGAATCATAGGATCACCAAAAAAAAAAGATCTCCAAGATCATCCAGTCTAACCATCCATCTACCACCAATATTTCCCCACTAAACCACGTCCCTTAGTACAACATCTAAACATTTCTTGAATACCTATCTGGGCAGCCCATTCCAGCACCTAAACCAATCTTTTGGAGAATAATTTTTTCCTAATATCCAACCTGAACCTCCCCTGGCACAACTTGAGGCCATTCCTTCTACTCCTATCACTAGTTAACATGGGAGAAGAGACTGCTCTCTGCCCACCCCCATCTTGCCACAGTCAATTTTCAGGGAATTGCAGAGATCTCTCAAGCCTTCTTTTCTCCAGACTAAACAGTCTCAGTTCCCTCAGCCACTTCTCATACAACTGTGCTCCAGACCCCTCAACAGCTTTGTTGCCCTTCTCCAGACATGCTCCACGTATGGGTCCCAAAACTGATTATAGTATTTGAGGTGTGACCCAGAGCTGAGAACAGGGGTAATGTGGGAGATGTAGAGATTGGCTTAACCTCGTTAAATGTTGACTTGCTGATAATATGGCGCTGGGAAAGAGGAATGGATAGAATAAGCAGGGATGTTTCATAGCTGGGCATCAGATAGCTCTCTGCTGCTTATGAAGACTTGTTAAAGAACTTGCCCACTTTCTAGTGAAAATATACTGATTACGCACGTTAGAATACAAAGGGCTTGCTTAGAAGAATAAAGAGACACAGCAATAAAGAAATCTTCCTTGCCCAAGAACCCTGTGTCGTGTTGCTAACTTGTGACAAGGTACAATCTCTTCCCTGCTCCTGCAGGCAAAACTATTTCTGATACAAGCCACGATGCCACTGGCCTTCTTGGCTATTTGGGCATACTGCTGGCTCATGTTTAGGTGAGCCTCAGCCAACACTCCCAAGTCCATTTCCTTTACACAGTCTTCCAGCCACTCTACCCCAAGCCTATAGTGAAGCTGTGTCAAAGTGCATGACCAGGAACTTGATCTTGCTGAACTTCATCCCACCAGCTCCAGTACAGCTACTCAGCCTGTCCAGATCCCTCTGCAGGACCTTCTCACCGTCAAGCAGGTCAACGCGTCCTCCAAACTTGGTATCATCTGCAAACTTACTGACGGTGCACTAAATCTTCTTGTCCAGCTCATCAATAACGATATTAAACAGGACAGGCTACAATACTGACCCCTGGGAAACACCACTTGTAAGCAGCCACCAGCTGGATTTAATTCCTTTCACCTCTCTGTGCCCAACCCTCTACACAGTTCTTTACCCAGCAAAGACTGTATCATTTATCCAAGATGTGGGCTGCCATCTTTCCCAAGTAAATACTGTGGCAGACAGTGTCAACAGCTTTGCTGAAGTCTAGGTAGACTACGTCAACAGACTTTCCCTCATCCACCGGTCAGGTCACTTGATCATTGGAGGAGATCAAGTTGGTCCTCATATGCCATGTTATCTCACACAAGGCAATCCAGGCTGACAGGCCTGTAGTTCCCTAGGTCCTCCTTACAACCCTTCTTATAGACAAGAGTCATGTTGGCTAGCCTCTAATACTCTTGGTTGTGGATAGATGGTGGAAAGCAGCTTGTCAATCACCTCCATCAGCTCTGTCAGCACCCTAAGGTAGATCTCATCCAGCCTCATGGAGTTGTGACAGCCCAGGTGGAGTAGTAGGTCTCTAACTGTCTCCACATGAATTGTGGGCAGTTTATTCTGTTCCCCATCTCAGACTTCCAAGTCATGGAGTAGAGTGTCCCATGGATAACTGGTGTGACTTTTACAGACAGATGTAAAAAAGTATCAGTATTCTCAGTGTTTTCCTTATCCTCAGTGGTCACGTTCCCTGACACATTGCCAGTAAAGGCTGAAAATTCTCCTTAGACCTCTTACTGTTAATATCTTTGTAAAAAAGTTTGTTGTCTTTTACTCAGGTTGAGTTCAAGCTTGCTTTTTCCCTTTTTAATTTTCTCCCTTCATATCCTCACAGCTTTTTTGTACTCTCCCTGACTTGCTTGTCCCTTCCTTCACAAGAGGCAGATTCTCTTTTTATTCTTTAACCCTCAGAAAAAGATCCCTGTTCATCTATTCCTGTGGTCTTCGCCACTGGCTCCAAGGGTTCCATGGGATCTTCACCCATGTGGTGGAGCACCTACCTCCCGATGGGGACAGAGGTTACAATTAAGCTTAGCTCAAGACTTTTGATTCTGAGGAGTGCTGGTTTAATTGCCACACCTGCCCACACATCTTACAAATACTGACCTGTCAGCTAACCTTCTGCCTTGATCTTGGACTGGTCCTCACAGATTTAGGAAGTGTCCTGGACTTGGAGCTCCCATCCTATTTCCAGCAGCCCCCACCCACCCTGCCCTTTCCCTCGTGGAGGTGGTCAGCTGGCCACTGAGGTCCCTAGAATTTTCGACTCCATGACTCCTGAGGAGACACTGGCCCTTGGAAAGCACCTGGCTCACTCTGTGACCTAGCACCTCTACTCTTAACTACATTTTGAGGAGGCCAACTGTTCACATTTATATACAAATTCTTGAATTTAGGTGTCTAAATTGGCAATAGGAGGATAAGGCACCTGAACTTGTCACACGATGACAAATACTTGTGGAGTTCACACATAGTGAGAGTCCAAGATAGTAAAGCTTCCATGTTTTGTTTGAACTGAGACAGAATAAGAAAAGGTGCCACTGGAAGCATCAGATTATGTATTTTATGTGAACATCCATTTTAAAGTCTTAGGCAATAATTAAATTCACCACAGCGCAACAAGGACAGTCTTCCCACACATGCTATTTTCAAGGCCAGACATTGTTGCATTTATAAATTATATAAAAAGAGAGTCAGATAAATACACAAAATGTGTATTTCTGTGTGCTACCTTGATTATCTAAAAGGATCATAATAAATCAGAACAAAACCGTATTTTCTGTCTTAAAAAGGTTTTTTTTTTTAGCTAAACACTAACACTGTTCCAGATATTTAATATAGAATACTTAAGCAATTTATGTAATTTCTTATTTAACAGCAAGTGAAGAATGCTGATAAGCTAACAGATATTTTATTCTCTGCACTTACATTAGCAATTTTAGTGCAGGTTCTACTAAAACTGTATCAGCAGTAATAATTGTAGAATACCTATCAGAGCAGGAAGAAAGCTTATGTATCACAGTAAATACTATTATTACACACTCTACAGATAAAACAGAGATAAGGTTAATGTTTATGAAACAAAGCAAACAATATTTTTGTAAACATTTCTTTTAAAATACGTCTTGCAGACTTCAATATATAAACAGTGACTCTGAAGCAATTCATATTGTCTTATACTGCTTTGGATTCTAGAGGGCACAACTTATCTACTGTAACTAATTAGACAAGGGTAAAAAAGTAAAAGCCACTGATCGGTTTATTACAGCTTTAGCTGGAGGTGTTCAAAGTTGGAGGATGGATATCTGCCTGTTTTTCATTTTGTGAATACTGAGGCAAGCTGTGGAATGCATATTGCTGGGCACTAGATGTACTTCCACTCCACTGATGTTGATATTTGTTGGCTACAGTATACAAGGTAGCAACACATCACAGGGAATGCTTCCCAGTATATGGAATAGTGATAGCAGTTACATAAAATTCTCACTTGCAAATCCTACTGATGATTTCAGTGTGCTTGACTGATCAAAGAAGTCTTCAAAAAGTCTGTGCACACTCACTCATCCTTAAAAGACTGTGTAGACCTAGCAACCACCTACATTATAGAAAAGTGATACAGTCTGAAAAAGACTCATTGACTGACTGTTATTACACCACGCTACACACCCCAGGAGCCATGAACTGAATTTCCAGGGCTAGGAGCTAACCCTTTGGCTATAATTTCAATAATAGCATGTAGCTTTAGAGAACTTTGCATTTAAAATCAAGAATCCTATTGATTCTTTCTTTCTCCCTCCCATTTTCAAAATCTTGAAAAGAAAGCTCATGTCTCTCCCTTACAGTTTTAATGTCAATAATGATAAAATTGACTCTTTTTTTTTCTCATTGGGAACACTGGAGTAGTATCTTCCTAAGTTTTTCTGCTGTATATCATGCAATTAGGTGGTGTTTCTCTTACTACTCTTACTAAAAGGTACTGAAAAATATTGACAGATAAGATGTATCTGCTCTGAGAAGGCAAAGGCTTTTAATATGATTTTTCTGACACCAAAGCATCAGTAATACTTCAGCTCTTTCCCTGACCTGCACTTGGGATGCAAAACAAAAATTTCAAAGCACAGAGAAACTCATATAAAAAAATAAACTCATATAAACTCATATAAAAAAAATAAAAAGGAGAAGTGCAGAAATGGGAAGCTGAGAAGTCTCCTAAGAGGATTTAATATTAAAATTAATTCTTTGACATCAGTCAAAGAATGAAATATAAGTAAAGGAACTTGACTGCACAAACCGGTATCTACAACATGATTGTTAGGTCTAGCAAGTTGCATCTACAGCACTGTAGCTCCAAGAAACACCAAAATGCCCTGCCACTTGAGGTGAGGCTGGACCAGGCCCTGGCCTACCTGATCTAGTTGTGGATGTTCCTGTTCATTACAGGAGAACTGGACAAGATGACCTTTAAAGGTCCCTTGCAACTCTGAGTATTCTGTAAGTCTGTGGTACTATGACCTTTCCTCATCATCAGCCTTTGAAGATGTCAAGTTACTCAACTCATGATGTTGCTTTGGGTTCCAGTTTATACACTCCTCATCCTAAATGCTTCTCCTTAGAAAAGACACATAAAAGACATGTAATCTTATAAACTCTACCTTCTGTTTCCTGTCTGCCTTCTTGCAGATTTTCAAGGTAATCAAGATGTTGACCTTTATCTTTTCCTGAAAAATTATCTTCAGTTGCTGCTTTCATTTTAGGAAAACTAAAGGACCCTTCACCACAGCAGACATAATCATAAACTATTTGGTTGGATTAAATCATAATACACTGGAAGAAAAATGATGTCTTAAAGCAACATACAGTTCAACATACAGTTCATGAATCAAAATCTCCTACCTTAAAGATTATTTTGTTTTGGTTTTATTTATGCTCATCAGTTTTGTTCACATGGTACTCCCACCCACAGCTGTGTCAGCTTGATCTAGGGCAGTGGAACATATTGCAGCATGAGAAAAGGGACATGCAATGCGAGAGAGAGTCAGGACTGCCTGAAAGCAGAGTTTCTACTTCAATGTGCTTTTTTTCTTAACACAGCTATTTCATCCATTTATAAAGCACATACATGCACAGTGAAGCATTTAACATAGTTCAGCATGTGTGTGAAACTACACTTTGTCTCTTCCTCAGAGTGGATATGGCTAGTTAGGAAAATAGCAGACTCTTTTTTTCAAGCTGGGTCATTTCCTTTGTCTGCCTCACAGAACTTAAACTTCTGACTGTCTGTTGGCAGAAGGCAAGGAACAGCGGTCTGAAGACTGAGGAGAGGAACAACCAGTGGTGGAAGTTTTGGTAGAAGATAAAAGACTGAACTAAGTTATTCTACCTGCAGACTTCACATCATGAACCTAGAGTCTAGGAGAAAAGGTCAACAGAAAACTTAAAGTGCTTTTATTTTATTCTGACCAGGCGGCTTTTGGACCATGTGGATTGTAAACATCCATGCCTTCCTCCAGTCCATGTAACTAAGAAACATGATAAAAATCCCACGAATTTCCAGGAGAGACATTTAGCTGCTGAGACATTATAATTATTCCTGAAGTTTAAAAGTAATAACTTCCCTTTCAGTCAGCAAGTGAAAGAGAACTTGAAATAATTCTTCAGAACAGATCACGTATTTTTTTTCAAGAGGAGAACATTAGCAATGCTTTCTCCATAGAACTAAAGGATGGAAAACAAAACCAGAAAACGGTGCACCAGTCTGCAATGCCACTCGATGTACACAATAAACTGGGGCTTGCATATTACGAATAGAGGCCACAGTGTCTGAAATGACTTTACATAAGCTCTGTAAATTACTTTTTAAATGTCCTACATGCACAGTAATGTATTCATGGGGCTTCTGAACGCTTTGGTTCCCTCTCTCATCACTAACTGGCGCAGCGCATCATTTACATCCCAGATTCTGACTACAGCTTTGTCTGCTCTGGGAAATGAGCAGCATATCTCAGACTACCTTTTAGGTTGCAGGATATGACTCTAATTAATGATAACACACATAAATTTATCAGGCTTAGGAAATCGGAGATTTGAATGCTTGTCTTTATCAACAAATTATGTCTGGTTCTTCGTTACGTGCATGTTTTCTATTCAAGCATCAGCATTAGCATTAGACTCACTAGCTCCTTTTACGAGTGAACCATGCCTTCAGTTCTCTCAAATCATTGGTAATCTTCCCTTATGAGTTTTTCTTCTGGTCTTTGAAATAAAGCAGAATGTACTTGCATTTATTTCTTTGGTGTGAATAAGCTGAAAGACTGAATTTTCTCAAAAGAGGTTTCGTTACAGAGTCCATCTTGCACACAACTATTACAACAAATAAATTGTGTGTGTCTGTATGCCCATATGCACATGTGCCTATCCTGCCTGCGAATGTAAACATACATATATGGAAATATATCTCATACATAAATGACAAATGTTTTCTTCTGTGAATCCCACTGTCATCTATTTAGCCACCATACCCAAGGGAGGCAATTATCCAGGGTAATCTGTAAATGCACAGAAAAGCAATAAATAGTAGGTACTAGGGTTTAAAACTGGGAAAGCCCTATCAGTTTACTCTGAGGAAATCTCCAAGCACATTAAACACAAAATGTGTGGTTTTAAATAACACAGCACAGACTTGAAAAGGGTCTGAAGGCAGCACAAGTCAGATCGTGGTGTTGTCATAGCAACAGACATTGAAATTCAAAATATGAAGCACAAAATGGGGGTAGGAGAAAAAGAAGGGTAGAAAACAGAAAAATATCAAGTAATCATGAAATTCTTTAAAAAGAATACGAAAATAAGTCTTTCATGACCAATGATAGAAATAATTCAAATATACTTATTCTCCCTATTACTGCTTGCATTTGTTTACTTTTTCTATACAACAATTTGAAAATGCTTTATAAATATTAATAATCTACACCTCCTGACATCCCTCAAGGAAACTATTAAAGTTACTATTTATAGATAGAAATACTGAGGCAGGGAGAATAATGAGCATTATTCAAGTAGAACGCCTATGGCAGAGGTGAAAAGGAGAAGTTCATCTGTTTACTCTGCTCTTCGCTCACATGGTCTTAATTTTATTGCTTTAACATGCTTAGGTTTTATGATGTTATTCTCTAGATATGCAATAGAAGAATCAGAGTAAATTTCATGCATTTTCATAATAGCGGTAATAACAGTACTCTGTAACTGACACAAAAGCTCCAGTGCTTTTCCACAGTGTCTGCAGTTATTAAAATCTTTCCACAGTATTTTGTTACAGTAATAATCATAGTAAATATGGAGAGAATGAGTAAATAGTAAACTTCAATTTTTTTCTCCAAGATTTACAATGATACGGGAAAAGATACTCATTCACGCCTAACTCATCAAGGAACTGCAGCAAATCCATCTTAACAGGAAAGAATTAATGCGTTGTTTTTGAGGATTGAAGAATCTTGTTGGTCAAAAACTTGAGATTACCAGAGATTTTTTCTTTTTCTTTTTATCCCTCACTGACATCCCTTTGCAAAATTTTATTCACTATAACTACTTCCCTGTATTACTGACTTGTGTATAATAGAATTCTAAAGTCTATCCATGAGATTTTTGATGTTGAATTTTGCAATGACTTCCACGTTACTTTAGCATCTTGAAGGAGTGATAATGAGGAAATTTCCATCTCTCTCTGTTTCCTACATATTTATTTCCCTTCCAGGCATGTAATTTAATTTGAAGTTGCAGTCAGTCTTCAAGTAATATAACACTCCAGTATCTGTCTCCTATGAATAACTTCAAAGTTTTTCAACATGAGTATCAGAAATAGGAACCAGATAACTTGCATGTAGCATTCAGGAAGTTTAGGCAATGAGCAATAAACAAAGAAATTAGATAAAGGTAGAAAGGAAGCTTTCAAAATTATGAAAATGTGCTGACTGAGCTATGGACTGGCAACGTACCAGAAGACTGCAGAAAACAAACAATTGAACAGACAAAAATACAAAAAGAAAACAACTACTGAAACCTAGAGCTTGGCTGAGTAGAACAAGACTTTTCCTACTTAGGAAGCAAATACCCTGGGATGTCTAGGGTCATGATGACTCTCAATGGACTGGGTCTATTCTAGGGTCACAAGGACTGAAAATCATCTTGTAATTAGGAAGCTAGCAGAAATTAAAGCTTGAGTTTGCAGAGGACGAGTAGTGTGAGAGATGATGACAGCACCAAGGTACTAAACCAAGTTCGTCATGTTATTTTCACAGACAGATACTACAGCTTCATCTAGTTTGACCAGGAAGAACTCTGCCTGGTAGGTGCTGAGGTGCTGTACCACAGACCTCAGCATCTGTCCAGGAACTCACTGAGCTCCTCTCGTGCTTTCTGTATTTTCCATCCAGGTCTGAAGCCATATTTCTGTTACCACTGTCCATACTAGCAGATTCAAGGTAGTGATGTTGACCAGCTTTACTTCAGCATAAAACTACGGATTTAACTTGAGTAGGAGCAAAGTGGGGAGGCAGGAAGATAGCATGTTTGGGAATTCTGAGAGATTTCAAGTGAGATTTCTTTCATTTTCCTGATTCTTTTCTTCTTCCTTTAGATACTTGCAGGACTCCAGCTCCTCTGCTCCCTGAGAGGGACAGAAGAGATCATGCATGGCACTGAGTGGTGAAAACAGAAGACTGTATTTGCATTCTGGTACAAGTAAACAAAATGAACAATCTGAATTTCAAACAAGCTTGCATATGTCGGCACTACACTGCAGTGACTGTAGTACAGGCCTCTATGTATGTATTTTTTTCTTTTTACTGTAATAACTGTGTGTACTAGTTTTCATCCAGTTCTAGGCTCTACGGGAGAGTTAATTAACCAAACTACACACATAGTCATAAAAAGTCTTCTTTGGCCTTCTAAAAAGCTGACTGAAGTTATATGCCCAGTACAATAGGATACAAGATAAGTCTGAATGCAGCTGAAAGCAGACTAAGGCTGTTTGTGCCTGTGTCTTTCATAAAATCATCAGTAACTTTAACGAAAATCGAGTATTACTATCTAAACTAACTTTTTTCAATCCTAAGCATTACATGGTTGAAAGGTATCCACAGGCAGAATACAACTTAAACCACCAGTGCTTTTTCTACACGTTGGCCTAAAAACAAATCCCAGCTCAGGAAGCCCTGGTTTGGAACAGTGGTTGCTCTGTCCACGTCCAAAAGCACTTCCCAAAGCACGAGCAGTACGATTTACACCTTTATTTGCGCTGTTTATCTTCTCGATGGCGCCCCAAACCCCATGACCTTCCAGAACCGCTTCCCCCCGCCCCACCCGCTGCCGGCGCCAGCCGGGGCAGGCACAGGGCGCGCCCACGAGCGCAGCCTCCGCCGCGGCACGGGGATCCTGCCCCCACCCACTGACCGACGCCGCTCCGGCCCCGCCCCTCCCCGCCTCCAGCCAATCGAATCGCCCTCTGAGCAGAGGGGCGGCAACTGTGGCTCCTGTTCCACTCTCTGATTGGCCGGCGGCCGCCGAGCGTCACGCGGGGGCGGAGAGCGCCAGGAGTGGCTGAGGGGGAGAAGGCAACCGGGAGCTGGTTCGCCGCCGCCTGTCACGTGGTGCCGGAGAGGTTGTGACGCCCGCCGTGGCGGAGGGGCTCGGCTTGTCAGGTAGGTGGGTGCCGTGCGCGCCGCCGCCGGGTGCCCGCGCCCCGCCACCAGCGCCGGGCCCTCGGGGAACGGCTGCCCGCCTCGCGCCCTGCCCGGCTTGGCCGTGCCGCGGGGAGCGGGAGTGCGGAGCGGGTAGGGCAGGCCCGGCCCGGTCCGGCCCGGCGCGGGGCTTCACGTGCGAGCGGGGAGGGGCGGGGCGGGGCGGACGCCGCTCGCGGTTCCCTCCGAGGGGGCATCCAGCCGCCTCGCCCCCAGCCCGGCCCGGCGCGGGGCGGTGGCTCCGGTTCCAGCCCGCCCGGCGGCGGCGGCGGCTCCGCCCCGCGAGCCAGGAGGCGCGGCGGGCGCCATCCCCGCCCCCGCCCTAGGGACCGCTGCCGGGGATGGGGGGTCCGAGCTCGGCGGGGCGGACAGGAAGAAGACAGCGCCCGGCGGCCGCTCTGCGCTTTGTGGCCACCGCGAACGCCGCGGTCCGTCCCGGCGCTCCTTGTTCCCTTCTGGCCGTGCCCTGCGGGCCGGAGGCTTCTTAGCTCCTCGCAGGTTCGGGCCGCGGTGTGTGTGTGTGTGTGCTCAGAAGCCACTCCAGGCACATAGAGCGTCACCTCCTCGGGTTGGTGTCTAGAGGGGCACCGCAAGCTAGCGTGTTTGCTGCTTGAAGATGAAGCACGCAGGATGGCATCACCTGCTCTTTTCCATGCTTGGGTGCTTCTTTTCCATTGAGCATACTCACCTGTGAGGACACCTCTGGGTTTGTTGCTCTCTTCAATAGCCCGTTTTCTGTTCTAAGAGGAGAAAAAGGAAGTGAAACCTCCCAGCAACTTGACATAACTTTACCACACTCTTTAACAAACTTCCTCAGGATGACTGATGCGCAGCCCTGACTTATCTACAGCATCTTTGAACAAGCTGCAGTGTGGGCCACATCTGAAACTTTTGATTTTCAAGACCAGAATAATTCAGTGGGTGTTATTTTAAGTGTGCTGACAAGGTCATAGGCAGTAAAAGCATGTTTTCCAGCAGAGAGCACTGACACGATGTGCTGTGTGTGCGAGTCTTTGGAAGGTGTCAGGAGGTAGGAAGTTGATACCTGTAATCTGCCCACAATCGAAACAAGTTGCTACTGATGCACATGTTATGGTAATGATTACTGTTAGTGAATCAAATACCCATTTTCTCCCTTTTATCTGTTATGATACACTATCAGTGCTGCTGCAACTTCAGGATGCCCAGTTGTGCAGTGTTACCCCCAGAGGAGCTGAGCTTTGAGGGGTAATTCTTAGAAGGGAAAGATGAAGACTTACATGTGCAAGGTTCTTGTCTGACTGACCAAAAGCTTGGTAAGGCCTTAAGGTGCATCAGGGGAGGTTCAGATTGGATATTAGAAAAAGACTCTCATAGAGTGAGCAGTAATGCATTGGATAAGGGTCCTCAGGGAGGTGGTGGACTATCTCTGGAGGTATTCAGGAAACATATGCATGTGGCAGTCAAGGATATGAGCTGATGGACTAGATGAGCATAGAAGTCTTTTCTGACCTTTCTGACCTCTGACTTATGGTTCTATAATTTTATGATTTAATTGTCAGCAAGACCCTCAGAATCAGAATGATTTGGGTTGGAAGGGACCTCAAAGATTGTCTGATTTCAGCCCCTTTGCTATAGCAGGTTTGACACCCACGACATCAGGCATTAGATCAGGCTGCCGAGAGTGTTGTCCTGCCTGACCTTGAACAACTCCAGTGATGGGGCATTGACAACTTCTCGGGGCAGCCTGAGCCTTCCCTGCTTTCCCTCAAGTGTAACTTCATTCATTACTGAATCTCTTAGGAATGTTCTCCTTCAGTTGGTGTTCGGACTGCTGTTAAGCACATCTGAAATCCTTCTGTCACTTGACTGTGAGCACAGACTGGGGCAAGGGGTAGGAGGATTCTAAGGCAGGCTGATATGAAAGAAAAGTGGGCCTTCCTTAGGAGAGCACAAGTTAACGTGCTTCTGTAATGAAGAGAGTGAACTCAAGGAAGCAAAAGCAACTGACTGTGTGCTGTGTTAGCAGGTACTGCAGTTTTATTGTGCTGAAGGCGTTCTGTGGTTGGTTTGGTGCCTCTCAGCATTCAGAAGGGTTTGCTGACAGCAGACAGGCTGGTTCTAGGCTCCAGCCCCAGGCAGGCTTCCCGTGGCCTGTGCTCTGCCTGTGCTGAGACCCCACTTCCTGCCTGCTGCAAGGGGAGATGGGCCGTCCTGTTGGCCCATGGGCTGGCAGCTGGCCGGGGCTGCGCCTTACAAGGAGGTGGGCGAGCTGCATGAGGTCACCGCTTCACAGGGAGGAGGATTTTCTACAGTGTGTGGGAAGTGGGTCTGGAAGAGGAAGGGGGAGTCTTTGGCCAAGAGGAGGGAGGAGGAGCAGCGAGAGGAGAGCTGAAGTTCACTTCTGCAGAACTGCATACGCCCTCTTATCTGGAGATAAAGGAGCCCGCCTTCTAGTACTGCTGAGTCGCAGTTTTTATGTTTTTGCCTAATTGACGTGGGTTTAAAAACTTGAGTAAGGAGGCTTGTTATACAGGAGAGAGAGACTTGGGATGGTTAAGTATTTGGCATTCAATTAAGGAGTAAAAGGATTTAAAGTACTGTATGTCTAAATATGCATGTTTCTGCTGTATTACATTTGCATTAGGTAACTACAGTGTCTTAGGAAATATTTATTTTGAGAATTATTAATAGCAGATTATTGGAATTCATGGCTTTGTTTTTGGATTTTAAGAGAGGAAGGTTACCTTTATTTTTAAGAGGTTCGTGTGTGGTGGAGCACAGTGCCCAGTGCATGGGAAGTGCTTAACATGCAGGGTGTATCTATAATTACTTTTTTTTTTTTCTTTAAGGACAACTTCTTGTGATGAGGAATTTGGATTGCCTTCATCTCATATCATGAAATCACATTTCAGGGTACGGCTGTAATTTTTTATTATTTTAACAAGTTCAAGTACAAAGTTAGGTTTGTTTCAAGTGCAGTGAGTCTGAAGCAGTCAAGAATTTCTCAGTGCTGGGTGTTTCTCTGATGATTATAAGTTCCTGGTAAATCTGTGCTCAGTGTTGTTAATAATCTGAGTGATTGAATTGTACTGTATCTTCTACTGTAAGTCTCAGGCCACTGTTTTCTCTACAGTCACCAATTTCCTTTACATTACTACCTTTCTGCACTACATGGAAAGTGCCAAATGGTTTAACTTCTGTTTCCAACTCTCCTTCCCACATCTGAGCTTGTTACTAACCAGCGCACGTGTGGTTGACACAGCCAAGCACGGAGACAGCTCCTTATGCTCATTGCTGTTCTGTGGCTTGGTGACTGTTCTCTTGCCAGGAGTACTAGTGTGTCAGAGCTCCTCATCTCTGAGATGTCCTTTCAAGCTGATTAATACATATTTCTGGTTGCTTAGTCAGTCATGTCTGTGTTGTGAGCTTGCTCCTTGGGCAGCAGGGATGTTTGGTTAGGCTTTGTATTGTGATTGTGCTTCTTTTCTGCTGAGGGCAGGGGTACTTCTTGAGCCAGGTCCTGCACTTTCTTGTATGGATGAATGTGGTGTAATAGCAGTAGTTGTATGCTTTGAGATGTTCCTGTATTGACACAGTCATACGAAACTTCTGACTGTTATGGGAAAAATGTCATTTAGTATATGCTTTACAGTATTGCTTTCACAATAGTGTCCATTTGGAACTACAGTCTCACTAGATGCCAATCATGAAAATGCGTAATGAATAACTACTTAATAGTTTATAATGTTTTGTATTTTTCTCAGATCTTGGTTTGAAGACTGTCCTTTCACAAGGACTTTTGTAATTTTCATCATAAAATCTTAGTGCCTCCAGCCTTTGTTTCATATTACGGTTTTAGAAGCTATTTATTTTAACCAAAGGAGCTGAGGCATGAAGAAATTAATACTTAGCATCAAAATAAATTACCACAATTAAGGCCTAATGAAAAATCAATTATCTTTTAAATAGAGGCAACCCATGCAAAGTTTGTGAATTGTTCACTGTTACGCAGAACTCTGAGGCAGAAGAAGAAATGGAATCCAGAGTAATGTTAATGTGTATTATTCACAAATGGTTTGTTCTTTGAAGCTGCCCATTTAGAAACTGGGAGACATAAAATTACAGTGGTG
Organism: Cyrtonyx montezumae; assembly: GCF_038088225.1. Taxonomy (NCBI): domain Eukaryota; kingdom Metazoa; phylum Chordata; class Aves; order Galliformes; family Odontophoridae; genus Cyrtonyx; species Cyrtonyx montezumae. Next base: position 7,938,136 of record NW_027072035.1, read on the forward strand.
GCATTTTGTCACCTCCAGAGCACTCCATGCTCTAATAAATGAGTCGAGCATTTACTGGGGAAAGAACAGTGGAAGTAATTAGATGATCACGTAATGCTTGTTCTAGAGAGCGTGGCATTTAGGTTTTCATCCTCAATCTGTGAATCTTTTAATTTCACTACTTGATTTATCAGCTCTGCAGCTTTTCTCCAGCTTTGTTTATGATGTTTTGTTTTAGAAAAACTGGAAAATCTGATTCCATACTTTCACAGCATAGGTTCATAGGTTCATAAGGTTGGAAAGGACCTACAAGATCATCTAGTCCAACCATCCTCCTATCACTATCCCTACCCAACTACTAAATCAAATCCCTTAGCACCTCATCTAAACGCTTCTTGAACAGCGCTAGGGATGGTGCCTCAACCACCTCCCTAGGCAGGCCATTCCAGTGCCTGACCGCTCTTTCAGAGAAAAAATGTTTCCTCAGGTCTAATCTAAATCTTCTCCGGCGCAATTTGTGGCCCTCTTGTCCTGTCATTATTTATCAGGGAGAAGAGGCCTACCCCCTCCTCACCACAACCCCCCTTCAGGAAGTGGTAGAGTGCAATAAGGTCTCCTCTGAGCCTCCTCTTCTCCAGACTAAACAATCCCAGCTCCCTCAGCCGCTCCTCATAAGACTTGTGCTCCAGACCCCTCACCAGTTTTGTTGCCCTTCTCTGAACACGCTCCAGGGCCTCAATGTCCTTCTTGTAGTGAGGGGCCCAAAACTGAACACAGTACTCGAGGTGCGGCCGTACCAGAGCTGAGTACAGGGGGATGATCACCTCCCTGCTCCTGCTGGCTACACTATTTCTAATACAGGCCAGGATGCTGTTGGCCTTCTTGGCCACCTGGGCACACTGCTGGCTCATGTTAAGCCAAGCATCAACCAACACCCCCAGGTCCTTTTCCTCTCTACATTCTTCAAGCCATTCTGCCCCAAGCCTATAGCATTGCATGGGGTTATTATGGCCAAAGTGCAGGACCCGGCACTTGGTCTTATTGAACCTCATCCCATTGAGCTCAGCCCAGCTGTTCAGCCTATCCAGATCCCTCTGAAGGGCCTCCCTACCCTCAGGCAGTTTGACACATCCTCCCAACTTGGTGTCATCTGCAAACTTACTGAGGGTACACTCAATCCCCTCGTCTAGGTCATCAGTAAAGATATTAAACAAGATGGGCCCCAAAACTGACCCTTGGGGGACACCACTCGTAACAGGATGCCAGCTGGACTTAACTCCATTAACCACTACCCTCTGGGCACGGCCCTCCAGCCAGTTTTCCACCCAGAGAAGAGAGAACCTGTCCACACCACGGGCTGCCAGTTTGCTCAGGAGAATACTGTGGGAGACCGTGTCAAAGGCCTTGCTGAAGTCCAGGTAGACTACATCAACAGCCTTTCCCTCATCTACCTGTCTGGTAGTCAGGTATATGTCACCCAGTCATAGAAGGAGATGAGGTTGGACAAGCATGACCTGCCCTTGGTGAACCTGTGCTGGCTGAGTCTGATCCCTTTAATGAAAGCATGTTGAAACTTACATTGTTACCATATTTACATGGTTTGCTGTTTGTACTGAGAATGGCAATAGGAAGTTGTTTTTTTTCTCTGAACAAAACAGACTGGACTGGAATACTATGAATATTATTTTCTGAGTATTTAATAAAGGCAGGGATAAGTTTATTGAATATTTTATGCTTAATGCTCAGACAAATAACATATAATTAATATTTCAGCTGATGGTTGTGACAAATGTTTTTGCAGCCAGTTTCAAGGAAAATCATTTTAGAAAGCATTGAAGCAGAAGAACACACTCCTTTTTGTTGGTATAAATTTATTTGTTACGTGTTTAAGAAAAAACATCAGATGTACTCACAAAAAACTATGAATGGTGTACTTTCTCTGAAGGAGAGATGCCTTTTTTCATAATTTCCATAATATATATATGTATGTTTACCAGTTCAATTCAAAAGTCATGGTAACTGAAGCTGAGCAGATAAAAGGAAGTGCTTCGTTTGCAAATGCGCAAGAATGTTAGCAATTGAACGCTGGAGAAAAGTGGTTTCAGTGGAGCACTCCCTGGATAGGAAATTAGTTGGATGATCACAGTTAGAGAGTTGTAGTCAGTGGTTCAATGTCCAAGTGGAGACTGATAAGGAATGGAGTTCCCCAGGGGTTGACGTTGGGGCCAGTGTTATTTAACATCTTTGTAGTCAACACAGATGATGGGATCAGGTGCACTGAGCACATTTGCAAATGCCACCAAGCTGACTGTTGCAGTTGACACACTAGAGGGTGGGGATGCTATTCAGGATGAACCTGGACAGGGTTGAGAGCCTGGGCCCATGACAACCTCTTGAAGCTCAGCAAGGCTAGGTGCAAGGTCCTGCACCTGGATTGGGGAAATCCTGAGCACAGATACATGTTGGCTGGAGAATGGCTTGAGAGCAGTCCTGAGGAAAAGGATTTGGGAATGCTGGTTGATGAGAGATTCAGCATGAGCTGTCAGTGGGTGCTTGCAGGCCAGAAGGCCAATCCTATCCTGCATTGCATCAAGAGAAGAGTGACCAGGAGGTCGAGCGAGGTGGTGCTGCCCCATGCTCTGCTCTCATGAAATAAACCTTTATTACTGCATCCAGTTCTGGAGACCCAGCACAAGAATGATACGGAGTTGTTGGAGCAGGTTCAGAGGAGGGCCATGGAGATGATCAGAGGGCTGGAGAAGAGAAGGCTCTGAGGAGACCTTACAGCTGCCTTCCAGTACCTGAAGGGAGCCTACAGGAAAACTGGGGAGGGACTTTTTAGAAGGGCAGCTACTGACAGGATGAGGAGAAATGGCTTTAATCTGGAAGAGGGTAGATTTAGACTAGATATTAGGAAGAAATTCTTTACTGTGAGGGTGGCGAGACACTGCAACTGATTGCTCATTGAGGCTGTGTATGCCCACTCCATGGAAGTGTTCAAGGCCAGGCTGGATGGGGCTTTGAGCAACCTGATCTAGGGGGTTGCATCCCTGCCTGTAGCACGGGGATTGGAACTGGGTGATCTTAAAGGTCCATTCCTACCCAAACTATTCTGTGTATAATATGAAATGTGCAATTGAAAAACTGTGAAGAATTAAAGGTTCAATCTGAATCAAAGATTCAGAAAGGCCTTTCAGTACCCATTTCTGCCATTTGGACTATTGTGAATTTTGGAGCTAGGGTGGGAAATCCCTCATCAGTTAATGTTCTAAGTAAATCTGATTAACAAACTTATTTGACATCTAAAACATGATTTGTCCAAATTAGTTTTTTTTTTTTTAATTAATCAGAGAATTACATATATGTGTAAACTTGGTCAGAAATGACAGTTTTATTCAGTCCTTGTCTTCCCCTGAAGCTTCTTGGTTTTCTGTGCTGCATGTGTTCTGACTTAGCTTTTAACTTGCTTTATGGGCACTCTGTGAAGGGAAATCTGCATACAGCTGATGCGATTGTTTCCTCTGATCCATGGTACAGATGCACACTGCAGCAGGTTTGCATTCTGTGCAGAGGAATCTTCCAGAAGTATTCCTGTATGTGTGTGTTCTCAAATGTAAGGCTTTATGTTTACAAGTAGCATGCAGTGGAACCTTGTGTGTTAAAAACATTGTTCTGTTGGGCTGTGACAGGTTGATCTCTCATGTTCCACTACTTCATCGTCATGTTATGGGTGCAAAGAGAAAGGTACACACCAGTTGTTTAGAAGTTCTTCCAAGCAGGCTAGGGGAGCCTGGAGATGTGGATGTGGTTAGCCTGCTTTCAGAAGGTGAGAGTGGTAGGCATGTGAAAAATAAGAATATCATCAGTTGGTCTGGGCTGTGTGCAATGTGGTCTGTAAAGACGTTAAAGATTTAGCTATTTAAACAGATGATTGTTGCAGGTTGTTACAACAGGATAGCTCACATCCTACTATATGTTTTTTCTTAGAATAAATTAGGATTTCAGATTTAAATATGCAGTTAGTTGAATTCTCTTAAAGTGTCCCAGGGAACAGTAATGCAGCAATTCACAGAGGGACTTAAATAATTATTGCATAAAATACAAGCATTCTTACCATCTTTTTTTTTTTTGGTTTGTTTTTTTTTTTGAAGAATCACTGTCAGTGGTTCTGTGTCAAGAAGAAATTTGTCTTAATTAATAAAAAAATTAGCTGCTTGGTATCCGATCTGGAAAGAATACTTCTGACATGTAAAGTAAAATACTAGCGGAAAAAAACCAAACAACTAACAATCTGCTGTTGTAATAAATTTGGTTAGACTGAACTTACATATTCAAACACATTTCCACACAAAGAGTTTATGCATCCTTTTACTGTTCTTGTACACTTCAGCATCATTTTTTCCAGAGACATTGGAGATTGAATGTCCTCAACTTGTCACAGTATGTTATGTATGTATTATGTATGTTACAGTATGTAACAGTATGTTATAATATAATCAAATATAATTAAAGCTTAGTTCGTTTTTGCATCTTCAAATGAGTTGTGTTTCAGGAGTGTTCTTTATAACTGGGAAGGAGGATGATATCCAAGTAAAACTGACTCAACCTGAAAAAGTGGCATGGCTTTTTCCATGTATCTTGAGGAGTTATATGTTTGTAGAGTGTTTGTATTAAAATTTGATATGCATCTGAATTTGAACTGCAAGAACAGTATTTGAGGAGCTGCAAATGTCTGGTTCAGTCAGCTGTCTTTTGGGTGACTGCCCTTACAGTGAGAATCACTTTATCTCGTCTAAAAGAGTTGTTACCACAGTGAGCATCTTTTAGGATGTGGAGCATACAAAGGAAAAGTCATACAGATGAGTTACAGCAAATAAACATAGCTCTTCCAGATGACTCACAACCTTTTATCAAATCAAATTTATATGATTTATATCCTGCAATGTAAGAGTCTGGAAAATCAGCTGTGAGGAAGAGACTCTTCTTGGACTTGTGTTTCTCATGGGCAAGTTTTCTGTGTAAAATACCAGGAGGCAGGTCTACATTTAATGTGATACAGTGCCAAGGAAATAACATGACTGAATGAACTATGAGTTAGCTAGGCAGAGTGTTTGATAACGCAGAAGGATGTAGTTAGTTTAATGAAGGAGGAAAGAAACAGCTAGCACCTGATTCCTTTCTCACTTTCTTTTCAGCGAAGATAAATACTTGAAACTATATTCTTTTTCTCTCACTGAGACCAGTATTGTCATATATTACAAACGATTGGTGCGACTTTAGTCTAATTATATTTTGGCTCCAGGGAGAAATTCTGTCTGACATTGGGCCACAGGGAGAAAATAATACAGTTGGATCATAATAGCCCTGTGCAGCAGTGTAGGCCTTGGAAATGGGAGCTTAAAAGTTGACTATTTCTATTGAAACTATAACTGATACAAAGAGCATAATAACACTGTTTGATAGAGCACATCTCAGTTACAAAACACTAATTTCCAACGTATTCACCACCATTAACTGTGTGTTTTCACCTGCGATGAATAAGGGCCTGCATGCTGTCCTCATAAAAATCTGAACCAAAGGAGGTGACCCACTGTCCTCAAGGCTGAAACACTCCATCTACCACTTTACTGTGCTCACATCCACTGTTTGGTCTCTATCATAAATGTTCAGCTAGCATCAGTCAGTGTCAGAGGGTGACATTTTTTCTGCATGGAAGATTTCATTGATATGTATTGACATGTATTGCACATGCTTCATACGCACTTCAATGTCAGATGCCATTTTGTTAGTCTGCCCCAATTCTACCCTTCCTGTACTTCATCTTTGAGAATATATTTGAGTGGCCAGTGAGGCAAGGAACATGATTCTGCTTCTATGCTGTGTGCTGATGAGACCTCACCTGGAGTGCTGTGTCCACATGTGGAGTCCTCAGTACAGGAGAGACAGATCTGTTGGAGAGCGTCCAGAAGATTTTTTGTGGAGGGCCACAAAAATGATCCAAGGGATAGAACACCTCCCCTGCAAGAACAGTCTGACAGAGCAGGGACTGTTAGGCTTGGAGAAGGCTCTGAAGAGGCCTGAAAGTGGCCTGTCAGTGTTTAAGATCAGCTGTAAGATGGAAGTGGACAGACTCTTTAGCACAGTCCATTGTGATTGGTTTCAAACTAAAAGAGTGTAGATTTAGGCTGGCTATGAGGAAAAAATCCTTTACAATGGAGGTGGTGAGTCACTTGGAACAGGTTACCCAGAGATGTGGTAAAAGGTCTGTCCCTGTAGACGTTCAGGGTCGGGTCAGAGTGGGACTCTGAGCAAACTGATCTAGCTCTGGATGTTCCTGTTTATGATACTGGATCCACTCCACAAGGTCCACAGGGGACCTTTAAAGGTTGCTTCCATGTCTAAGGATTTGTGATTTTGTTTTCAAATTCTTTTATCAAAACAGAAACCATGAGTGCATATTCTTTGCTGCTCCGAGCCCTGAGTTTAGCCAATGTATGAGAACACAAACTGACTCAAACAAAGGTAAAAATTTGTGTTGCCCTCCCTTTGCCTTGCCCTGGTTTCAGCTGACACTGTGTTAATAGTGCACTGGTGAGTTGTTGCTTGATGAGCAATGGGCAGGTGCCTAGGGCTGTTCCACTGGAAAGAGCCATCACCTTTAAATTGCAGGATGGGGTGGAGTGCATTATGAGCCATGCTGGGCCACATAATGGCCTGCAGGCCATGGGTTGGACATGTCTACTTTAGATATTTATAAACATTAATCAGATCTTCCCTCGGTCTTATTTTCCTCAGGCTGAACAGACCCAGGTTACTCAGCCTTTCCTCGTGTGGGAGATGCTCCAGGCCTTTTATCATCTTTGTGGCCCTCCACTAGACTCCTTCTAGGAGATCCCTATCTTTTTTGAACTGGTGAGCCCAAAACTAGACACAGTTTTATAAATGTGGCCTCATCTGGGCAGAGTAGAGGAGGTGTATCTCTTCCCTTGACCTGCTGGCCATGCTCTTTTCAGTACGCAGCAGGTTACTTTCTTGGCAACAAGGGCACCCTGCTGGCTCATGGCCGACCTGTTATCCACCAGAACACCCAGGTCCTCTTCCATTGATTTTTTTTCTGCAGTGACGGGTTACAGGACATGAGGAAGTGGCTTCTAGCTGCGCTAGCACTGAAAGGGACTGCTTAAGGAAATGGTGGGAGTCCTTATCCCTGGAGGTATTGAAGGGATTTGTGATGCAGCACTATGGAATATGTTTTAGTGATGGGACTTGGTAGCTCAGCTTGGTAACCACCAAGCCTAATGATGATTAGCATCTTTGGGAACTTAAGTATAATTCTATGATTTTAAGCAGGTGAATATCAACAAATGAAACAGTATCTTCAACCTGTTCCTAACCAAGTAAAGATGATATCTAGTAGAATAAAAGAAAGTAGTGAAAAGGAATACCTAGCTGTGTATAGAACAAATGATTAGTAAACAAGCTTCCCACAGAAATGCAGTGGTTCAGTGTTGATTTTTGGTGCCCTTTTTGTTGTGCTTGTTTCCATCTTCACTATGCATTCTAGACCACTCTACTTCAAAATATCATATTTGACTTGCCTTTTGTTGTTCCTGCTTGTTTAGAAATTTCCTTAATACACCTGAAAATTGGCATGAGACACTGATCTCTGTGTTTTTTTTTCTTTCTGTTTGGGGCCAACTCTTCTGTAATTTCGGCATTACAAGCTTCTTTGTAGCCCCTCTCTTCTTTAGAAGGTAAAACCTTTGTACCATGAGAATAGCAGGACTGTCTGTACTTCTTCAGAAGACCTGCCAAATACATGAGATGATGATGATGATGATGATGATAAAAAGCAGATTACTGAATTAGATTATTTTAGGTTGGTAGTTCTCTGCTATTTATCAGTCTTCACCAGAAAATGCTGTTATTGATGACTTTAATATATTCATTTGAAAAAAAGAGAAATTTGGGATGGTGTTGGTCCATAGTTTCATTCCTGCTTGAATTAAATTAATTTTTTGAATATGCAGGATATGCACCATACACATATATGGATATGTATGAATGCATACATGCACGTACAGAAAGAACTGAGAGAGTCATGTCCTCAGTTCGATCAGTACTGTTAGAAAGATGGAACAACTACAGCTTTAATTCAGGATTTTGTTTTTCCAGTCTCTGAAGCAGATCAGAATAAGATGTTCTGTACCAAGTGTCTGTAATTGTTCCTCAGAAGCTATAGAACCTGCCATTCCAATTTTGAATAAAAATGCAGAGTAGCCATGATCAAAGGAAGACTATAAGACCATAGCTATAATGTGAAAAGCTTTGCAGAGCTCAAACATTTAAGAAGCTTGGGTATATTTGATCACAGCTTTTGCCGAGGTAGAATCGTCCTTACCAGCCTCATTCTGTTCAATCAGTTTTTCTGTTAACTTCTAACATGGAGATAATTGTTGCACCGCTGCTGGATACAGAGTTCAGAGGAAATTCTTTGTTCAGGTCCTTTCTATTCAGGCTGTGCTTTTCTTTGGCTTCCCTTGCAGACTGTAACCTAATTTAAAGGAAGTTTAATTCCTGGAAAAATACAGGAGGAAACCCTTCTTTATTTGTAGTCCTGTGGGAGGTAATAAGAAACTAGGTGCGTATCCCCTTTGTAAGTGAGTTGTGGGGTCGGTGTGTTGTTTTCTACGTTTGCCTCAGAGTTACTGGGAGTGCCACAGTGAGTCCTGAGGCACAGTGGCTGAGTACGATTGTGCCTAACCTGCAGCTGCCTTCACCTTTGTGTACATTTCTGCCTGCTGAAATTCAGTATCAGTCATAGTCAGTGATTCCAGCCCATTTCAGTCTGGTTGTGTGACTAATGGAGTGGGGGCACCCACATACTCAAGCCCCGAGATAGCACTAAAGAGAAAACAGAGTCGGTGAGAGAAGGGAGACAACTGATTTATTAAATATGATACCAGAATGTAAAATAACTCTATAATAAGATACAATTGAAATTGAAGTTAATAAATAAAATGAGAGAGTGTCCAAAACCAAAGGCCTTACTGTAATGCTGATGGCGAGGTGGCCAGGAGGCACACAGTGCAGTGATGAGCAGTGGAAGAGGCGATCTCATGGCTCCTGAGCCCTTTTATCTTTCCCTCTGAACAGAAAGCGGAAACAGAACCGTGAGGTCTTCTGGGATTTGTAGCTCTCTTCTGAGAAAGGTACCTGGAAGTACCACAGAACTGGAGCATTAACTCTTCATCTGCCAGTGCACTATATGATGTTTCAATGTGAAATACTGATAACAAAGATCATATAACCATGACAATCATCTGTCTTGCTGTTTGCCTGTGGCCGTTGGGTAGAATTTTCCTCATGGTGGATGCAAGCTTTGTTGAACGACTGCTCCTGGAGAGCACTTACTGTGTAACTCACTGCCACAGTGCCAGCTCTTGCTTGTTGTGTGTTCTTTAAAAGAGTCTGAGATGGTGCTGAAGTGTCTGGAGGCCAGGATGTGTGAGGAGCAGCTGAGGTCCCTGAGTCTGTTCAGCCCAGAGCAGAGGAGCTGAGAGGAGCCCTGATGGCAGCTGCAGCTCCCACAGGGAGCAGAGAGCAGTGCTGAGCTCTGCTCTGTGTGACAGTGACAGAGCCCGAGGGAACGGCATGGGGCTGTGCTGGGGGAGCTGGGGGTCAGGGCACCAGAGGGCGGTGGGTAAAGAACAGGCTGCCCAGGGCAGTGGACATGACTGTACTGGAGTTCAAGGAGCATTTAGACAGTGCTCTCAGGAATGGGGTTTGAATTTTGGGTGGTACTGTGTGGAGTCAGAGTTGGAGTCAGTGATTCTTGTGAGTCCCTTCCAGCTTGGGGTATTCTTTGGTTCTGTGATCTAACATAGAGCATGTTAACGATGTTTTCAGACCATAAGGAGCTGGGAGTGACTGCAGGTGTGGTGGAGAATGAGAAAGTCAGACCCTCTGGAACAAATCAGCATATGTCATTAGGTCAGCAGGAGAGTAGTGTACAGTGGGTCATAGATTGAAACATAGATTGATTATACTGTTGGGAAAAAAAAATAAAAAAAAACAACAAAAGCGCTAAGGTTTGAAAGTCGTATGAAGCACTCTCTGTTCTTAGCCCTGGAAATCCTCCACCAGCACTCCACGTTAGGTTTTGAACTTAACTGATTTGGTGACCAAATTTGAGGGAGTTAAGAGAGCTTCAGTGCTCTAGAAAATGATTTCAAATAAAAGACTGAAAGAATTAGAATTGGTTAGGCAAAAAATATTGTGCTCAAGTTGCAAGATATTCTCTTTTCTCTATTCCTAAGTCACAAGAAAATAAAATTTGATCACTGAGAAACTTCTTCCCATGCTAGAAGCAGGGGAATGCTAAATTGGAGAAGACAGGCTTGACAGAAGTCTTTCTGCTGTGGCATAGGTATATTTCTTTGGTGGTAAGGGAAAGATTTAGGTGGTGCTTTTAGATTGTGTTATGTGGTTGTTAGTAATTTAATCCCATTGCATTTGTTACTACCATTTACATGTGTGGAAACAATTCCTTCAGTTAAGCAAAAACTTTGTGTCTGAAGATATAATTCCAATCAGAGAGGAGTCTAAAAGTGGTTTTATTCTTTTTTATAAGATCACAACTGCTAGAATAAAACGTGATATTCAGCTAGCTGCAAGTGAGAGCCCAGTCTATGAATTTGGCTGTAAGCAATCAAGTGAAGTCCATCTATCTCAGTACTTGATGCTGAGAAAGAACTGTTGCTGCAGATGTAGAGTAGCAGTTTATCTGTCACGGTTTTCCTATTCGTGTAGTTTGGAGATGTCTGGAGGTGGACATTCTGCTAGTAAGATTTGTTAATGAATTTTTTGTAATAATTTTTGAACTTGTTTGTTTCTTGGTCTCAAAATATCTTTAGGCATTACGTTCATTTAATTATTTACTTGGTGAAGAAGTTCTTAAAAGCAACTTTTTAAAGTTTCATTTGATGTTCTCACATTCATCTGGGAAGCACTTCAGACATCTGATGTATCATGCCACTTTGTGCTATCACTTTTTTTTTTTGTACTTTGATCTGACGTACCATAGTTTTTGCAATTTTGCAAGCTAAAAAATTCTCTTTACTTTCTTTGTGCAGAAGCTGCTCCATACTCTGATCAATATTGCCTATACTTCATGTTCTTCATGAGATAAAATAATTAAGAGATGGAGGAACGCCATTCTTATGAGCAATTTAAGGATATATTCTCTGATGTTCTCCCATCCCTTTGTAAAAAAAAAAAAAAAAAAAATCCAACAAAAAAAAACCCTCTCTGATATTCTGGATATTTCCAAGCCTGACTACTTCAAAGCACTGAACAAATGTTTTTGAAGATGTATGCTCAGAGAAATAGAGGAGTTTTCTCCTGTGTGATGTTCATCAACCTTGAATGCTACGCAGCATTTACTGATAAGTGATTTCACCTGCTGTTTTACATGCCTGTTGCTCAGTATTCTGGAGTTTGTCTGCAGGTTTTTGTCACATAGCATCAGTTTTAACTGTTTTGTACTATTTTACAGACTTCAGGGTAGATATTATTTGTAGTGATAGATATTTAGGTGACCAATCCAAACACATGAAAGTGGCCTGGCACAGATTCTGATGATGCTTCTGACTCCTGTCACATGTGGATCTTTATTCCCTAAATCTCATGCTACAAGGGCTTCCGGTCTGTAACAACTTCCTGTTAGGTAATGCAGCTGAAACTTTTCAGATGTATTTTCTTTGCTACCATGTCTAACACCTTTGTCTGTCAGCTGCTTGATTTCCCCAGCAGCTCTTCGAATTGCAGTACATGACTTTTACAATCTGTATTGTATTCCAGTTTACAGATTCTTTAGTATGATTTGAACACCTTCCTCAGTTTGAAGTCAGACATTGTTGTACTTTTCCTTGTTAAGCTCAGGAAGAAAAAAGGGATTTATTTTCTGCTCTCCATTCTTCTTTACTTTTCTAGTCAGTAGTCACTTAAACTGAATTTTTTTGTATAATTAGTAGTTTGATTATTTCATACTTGGCACTGCAATGCTTCTATTGAACAGTGGCTGTGTTTGTTGAATTCTTTCTATTAATTTGTTATTTTTAAATGTTCCTGTGATACTTCAGGATGCTCCAAAATCTGACGTGATTTGCTTTGACTTCCTCAGAATAACTGAAGAAAACAAGAGTTGATCTAGATTTTCTTCTCTATCCTTATCATCATTCAATTCTCTCTTTTGTATCTTCATTGTCTAGTGGTTTATTGCACTGAGGAAGCAAGCTGTCTATACCTTTCAGTTTCTACTCTGAAGGAGGCTAGAAATAGTGATAATATTTTGTTATTGTCTTGTAGGTACCTATATGATTAGTTCACTGACAGATCTTTTATTCTTTTGTGTAGTGATTAGTATAATCCTATCAATTATACCAGTATTGGCTGGCAAGATTTTGTTACCGGTTTCAAATTCTACAAATGACCTCCATGTAGATGAAAACAAGCACATAGACATGAAGTCACTAGTAACCAGAATTACAAATAAAATAAAATATAGTAGTGTGCTTTATTTGTGTAGTAATGGACAAAAAATCTCCCTTCTGATGTGCTGAATTGTGTTTAAAAAGAAGATGCGCCTTTTACCTCTGTGCAGAGTGGAAAATGCAGCTTGTCTCTGTTTCAGAGGCTGCGGTCTGTTGTTTTATTTAGAAACACAGTTTTTGGAAAGGATTATTTTAGCAGATGAGATTCTTTTTGACAACTGCTTTCATTCAGACAGTGATAATAGTATGTATTTTACTTCTGCATGTCGTATCTGAAAGAGCAAAAAGTATTTTCGTGTACAGTGGAATTCTGACATTTCTAATTGGTTTATATTTGTGATGGAAGGACAAGAGCCAAATTTATGAGAGCTGTTTCAAAGGCAGTGCCTCCTATTTTACGATGTTGGCCCATGATGCCAGAGGTGGTCGCTAAGTAGAGGCTGAACCTTCCTACCAATATTCTGTTACATTCATTTTTTTACTGAATGACAGATGGCAGCACAGGGGCAGTGTGACAAACTGGTGTCTGAGATGGGAGCGAGTATGAAACAAAGTTGTGTCACTGAATTGGTCTATGGAGAAAAAATGGTGCCTACTGACATTCACCCACACTTGCTGAATGTTCATGGTGACCAGTGATGTGAGTGGATGTGAGTACAGTGAGGTGGTGGATGGTGCATTTCAGCAGTGACCACAGGTCACCTCCTCTGTTTCAGACTTCTGCAAGCATGGCATGCAGGTTCTTCTTCATTGCTGCTGAAAGTGCCTAGCTTGTGGTAGCTAATTTGTTGAAAACTAATGCTTTGTAGATGAGAATTTTCTCTGTCAGACGGTGTTTCTCTGTTCTTTGTATCAGTTCTAGTTTCCATGGAAATAAATGGGAGGCACTACATTTGGAACAGCCTACATATTGTAATGTTTTGCTCTTGGTAGTTGCTGGTAGAGACTTTCTTTTGTGGATTTAAACCCTGTGCTTTGCAACTTCTTGCAAGTATTAACTTCTTCTGTTAAAGATGGTGAATACTGCAGTGATTCTTATCTAGTGCATTTTTTCCTCCTTTCATATTACTGCCCATGACTGCTGTTTCCTTGCAGTGACTGAATGTAAGCGTTTCTTAAAGTCTTTCCTATTTTTGGTCATGTAGAATGAAGTTTTTGTATTTATATTAGGCAGCCCTCTGTTTCTAGAATGTCACTAAGTAACAAGAACGGAGTACTAAATAATATCTGCTTGAATGTTATTTGTTCACATTCTATCCTTTGTAAGATTTAAAACAGGTGTTCCAATATTAATGCTTTGTTTTGAACTTAGAAAATAATATGCAAAAGTTTCATGATTTAAAGTAGTATGAGATTGTATGCTAATGATTAAGATGAGGCAGAATGTATCATATAAAGAATAGCTTGCACTTGAAAGCCATATGCAAACAGTCTTTCTTACTACTTTTATTTTATATACTTTTTTACAGAAAACCTCAACAATTCAGCCTTATGTTGCTGTTTGCTTCACAGATTGCAATTCAGAGTTGCAGCTTGAAATTTGAGTGCTATAGTCTTTCTATCTATCTTTTTGCTATTCTATATATATATACACTAACTAGAGACACAAAAAAAATCTGTAGAAAAAAATTATGTATGTACTTGGTCCCTTCCTCATGTTGTGATTAGTTTTCTTACAGTCTACTGAAAATATTCCTATTAAGTTTTTCTTACGAATTTTATTATGAATTATGCCAATGAATTTTAGTTTCCCATGCTTTCATTTTCATTTTTCTTACTGATGGTTTTTTGATGTTTTTTTTCCCTGTTTTTATCAAGGGTAGAGGTCAACAATAAATAAATCTGTCTAATTGTCTTGCCTTAATATATAATATTATATAATAAATATATAAATATATATATATATATATATATATATTTTTTTTTTTTAACTGTGGTTAGAAAATGGAAAGCAGCGTTGAAATAAAACCTGAACTATTTGATTTCTTTTTATTTCAGAGAACTCCTGGAAAGTGAAAGTATATTTCTGAAAGTGAAAATCAGAAGTAGCAGCTGATGTAAAGAGGATCGTTACTTGGGGATATTTTATAAGGTATGTGCTCTGTATTTTGCAGAAAAGTAATCCTAAAAATAAGCTGCTTATTTTGCCATGGGTAGAGTAATATTTCAGACTTATTTTGCAATGATCAGGATGGGTTTATGTTGCTGCTTTGGATGTTTATTGGTGGCAGTAGCTCTGTGGGAGCATTAGCTCATCTCGATTGTGTTTGTACACTTAGCATCAAAGGCATGTGTGAAAAATGTCCTGTGTATGTGGTTAGCATAAGGAAATAGTAGTTAAAATGTATGTTTTATGTTTCATGATGTACCTTATGGGAGCAATTCCTACGCTAGGAGAAATTCAGTAGTCTAATTTTTATTTAGTGTGTGGATGGAGGGCTGTAAATGATTTGTTTCCTTGTTTTAATGTAGAATAATTAGTATAAACCTCACATTCAGAAACTGAGGTGGACTGTGTAACAAATTAATCACCTTTTATAAAATTGTTTTAAAATCTGTGTGGAAACCTTAAATTTGTGTTACTTCTGAATTCAAGTTCTCATTTTTTTTCTGTTTTTGCAATATTGTTAGCATTTCTAGAAAGGGACTTCAAAACCTGTGCCAGCCACAGTGATTTGGAACCTGTGTATGTTTAGAAGCATAGAGTTCATAGCGGAGTGAGAGTAATACTCTTAAGTGTACTGTTTCCATTCCCTCTCCCGGAGGTGCAGATGTGTACTATGCTTGTTTGTTCTGAATATAACTAGGAGCATAGCATGCTTCTGTTTTGTGGTTTTATCAGTTGTCTGCCTCGGCCTGGACAGTTCATCACTCATATTACAAAACCACAGGCTCAACTGATGGAGGGGATGCATTACTATTTTTAAGATAAGCAGTCACATTCTGAGATGTATTTTGTAGCGATGTGTTAGAGAGGACTCAAGCTATTAAGGGTAGGAGAGCATCCTGGGAAAGGATTGCTATACATATGCTGTTCTCTACTTGTTTGCTTTTTATCATTGTTAGGCTGCTGGTACCTTTCATCTGTCACACTACAGCCACTCTCATGTGTCAGGGGATAGATTGCAATCTTTAAGTGTGGATTGGCTACTTTCTTCAGTAGCTGGAATCTAGGAGGACTAGCATATTGGCTTTATTTGTTGAGTGTTACAGTATAGAAGAATTAAGTGACTGTTTAACATTTTTCCATTGTTCCTTTAGAATCATAGAATGATTTGGGTTGGAAGCAACCTTAATGGCTTCCAGTTCCAACTCTCTAGCTGTGGGCTGGGTTGCCACCCATCAGATTACCCGTTCAACCTGGCCTTGAATGCCTTAAGGGATGGGGTAGCTTCTCCAGACAATCTGTTCCAGCACTTCACCACCCTCTGAGTGCAAATTTTCCTCCTAACATCTAACCTAAATCTCCCATCTTTTAGTTTAAAACCATTCCCTTTCTTCTGTGGCCATCACACCCTTCACTTCTCCAATCTTATCAAGCCCAACTCCCTCAACCTTTCTTCATAGATTTTCTCTGGCCCGCTGGCCATCTTCATGTCACTCCTCCGGACACTCTTCAACAGATCCATATCTTTCTTGTGCTGCTTAGCCTCAGATCCAGATGTAGTACTCCAGAGGAGTCCTCATGAGGGCAGAGTAGATGGGTACAGTCAACTCCCTTGCTGTTCTGGCCACCCCTCTTTTGATGCAGCCCTGATACTACTGTCCTTTCAGCATGCTACTCGCTCATTTCCAGCTTCTCATCTATGAGGACCCTCAAGTCCTTCTGGGCAGGGCTGCTTTCAGTGACTTCTTCCAGTCTGTACACACCTGTAACTGTTTCCATCCTAAGTACAGCATGTTGCACTTAGCCTTTTTGAACCACATTAGGTTCACGTGAGTCCTCTTCCCAAACCTGTCCAGATCCCTCTGGATGGCAGCTCTTCCTTCCATTACATAAGCTGCACTATTCAGCTTGGTGTACTATCTGTGTCAAAAGGTACTGAAGAGCAGCACATTGCTGTGGTAGTGGCTGATCTGAGTCACGTACTGTCTTCAGTAACTTATCTAAATTTAGAACCGTTAGGGGATGGTTGCTCATTTGAGTGCATTGTTGAATGTGCATGGAGAGTTTATTACTTTTCAGTGATTAGTTTGTTATTTTGTTATTTATTAGAAAGAAAATGACTTGCTTTTTTGGAATTGGATCTGCAACATATTTTAACTATTAAAACTTAGCAAATATTGATTGACTAATTTGCAGATCCACTAATTTTAAAGTGGTAGTATATCTCAAAATGAAAACTAAACTAACTGAGGCTCATTTATCCTCTTTGATGCCACTTCTATGAAACATGGTAAAATTCACTGTGAGACTTCTTTAGATTGTGAAATGCAAGATGAATCTCATGAATGTCTACTGGAAGTAAGAAAGACATCTTCACAGTGAGAGCAAACAGCTCTTGAAGGCTTTTGGTTTTTTCTTTTGTATTAATTTGTCATACTGTGTTTCCATCTAGCTACTTCAAGGCATGATGCCATCTTAATTGTCTTTCCCTTTAAGAGTAACTATTCTTCCATGTCTTTCTGAGGGATTTTTTTCATAATATCCTTAACACTACTTCCCATTGATTCTACAGTAAATTGTTCTTTTATTTTCCTGTTGTGTTGCACAGCACTATTTTGCCACTGATAACAGTGGTCATGGGAAGTACAAGGAGAAGCAGGCCAGAGACAGCAGGCAGGCTTGTCCTCAAACTGCATCTCCCACTGCTGTGGTTGGAACAGAGCACCGGTTTGGTGTAACGTTGGTCTGACCCTGAAGTGCAGCTGTCAACTTATCTGTCCATGCTAAACAGGGAAATATTGTACCTGTAAAAATACCTGTCTGCATTAATGCCAGCTGTAGTCTCTTTTAACATTGAAACTTTGAATTAGGTTTGCATTATTAGAAAGTGTTTTAAGTACGGATTACATAGAAAATGTCTATTAAATAATCTGCTCTCTAAATCCTACAATTTTGACTTGCAATAACCAACTATATAATCCACCAGTTTTAATTGTTTCCCATATTAAATCGAAAGTGTTGGGTTTAGCTTCTAGACCATTAAGTAACTTGGATTTTGGGTATGTGTTAACTGCTTTTTTGCATCCATAATAAGACACGTAAAATGCATTTGAGATTGTCTGGATTTTTTGATTCAACATTTTCAAATGTTATGAGGGAACACAGAGGCTGACTTGAGAATCACAAGTGATAGAACTTTAATGTTGATGGCCTTACCAAATCAGTTTTATCAGTTTTGTGAAACAAGTTTTTCATTTGCTACTTCTGTCAGAGTGTGAAATAATTGAAAACAAAGATTGTTGTCTAGTGTGCATACAGTTCTTTTCTGAGTACTCAGGCATCTAGTATTGTAATCCAGAAACTCTACTACTTAGTAAAGAGAGACTTGGCAGGCTGTAGTGAGATGTTTCTATTGATTTTGTGTGATGTTGTTCCGTAGTAAGTCAGTAGAAGAAGAATTAAATATTACATGCTGAAAATGTTTCGTTCCTCCCTTGCCCTTCTGCCTCTTAACAATTCAAGGCCAGACTTCATCTGGAGATTCAGTTGATATCTTTTCAGAATCTGGGATGCAAGAAAATGAGCTTACAGCTTCTCTCGTTGCTAATGTGCTTGGCAATTTATTGAATGTAGTAAAATATGATAGGAGAAAAATGTGGTTGGACACAGAAGTAGGAGTAGATCTAGATAGTGCTGAAAAATCATTCAAGTCATGCTAGGAAGTACGTGCTGTAAGATTATTTCTTTAATAATCTTTAGCCATGAAAATGATTCAACTAATGCCACTAGTAAAACATAATTCATCCTTTTTGAATACAGCAGGTATAAATCATTTGTTGTTGCTGTTTATGACTGTACCATTTAGGAAGAATTTTGAATGTTATATATATGGCTGTGAAGTTAAGAACGTAAGGAAGCTTGTGAAAGGAAGCTTTAGGGTTACTCATATAACCTTTATGTCCCTCTATTGTGTATGTGCACGATAACACAGTGTTGCTCATATTTTCTTTATGGGAGCTTTTGTTTCTTTCATTAAAGAGCAGGGCTTGTGAACAGGTACGAAGTGGATGAGGCTTATTTCTGTAATTCATTGAAGAGCAAGGAACTCCAAGAGAATACTTTCTGGAGTCAGGCTACTGTGAAGATTGTTGTAGGTTCTTATGAAAGTTCCTGAAACTTTCTGTGGTAAATGTGTTAAGCCAATAATATTGTTATTCCATCTGTTCAGCATGGTATAAAATAAGCACTTTCAGAAGAAATTCTATTTTCAGGCTTTGGGAATGCCAGTATTGTCTATTATAACATTGACATCAATTTCTGTGTCTCAGTTTGCTGTGCTTTACTCCCACTTCACCTCAAGGGCTGCTAAGAAAATGAACTTGCTAATGTTATGAAAACATTGCTAGTTTGGGCAACAGTTTAAAGCTGGTCAAGGAATTAGTTCTTCTGCATTCACAAGCGCTAAAGAATCACAGAATGATAGAATGTCCTGAGTTGAAAAGGACCTCAAAGATGCCATGGGCAGAGTTGCCAGCCACTAGAGCAGGCTGCCCAGAGCCACGTCCAGCCTTGCTTTGAATGCTTCCAGGGGTGGGGTGCCCACGACCTCTCTGGGCAGCCTGTTCCAGTGCGTCACCACCCTCTGAATGAAAAACTTCAGCATCTGATATCTAACCAAAATCTTCCTTTAGTTCAAAAACATTCTCCCTTGCCCTTACCACTATCAGCCCTTGTAAATAATCGTTCCTCCTCCTGATTGTATGCTCCCTTCAAGTCCTGTAAGTCCACAATGAGGTTTACCCAGAGCCTTCTCTTCTCCAAGCGAAACAAGCCCAGTTTCCTCATAGGAGAGGTGCTCCAGCCCTCTGATCATCTTAGTGGTCCCCCCCTGTACCCATTCCCAGAACAATGCATCTTTCTTGTGCTGGGAGCCCTTGGCCTGGACGCAGTACTCCAGGAAAAGATAACTATTCTTCTGCAGGAAGGTTGGCTAGAGTGCAGGGCATTACTGAGCAGGCAATACATAGGCAGTGTCTATGCTGCAGTCTTGAGCTGTAATTGCTGTTTATGAAGTTCATCTTACCAAGTTTGAGGCTGATCAGTGTGTGAATGGGTTTTTGCTGTTTACACAGAAAACAGAATTCGGCCCATATTAGAAAAAAAAAATGCAAGACTGTGAAGACTGGAAATTACTCATATGTATGTTCAAGTCTTAAGTAATGTGACGGTGTGATTTATCGGTATAGGATGCTGATGTTTCAGAACTACCTCAGATGTGTGTCTTAGACCTGCAGCACTTATGAGATTGTCAAATGATGTATTGTGCAGCGAGACTGGTCTGCTTTGAGGGAAAACTCTGAAATGGAGAATGCTGCCCTAATGTGTTTATTGTGGGAGCAGAGGAAGGAGCCTGGTTTGGGGTATTTTTTGACTTCTGGGAGATTGGCTCTCACTGTTAACAGTGTTAAGGAATGATCTAGCTAGTAGTTTTCTAGTTATCCATTTACTGTAGATGCAGCACCTGAGAACTGATGGTTTATTCAGAATTTTTTGTGTTCTTTAGACAGTACCCATATAAGCCAAATATTTCAGGTCACCAGTAGTGAAACAGTATGATGGCAGTTCTTGTCATGTGCATAAATTTGTATTTCTTTGCTTAAATAAATTGGTCTTCAGAATCTCATAGGTACTTTATTGCGTTTCCTCATTACTCCAGCTCCAGTTAGGGAATTTCTATTATACAGCTGTGTTTTACTTAAGGGAAACTGGAGGACACAAACTGATATTAATTAGCTCAGCAGTTGAAAATAAAAGAAAGGGCACGAGATCTCTTTCAGTTATAGCTTGGTCTTTGGTTCTCTGATATTTCTCTTGATTTGCTTCAAGGTGACTTGGTCTTGTGGGTAGGTCATTTCTATTTTAGATGTTAATAGGTGTTCTTTGTAAAGTTTTTTTTTTAGTTTGTTTCTCATGAATTTTGTTTTGCTTTCAGATGTGGTGAAGAGCCTCTGTTTTCACCCGCTCAGTTTATAGTGCCTTAAAAATGGGGTTTGGAAGTGACTTGAAGTATTCTCATGATGCTTTATTAAAACTGCAAGACTGGGAACTACGTCTGCTCGAAACGGTCAAGAAATTTATGGTCATGCGTGTAAAAAGTGATAAAGAATATGCCTCCACTTTACAGAACCTCTGTAATCAGGTAGATAAAGAAAGCACTTGTCAGTTGGATTATATCAGCAATGTATCCAAGGTAAGACTGAAGAATTATAAATTCAAAATATCCTGAAAAAAAAAGGTTTGTTTTTTCTGAGCTGGATTCCTATTGATTCATCTTCTTGAGATATAATGTTTCCAAAGTGTTTAAAATTAACTTTTTAGTTCTTTGGTGGATTGTGGAGAAGTTGAACTTCAGATTTGCTCTGAATTTAGTAAGTGAACTAGAATCCTAAGTTCTGAAATCTGGTATTTTATGTCTCTGTGTTTAGCCTCCTCCTTTGTTTTGGAAACAGAATATATGGCAGTAAGTTTTTCTTTTGAAATGGTTAAATAGGAGCTATTGTTTATGTTGTATAGAATTTGTTACAGAAATAGAAAAATGCCAGGAAACTTAAGGCAAGGCCTGACATACCAACTGTTATTCGCACCACAGTGTGTGATGTTAAAACAAAACATTAATTCAGGATGTTCCTTGAATTTGTGAAGTTACTTTCCATCTGATTAGAAAGAACTTTGTGGACCTTTTTATATAAAGGTAAGACTGCTTTCCCCAAATTATTAATTATCAGACTTGGAGCAAGTGTAGTGAAGATAAAGGAAAGCTCTCTGTTCCACCTGCTAGCAGTAACCTTTCCTCTTGGCTTGGATTCCTTTCTGATTAGAGAAAACAATTCTGTTTTGTGGCTCATTCAGTTTTTTTATACTGCTGTTGCATTATTTACACAGTTCCTTCAGTCAGGCGTGAGTCCTGATCTCTGCAGGAAAAGACTGGTTTGGGGACAAGTTAAACTCTGCACAGAGCAGTTTTTATGCAGTGTGCTTACTGAATTGCTGTTTGAAGGCATGTTACGGTATTGCAGCAGGAACATCAGAGTTCTGTGTGCAGTCATCTAGATTTGTACTGAACTAAAATGTCTGTGTGGCTTAGAAGCTGCCCTGAAATAGCACAGGATAGTGTTTATCTGTAATGAATTCTGCTGTTGCCTGCCCCACCCAATATTTCTTGTCTTGAAAGTTGCTGCACTGGTTTGTTTTTTGTTTTTTTTTTCATCTGCACGTTTTGGTGAGGTGCTTGAAATGCTGTTCATCTAGTTATGTCTCTTATGCACAGTTGTGATGATTATGGTAAATTTACACGAAGCATTTTTGTTAGCTGATATTCGTCAGATATTTTTTTCAAGCTTTCTGCTGTCAGATCCCAGAATTTTTACAGAATTACAGCAATATCCTTGATAGTTCTTGCTGTTGCTGCCCCGCTGGGATTGTTCTTACGTGGTGGCTGAACTGCCTTGCCAAGTTTACGGGCAGCGAAACAGAGTGGATTAGGTCTAGAAGAAGTGCAGACAGCAAAATATTGAGCATTGCAACCTTTCAGGTTCACCTTGAGGTGACATTCTCTCTGCTCAGTTGAGCCTGTACAGCGACTTGTTTTTTTTTATCCTGTTTTTTTTCCTGTGAACACATGAGCCGTAAGAAGCTGAAGATGTATCTTAAACTGTTTTCTGTTTGAGTTGAACAGAAACATCAGTTTCACATTTTTAACTGTTTTGGGTATTGGCACTCAAGTTATTCTTTCTGGTTACTTTTGTTCCTTTTATTTCATTTTTCTGTTAGGGAGGTATTATTTTTCTCTTAAGCCTCTGATCTCTGTGATCTTTTGTGTAACTACAAGAATATCTATGTAATGCTGATAGATCACTTGTATAGGCTTGCCTTGAAATTGTACTGCTAGCTTGAAATTTATGCTACCACGGTGATATATTGTCATACTGGTTTTGGTAGGTAAAATTTCTAAATTATAGTTTGACTACTTTACTTAACACTGTTCTAATTGACATTACTATTTCATGGTGCTTTTTGTCTCTTGTGACATTCTACAGAATTAAAATCTGACGCAATTTTTGTTGGATGTAAATTATATAATGTAAATTATAATATGTAATGTAAATTATAAATTATATCTCTTGAGAGTTAAAATACTGTTGTATATTTATGTACATTGTTTTGTTTGCATAAAATAGTTACGTTTTTTTTAGTTACATAGTTTTGTCACATTAAATAGTATTATATTTTACAGCTTTTGATGGATTATAGGTTTTTATGTGAAAGGCTTTGCCTTTCTGATGTCCTCAGCCATCTGTTTTTTTGTCCCATATAAATCTTAATTTTTGAGATTTTTCTCCTATTATAACCTTTCACATGACCTTATACTATTTTATAGTAAAAAGTTATGCAAAACACAAATCTTGTTCAACCATTGCTTTCTTCTGTAAGAAGAGGAATGTGAGGAAGGGGAAAATGTGCATGTTTTTATTTAAGAAAAAGAAAAAGAAATTTTATTTAAGAAAAAGAAAAATATTTAATTTTTAAATATATAGATTTTCTCTTAGTGTCAGTATTGGGTTAATTTTTAAGTAAAAAGACAGGTTTTTGCTGATTTTCAGAGTTGCTCAGGCTTGTTTGGTGAATTGTAGGCTAAGTATTTCTTTAGAGATGATCGAAGCTGTGTTTGTCTAACTGATAATAAATCACCCTTAAAAATAAATTACTTTTATTGCTTTTTCACCTTTGAGAGTGCTCTGAGCTTTTCTATAACTGCTCTTCTCATGCAGATTTTTTTATGTTATTTTTATTGTATGCAGCTTTGCAGCATGTTTCTGAAGTCATTTGGAAAGTTCTCTGTAAAGGGAGAGATTAAACTCTTTTCAGATACAACAGGAATCTTTGGTCTCTGAGCTTATTATGTGACACCACACTTAAAGCAATTGTGCCAGTTTGAGCAGTTACTAGAATGCTTATCAGCTGAAGGAAATAGTGAAGATGGTTTAATGTGTACAGGAATTAATTGTCTTTCATTTTGTTCTCTAAATTCCAGTCTGACTAGCAGCATTGCTGTGTAGAGACAGAAAAATATACACATATATATGTGTGTGTGTGTATGCACATGCATATGTGTATATATGTACATGCTCTTATAAACACACATATATACATATATATGTATATATTTATATGATAAGATAAAGCTTAGATCTGCCAAACAGATGCATTTTTTAAGCTTTTGTGATGTAATGTCATTTTCTACCTGTAGAAATATTAAGACAAGTGATCAGTAAAACTGGCATACTAGCTGCATTCAGTAACTGGTAATTGTATTGGAAATAGCCATGATGTAATGTTTACTGAGTTTACTGTTTACAGCAGTCTATATTAGTGAATTATATCTGATGAATGCAATGCTGTTCCCATCAACAAAGTGTAGTGGGCAAGGGTTTTTAAGGGAAATGGATGCTTTCATCTGAACTGATTATTTTTTGACTTCACAGCTGTAGTGCATCAAAAATCCCTCTGTTAAACACTCAGTTCCTAAAAAAAAAGACATGACAAATTAAGCAGTTGAAAATCGACTGATGGGATGGCCAAGGAAGTTATTAAAGTGAAGTTACAGAAAGCTGCTCAGTTGCTGTTACAGATAGTTAACTCCTAACCTGTTAGCAGCATTGCATTTTGCTGCTGGTGCTGTCAGTTATGTGATGCAGCTGGCAAATGGACATACTATGGGGTATTTAGACCAGGGCAAAGAAGTCAGATTGATCAGAGTAATTGTGATTAGGTGGTGGGAAAACAAAAAGCTCAGGAACATGCTTGTCAGATGTGTTGAGGACATGATCTGAAGAAAGCTCCTAGAGCTTTCATGTGTGTTCAGTAGTGCAAGAGCTACTGTGCAGAGTGGCTGTGTGATGTTGCGTTTCTGTCTGTGATATTTTTTTTAATGAGTTTATGAGTAAGTTCACTGCACAATTTTGTTACAGGAGAAGAATTTCTTTGTGGAGGATCTCAAGTGAATTTGGGAAGTTTAGGTTGATTTTTTTTTTTTAACTGAATGCATCTTTTCCCAAAGTTCATATTCATTGTTTAGTTATTTGCAAGCCAGAATAAGTGACTCGTCTCTTCTGATTTTGTTTTTTTATTTTTATTATTTTTATAGTCTTGGTTGCTTGTAGTACAACAAACAGAACAGCTGAGCAAAATTATGAAGACACATGCAGAAGATCTTAATTCTGGGCCTTTACATAGGCTTACAATGATGATCAAGGATAAGCAGCAAGTGAAGAAAAGTTACATGGGTGTTCATCAACAAATTGAAGCAGAGATGTACAAGGTATTTTATGCAGATTTCCTCTGTAGATTTATTGTAATTCTGTGTACTTATTGAGAATTTTCAGATTTTCTATTTTTGTTTTTGCTGTTGTAAAAGTGGTATCTTGACTGCCCAGTTCAAATTTCAGTTGGTTGATGCTCGGCTCAACATGAGCCGGTTATGTTGGTTGATGCTCTGCTCAACATGAGCCAGCAGTGTGCCCAGGTGGCCAAGAAGGCCAACGGCATCCTGGCCTGTATTAGAAATAGTGTAGCCAGCAGGAGCAGGGAGGTGATCATCCCCCTGTACTCAGCTCTAGTATGGCTGCACCTCGAGTACTGTGTTCAGTTTTGGGCCCTTCACTACAAGAAGGACATTGAGGCCCTGGAGCGTGTTGAGAGAAGGGCAACAAAACTGGTGAGGGGTCTGGAGCACAAGTCTTATGAGGAGCGGCTGAGGGAGCTGGGATTGTTTAGTCTGGAGAAGAGGAGGCTCAGAGGAGACCTTATTGCACTCTACCACTTCCTGAAGGGGGGTTGTGGTGAGGAGGGGGTGGGCCTCTTCTCCCTGATAAATAATGACAGGACAAGGGGGAATGGCCACAAGTTGCGCCAGGGAAGATTTAGATTAGACCTGAGGAAACATTTTTTCTCTGCAAGAGTGGTCAGGCACTGGAATGGCCTGCCTAGGGAGGTGGTTGAGGCACCATCCCTAGCGCTGTTCAAGAAGCGTTTAGATGAGGTGCTAAGGGATTTGATTTAGTAGTTGGGTAGGGATAGTGATAGGAGGATGGTTGGACTAGATGATCTTGTAGGTCCTTTCCAACCTTATGAACTTATGAACTTATGAACTACTTACTTCCTGTATGTTTTCTCTCCTCTGCTACCTTACAAGGCAGAGAAGAAAATCTTCTGTATGAATTGATATGGGCAGATAGGGTTGCAATTGCTACAAGAGAAGTATGTGTGACACTCCTCTTTCCCATCTCTTTAACTTTTCTTATTTTACTGTAGGCATCTACTGAAAGCCTCTTTCATTGAATGGTTTTGGCAGTGTAGACTATTCTGGGTGTGGATAGGATTCTGATCATTATTCTAGAATATAAATCAATTGTAAACCAAATATTGAGGCTGTAGGTGAAGTTCTTCAGAACCCTTTCTATTACTTGTCAGTTGTTTCTCTGATATTGACAGCACTTTGTCTTGTCAGTAAAGCTTACAGAGATCTCAGTTTATTTCAGGTGGTCTGAGGGAAGATTAGCTGCAAATGTGAAGAAACAGATTGGTAGTCTAAAAGGTCTCATGAGAAAAGCACTGTTTCTTTCATTCAGCAGAGAATTGGAGATTTGGAGTAACAAAATATAACATATGAGTAATATAGTACTAATATCACAGGCTAGTGAGAAAAAGATTATTGGGCAGGTAATGAGAATAAAATCTTACTCTAGTACTAAACATATATCTTTTTAAATATTTAGCTTTAATAGCACTGCTTCCATAATCTCTTGGGATTTTGACATCTTCCTTGGGTATTAACTGTGAGAAGTACATCCTTTTTAATACATGATTGACAGAGGCTGTCTTGTCTGATAGAATTTCCAAGCCAAATAATCACTCACAAGCACTTAGAGGTTAGTGCATCTGGAAAGGCTCAAGATCGAAGGTGGAGAAAAAGCAATGTGATAACCTTATAGAGAATTGGAGAAATGAAAAAAGAAAAGAAAATACAGTAATGAAATTAAGGATAGCAGAAACAAGATTGCTGGGTGTTCATTTATGCTTTTAAAAGCATACATGATAAAATGCTCTTCTGTAAAGTAAGATGGTAAGCCTTTTTCAACAAAATATAAAGTAGATTAAGCACCACCCAATATTTAATTACAGGCCACATTGATTTTAATCATAGGGCGCATGAAGTGTACGATTGTGCAAGATTTTTCCATCCTAGTGAATAAACTTGCACTGATTTAGTACCCCTTCTCTCCCCAATGCCTCCTTCTGCCTTCCTGGTTTTCTCAAGACGCGTCTGGATAATATTGTGGTTAGATGTGGTACGTTCTTTCATTGTTAGCTGACATTATTCAGAGGCTCTATGTCACTGGAACACTTTCAGTATGGTTCCCAGAAATCCCAAATACTTCCTGTGTTCTGTGGTGTTAGATCTGTTTTCAGTATATGTAGTAAGAAAATACTTAAATTTCCCAGAGCATTACTCAAAACTTGTAGAGAACAGTGTCTTGTAAAGTTGATAATTGACTGTAAGTTCGTAATTTTAATGTATCTGGTAAAGAACTGTTTACCCTCTCTTGTGGGGGGCCCTTCTTTCTAATTCTAGAGACCTGTACAATGAGAAATCTTTTTATAATGAAATTATTGAGGATAATGAAACACATGTTTTTTACTAAATCTTGGAAGTTTATTTTAGTTCCCATTAGGATCTTTTGTATATTTTCCTTCTTTGTGAATTTTAAGGGGAAGAAGTAGAGTAGTAACACTAGTTAGGTGGGCAAATATCGTGTAAATATAAATTGGGATTAGGTTAATCCTTAACCACTTTAGTTCCTTAAGAATAAATTGAGGATGGAAGTGCTTTGTTATTCTCTGTTGGTGGATGAATACATTTTAAGGTTCAGGAAAATTAATTTCACGGTTATTACAAGGGTTTCTTAGTATTAATGGCCTAATCTGATTTCTGTTTTCTGTTAGAAAAGCACATTCATTATTATGTGTGCATTAATTGTGTTCACCGCTTGCTACTCATGTCATTTTGTCCATTGCTTAAAGTAGCTTTATAATACAAATGTGCCATAAAGTTTATTTCTTCTGCACATTATTTCTTCTATGCCATCTCTTTTAGTTGATAGCAACAGTAGTTGTGAGTGATTGTGATGAATAAATATAAGATGAGAATATGTTCCTAATAGTTCACAAAAGTTCTTACCTTTAAATTGAGCCTTTGCATAGATGGTCCAGAAATCACAACTATATGTAGCATCTTGTTTGCTTTTGAGGGAATTTCCTTAAGTCTTCAAATGTTACTCTTGAGTATGAGAATAATGGTATCTGGGCCTTACCTCACAAAGAAATGGAGGATTGTGATTGACAGTTTTCTTCAGTCTTTCTGTAGAACAGTCTTACTTCTTTATGCAGTGTGACAGCTTCTTTCATTAGATGTTCCTCTTCCATGATAGCCCATTGTGAGAGTATACTGCTTTGTCAAAGTTTTAACATTTTTTTACTATTTACGTCACCTTTTAGGTATTGTAGTGGCTAGTTTGTAATGAAATACAAGTTCATTAATTATGAATATTTCTGAATGGTGAACTAATTTTCACACTGTAAATGAAAATATGGGGTAGAAGAGTCAGCTTAGATGTGATGCAAAATGGTATCAGTGTAACTGTGTCTGCCGGAAGAAACTCTTGTCAATACTTCATTCCATAAGTACTTTTCTAATTTTTTTGTGAATTTAAGTTTCTTGACAGGTAGATTTGTTCATACACAGTTGTTATTTCTAAGCTGTTTGCATAAAATTTTATATCCAGAAGTTTTACAATCTGTGTATTTGAGGCATTAAAATAATTCCTTCTTGTGTGTAGAATGTTTCTATCTTGTATGATTTAATGGTTGTCCTTTTTGGTGCTTTTTTTCATTTTGACTAAAGTGGAATAGTGCTTTTAAGTTAAATTTCGTTAATATTTCTCCTTACACTGTACTGCACTGATACAAGTGGGGAAATCACTTTCAGGGCTCTTGTTTCCTTCTGTACCTTCACTGATTTTTGATTTTATTATACAATGTAGTAGTCTGGTAGGATTATCACAAAGCAATAAAAAGTGTCAACATCCTTATTTTTGGAGCAAATCTTATTAATTCTCTTTTAGCAATGATATGACATCTTTAATACTCTTCATGTTTCTGTTTTCTTAAAGGTCACGAAGACAGAACTTGAGAAACTAAAATCTAGTTATAGACAACTAATAAAAGAAGTAAATTCTGCCAAAGAAAAGTATAAAGAAGCTGTGGCTAAAGGTATGACTGACTTCAGTTAATCTATTTACTGTTGCCTTTTTTGAAATGTGCTGTATCTTTAGAGTGAAACATGGTAGTGCTTTTAATTTTAACAACTTAATGAAAGTGTGAAAGCTCATACAGAATCTTAAGAGAAGCTAGTTGTCATCAAGATAGCTTGTTGATACTCTGAAAATTATAAAAATGAAAGAAGTGGTATTTCTTCATGAAAAAAAGAAAGAAAACTCATTAAGCTCTTCAGTTGTTCCTTTAGTGGATGCATAAGAATGTAAAATGGCTTGTATGAACAGTGTTAGTGAAAAACAGGCTCCAACACCTCATGTGCATCATACCTGTGGCCTACTTGCCTTATGACCTATTATGGCTGCTGAATTGCATCAACATCAATTCTGATGACAATAGAATAAGTCTAAAAGTTTTCAACATTAAGGAAAAGGAGAAGAAAATTTTTAAGTGATATGTTCAAACTGCATGAATTTTGATTTTCATTGAATTGTGTTAATGATTAGAGCAATGAAGGACTTCACTGTGCAGTGTTTTGAAATATCTTGTTAATAATTGGTCTCACTTGCCTAAGATTCTTTTTCTTTAAATAAAATTAATTATGTGATGGTGCTTAAGTATAATTCCACACAATGCTCTGGCTGTGATCATCCAAATAATCCGAGCAGTTTTTTTTTGTTTTTGTTTTTCCTACTGAGTAATCCAGGCTTCAAATCCATACCTTTCCAATTTAGAGATAAGGATGTGTGGTATGGGGACCACATTCGAAGTAGAAGGCATTGGTCACTCTTCCCTTTCCAACTGATGCTTAGAAGGCCACTAGATGGCTTAGGTGCCTCTTACTGTTGGCAAAGCCATACTGGCTATCCTGGATCACCTCCCTGTCTTGCATATGCCTTAACAGAGCTTCCAGAAGGATCTCTTCAATGATTTTCCTAGGCACAGAGGTGAAACTCATTGGCCTGTGGTTTCCTGGGTCTTCCTTTCTACCATTCTTAAAAATGGGAGTGATGTTTTCAATAGCAGTTTGATTTGCTTTTCTTTTGTAGACCAAACAAATAGACATAACAAATGTATCTTGACTGGTGATGCTTGGTTGTGGAGATACTTGTGTCAGGCAGTCTGGTTGGTGCTACTAACTTGATTGTTTTTTGTCTTTTACAGTCCTTCTGTTTATGATTTTATGGGTGGTGAGAGAAAAGCAAGCTTGGGGGAGTGGGTAAAGTCAGCAAGCTGAGCTAATCCAGTGCTTCTCTGATGATATATATGTAAGCAGCTGAGGATCTGCACAGATTTTAACATTAGAGTTGGAACGTTTTGTAAAAATGTGCTCGAAATGGACAGTGTGTTCATGTGCGGAATTGAGTCAAGAGGGTATGCTGGGATCATTTAGGGTAAAGCTTGAGAACTACTGAATTACCTTCATATATCAAAATAGTCAGCGCTCTGTAATCTTTTGTATGTGTGATATACAGAAATAAAATGCCACCTTCTTACAGCATAGTGACAGTTATGGATTGTACGTACAACTCTAAGCCTACAGAGATATTCTAACGTCAGTGATGGTAACACGGAAATAAATAGAATGTGGCATGTTCACTTAGCTGCTGCAGGAAAATGCATCAAAACAAAATTTATGCCAGTTGTAAGGACATTGTTTTTCCGAAGAAGAGCTCACAAAGTTCTAAGAAGTATCATAAATAATGAGTAAAGAGCACAAGCTGGAAACTGTGGAACAGTTGTTGACATTTCTCACTACAATTTGAATCTCAGTTGATTGGATCTGTAGCTGTTTCCAAATAAGGATGTTATTTGCAGAATTATTTTTGTTTCTTCGGAAAGGCACTTCCTTATTAAATTGAATTGAGAATGTGTTTGTAGGGATTATTATTGTTTTTATTCTTGATGTTGTTTTGATGAGACAGTACTCACTGCTGGATTAATTAAAAAAATCAGTGAGATAATAAAGAATACACAGAGTACTATTGTGTTCTTTTCCCTATTTTTATTAATTAAAAAAGAAAAAAAGCAAAACATTAATTGTCAGACTTGTGTTTGTTTTCATAGCTGATTTTAGTATTTGATGTTAAAATGTGAAATGATTCTCTACAGTTAATCTTTACAAGCTGGAATGGAGCCATTCCAGTTGTGGTAGGTTCATACTGGTTTTTAGTACAATATCATCTTTACATAGCTAATCTTATAGTTCTAGTGGAAATACATCTTGTGCAGATGTTTACTGTATTCTTGTTGCTAGTTAATTACTGACTGACTGTGGAAACTATTGTAACATTTTTAACTAACGTAGTGGATCTGAAATGAACAGTAAAGGAGAAACACATTGATTGGGTGTATTATTTTATTGTTTTGCTTTATGCTGCTACTATCTTACAGAATAAAATACATTCGAGATTTCCCTAGGTTGGTTTATGTTCTCTTACACTGTTGTGATTTAGAGGGGACTGGAAAAAGTAACAGCACATTATAGAACATTGGGTCTGTAGAAAGAATGCTTTCTGATCCCTATGACCCTTGTGATATGATACTTCCGATTTCATTCGACTTTTGCATCATATATTGAATTTTCAGCAATAAGAAAGCTGTTGAAAAAGCTTTATTCGAACTGTTTCCCTGCTACTCTTTGTGCTGAGTAGCCAGGAAATACTCTTATTAGGTGTCTGGTGAATGAATTCTGCCTGTAAAGTAGTATTATACTGCTGCATTTCCTGGTGACAAGTGTTGCCTTTAGGGTTTCCCCTTGTTGTGTCACAGCAGATCCTGCTAATGAGTCTGTCCTCTTTTTTCTTATAGCTTCCCCCTCTAGATACTGAAATATAGCTCTCAGGTCTCCCTGGAGCCTTCTCCAGGACTCATGGCCCCAGTTTTCTTAGCCTTTTCTCTTAGGGGGGAGGTATTGTATCGGATCATTTCTGTGACCCTCCTCTGGATGTGCTCCAACAGGTCTGTGTCTCTCCTGTACTCTCTTACATCATCCAGATGTAGTACTCCAGGTGAGGCCTCACCAGTACAGAGTAGATGGGCAGTGTCACCTCCTGCTGGCCACACTTCCTTTGATGCAGCCCAGGATGCAGTTGGCTTTCTGGGCTGCAAAGGCACATGGCTGGCTCATGTCCAGCTTACCATCAAGTACACCCATGTCCTTTTTGGCAGGACTCTGCTCTTTTTGTTCTACATCTTGCTTTGATAGTGAGAGTTAATACTCTGTTGTAGCTCATGTGGAACTACAGCAGTGCTTGCAGATGCTAAGGTTATTTCTTGTATGTGAAGTAAAGCTTCTAGAGAAGGAAACTCTGCGGACTTCTGGTGGAATTTGGGACCAGCTTGAACTTGTCATTTCCACTCACAGTGAATGTTCAGAACCAGGATGTGCTCTTCAGTCCTCACACACCAGCATTTACAGATTGGAGAGTATTTATTAGTGGTGCTTATTCAGACATCTTACAGCAGTTCATAAGATCATTTTTCAATTTTTTTATTTTTGTACTTTGTTTAGTTTAAATGCTGATATGCATAAAGTAAATAAATTTATTGAACTAGCTCTTTAAGTCAGAAATTTAGGCTTCAGTATTCTGTAAACTTGAAATCTTGAAGCATATACAAATAGTTTTTTCCCATCAGAAAACTATTTGTTACTTGCATTCATTAATTTTTTAGATAATGTTTGGGAAAAACTTCTTATCCATGTCTCAGAAATTCTAAGTTGAGTGTAGGAGGAAGTGGGTGATTTTCTTTGTTGAATTCCTGTAGGCCTCTTGCAAGACATAAAGGGAAGAAAAAGAGTTTAGACCAAGATAAGAGAGAAGTCATATCTTTATAACATTAGTCTACTGGAAACCATGCCAGTTAAGAGCACTATGCTTGAATCTCTTTATTTGTAATGTTAAGATTGACTGGTATCAGACTTTGATTCCTAAGACAGAACTAACAATCAGGATGATACTATGAGGGCTGCTCTGGAAGTAATGCATTATTTTATTATGTTGGCAGGTGTTGGTGGTAAGGCAGTAGTGGTTAAACCTTCCGACCAGTATTTGTTAATGTTTTGTTGCTCTGTGACAGATGGCAGCAGAGGGGCAGTCTGACAAAGTTACATCTGGCAAGTGGAAGTGCATATGAAGCAGAGGTGTGTCACTGAATTCCTCCATACAGAAAAAAATACACTCTTTGACATTCATCAGTGGTTGCAAAACATGTATAGAGATCAGACAGTGAATGTGAACACAGGGAGGTAGTGTATGGTGTGTTTCATCCATGATGACAGTGGGTCACCTCTGCTGCATACAAGCTCTTCGTCAGTGCTGCCAAAAATTCATAGCTAAAGATGGAGGCTGTGTTGAAAAATAGTGTTATGAAGCTGAAAATTTGCTTTATAGAAAAGTGTAATTATGGTCATTATAGCTGTTCTATTTTCCAAGAATATACATAAGAGGCATTACTTTTAGAGCTACCTACAAATCTTAATTGCAGCAGTTTGCATATGAAAGGCCTATGTAGATCAGTATCAGTTAATTTTAAAGTATCTTGACTTCTAGTTGTGTGGTAGTGAAGCGTGGCTCAGTATGGGAAACAGTGCTTCAAAACTTGCATCAGTTTTCTTTGGGTTTGGTAAAAACTTTTTAAGACCAACTTGTTCTGATAGTTACTAATGGTATTTGGATGTACCTAGCGTTACTTAAAGCAGACAATTTGGGGACTTCAAGTTAAACAAGTAGGTAATACATAGTAAAAATTCAAGGGTTTATAAGCTGTTATAACTTTGTTTCCTGTTCGATGATGAAAGACTAAAAATAACAAGCAAACCATGAGGAAATGCTGAATGGATGAAAAGGAGACATAGCTGGAAGTAACACTTTTTCTCAAGAATTCATTGTGAATTGTATAACATTTTCTTCATTATTGAAGTAAGATTCCTTGAATAAAACGGGTTACTTTGTCTCAAAATATCACCGTGAAGTGAAAATATCGCCATTTTCTTTTGTCTGTCCTGTGGTAGAATCACAGAACAGCTTGTGTTGAAGGGGACATCAAGGATCATCAAATTCCAACCCCCTGCCACAGGGAGAGTTGCCAGGTGCTTGATCAGCTGCTGTGTCACATTGCCCAGGGCCCCATCCAACCTGGCCTTAAACACCTCCAGGGACTGGACGTCTGTTTTTTGAATGGTTTGCTTTAATTTAAAAGGTGTGTGAAAATTCACATGAGTGAAGGAGAATGCAGAGATCCCACTGGTACTCCCTCCATTCATCAATCTGTGGAAGCAGTTGTAGGATCAAGTTTAGGATTCTTTAATATTAAGGATTATTTTGCTTTAAATAAATGTTGCTGGAAGATGACCTATGTGGAAGTGTTAGTCATCTCACTAATGGGTATAAAAAACATTTTAAGTAGAATAATAAAAGAAAATAATAATAATAAAAAAACATTATTTTCTAGACACAGTGATATATTGCCCTGTGAAAATGTTTCTCTCTGGAGTTAATAAGAAAAGTTTTCTTCAAACAAGAAAACTACCTCATGAGAGGTTTATTTTATTGAGAAACAAAGTGAGAGACAGAAAAATGTTCAGGGCTTACTTCTGTTACTGGAATCGCTGGGAAATATGTAGAAGAAAAGATAGACACAGTCCTAGGAAATTATTTGAAAGGCTATTCAGTATCTAATAAATGGCCTTTTATATGTTATTGCTGACATTTAAAAAGGAAAAAGATTCTTAAGTGAGCCAGGAAGAAACATTTTTCTGACTCAATGTTTTATTCTGAAGATTTACGGTGTGTATCAAAAGATGATTGGTGCTTTATTCTACAACAACAATAAATTTTAAAGAGCTCTAAAACTCTCTCTCTTTTCTCCATTTAAAGCCTGTCTGAAATAAGTGCTGTGATACCCCAGTGAAATTTTAAGTGACAAGCTTTTCCATGGGAAGTAAATCAGAGCAGCCTTATAAAGGCAGATGTTAATTTAAATCGAAGTGCTCACTGCATCTGAGCCACAGAGCAAATCAAAATGGAGTTGAGATATCCAAAGGAACCTTCTGAGGTGACCGAGGAGCATAGCTTGTTCCATACTCATATGTTACAGTGTGAGGTGTGATGAGAGTGGAGATGGTGTGCCTGCTCTCCTCCCACTGCATACAGCTGGTTGCACAGTGGATTATAAAATATGAATCACAAGATGTAAGAATGTTAATCTGTCAGGAAGAATGCTGTACACGTAGCTTGAGAAGTGGGAAGAAGACTGCAAGGTCTGGCCTAGGTAGGATGTAGCTACCACAACGCATAAAATCAGGCAAGTTACAGAAAACCTCATTCTTCACATTTCAGTGAGTAGTTCCTGAAAATATGTAGTTACCAAGATGAAGCAAGCTGAGAGGTGAAACTATTTTGAGCTTGGTCTGAAGCAACTGCGTTGTCTTTGTTCTTGGCAAACTCTTAAGGGATGACAATGTGCATGTGTGCTTCTTCCCTACATACCTCTGTGGCTGTGCAGTGAAGCTTTTGAAAAGCTTGCAGAATGAAAAGTGATGTCTGTCTGCAGACTGCAAGAACTTGGACAGCCCTACCTTCCCAGGTCCCAGTGTCACCATGGAGCCATCAGCCCCTGCCCCAGAGAAGCCACAGCAGGGCTGAGCTCCAGCTCTGCACAGTGCTGCCTTGCCCAGCCGTGGCCTCCCATCTCTATGGCTTGCATCAGCATCTGCAAAACACGAAGCTGTCACTGACTATCAGTAAACAAATCCCATGCTATCGTACTAGAGGGTTCCTTCCTACGGGCACTTGCTCTCTACTGTTGTGTTTTTTTGTTCCTGTTGGGTCTGGTAGCATGCAGATTAACCACCTGCACACCACCAGTTGAGAGTAACTGTTTCAGCATGAACTCTGTCTTAGCTAACTAGAGCTTGCTTCCTGCTTCAGCTATCTCCGCTATCTTCAATTGTAATCTGCCAGAGTGTTAGTTTTTTTCTTTAGGTTAACTGTTGCTAAATTTATTTCTTAGAAGCAAAGTGACATAATATCCTTTGGTTTTCTCTGTCATCACTAATTACTTTAATTCTCTGAGGACAAGTATTTTTTTGTGTCCTTCAACTCTTATTTCTATGTCTCTATGCCTGTCTTCCTTAATGTCTGTAGTAGTTTTAGATCTTTGGTACCTTTACATCTCTGATTTTAATCCTGATTCGTATCTATATCTGTCTATTCAGATATAAAGCTTTTCTCTGTTCCCACTTCTTCCATGACATTACTTTCCACAGTTATCCAGACCATTTGTGTATTTCTTTATGATATTGTGTGGTTCCTCGCTAAATTTTTTTTTAGAAGTTTGCTATTAATATAAATTGTCAACCAAGAAAGGGATTTTCTGACCCTGAATCTCCTGTTTTGATCTCATGGTATAATATCTTCGTTCTTCAATAACAAAGTACTGTTTCATCACAATGCACTACTCTTACACATTGCCTGTGTTGTTTTTCTTTTTTTCATCCATAACCAGAAATTTGATTGGATTTGCTTTTGCTCTTCCTGAACTGAAGAGCCAGTTATTTGAATTCTTGACGTAATGTTTTATCCTACAAATTTATCTGAGATTCCTAGCTGTAGTTTTATTTGTCTAATTATTTTCTTCCCCACTGTTATTCATGTGTGGTCTGTCAAGATCTTCAGATCTCACTTTAATTTCTATGTGTTCTTAGAATTCTGCTCCTTTTCCCTCTCCTTTGTTAAGCCAATTTAACAAATAGCTTAAAAAAACACTACTTTGATATGGTCTTCTAGACAATTTTTTTTAACAATGTTGCAAAGCAATGCAAGTTAATCTTTATTTGGGGTTCTTTGTTAGAGTTATTTGTGTAAGCTGTAGGATTTATTCATTATTTTTGCAGTGAAAAAGCTCAGAGCTTCTAAGAGCACATATCCTTTAAAGTACAGTGTTGTGGGTTGTTTTTGCTGTTGTTTTTTTCCTATGTATCTGTGTAGATACCAAGATAATATTTCTTAAAACATCGCAGTTTCAGAGTTCTTCATGACCACTTCCTGTGTTTAACCTATTCAAAGTGTTTATGTCTGAATTTTTGATTTTGAAAGGAATGCTTTGAATTTTATATTAGTCAAAACTGAGATTTTCACTGCGTGCCTTTTCTCTTTTAAAAGGATAAATTTGTAATAAACTAAAGGCACTTAACTGGAATATGCTGTTACAGAAACAATAGAGTGTCGGTAATTTCTTAACCTATGCCATGAAGCTGCAGTTGAAATCTGAGCAGCTAAACTTCTCCTAGTTCATAAGTGCTGCATGTGAGGAGATGAATCCTTGTTGTGAGCAAATGAGTGGATATGTTGCCCTGTGTGCCAAACTATCATAGCTTAACTGTTTCAACAGATCAGTGTTATCTGTAATTTGAATTTGAAAACGTTACAGATATTTTGTTGAAGATGGTGACAGCTAAGCGTAATGAACATACAAAAGATTTTAAGCCTTAACACTTTTGACCAAACGTTAAAAGTTGAGGGTAAAAATTGTAAGGAGAAAAAAATTGAGTTCTGCAGTATAATTACTGCTTTTTAATCCAAAATATGTATGACATTTTTTCTGCTTGTGCAGTATTTATTTTCTAAAGATCAGCTTCTTTGAGATGTTTGCACTATGGATTAATACTTATTTAAAATATGGTAAAAGAAACTTCATGAGCTGATACTTTCCTTAGTTCTAAAGACTTGTCCAGTTTCCGTTTTGCCATTGTAGGTGAATATTAGACTACAGGAGTTCTTGCAGTTGTAAGAACTTTGAAATAGATAATCTATGCTTGTATGGGGACTGCTAAGTCACAGCCTGAACCACTGATTGAGCACCTGAGGGAAAGACCCAGTCAGCCCTGGGAGCACTGGTGAATGCAGTTTTCCTATGTGACCAGAAGGGTTGGAGCCAGGCTCAATCCCTCTTAGACCTCATTTGAGGGCTGACTGCCATTGAGGAAGGGTCTCTTTTTAAAGATCCCTCCTGGAGTTTTTTCCCTGTGAGTGTAGATCCTTGGAGATGGGTGAGCATTCATTTTTCTTCCTTTTGCAACATCTCCCTGTTTGTTCTGGTCCTTTTGCCTTCACAATGCTTTTAATAGAAAATATCCTATGAGAGTTTTTCTGGATGGCTCCTGTACCATACGGAGCAGAGTTTTTACTAGGAAATGGAATAGTTGACTCTCTAAAATAGCTTAACAAGAGTACCAACCTTTTCTTTCCAAATGTCAAACTTTCATAATTGAATTTTACAAGCTTCATAGTACCGTTTGTGACTTGACATATTGTATAGTCAGCCTGTTTCTATTAACATTAAACAGGTTTCACAGCAAATGATAGTAGTAGAATTATATCTATTTATAAAATTCAGTATACGGATAAAGAAAACTTGATGTTTTCCTGAGTTAATTGGCTCACAGAACAGCTGTGTACTCTGCCTCACTGAGTTTTGCTGTTTTAATGAGTAAGTTGTGATATGGAAATAGTGCTGTAGCTACCTTTCTTTTATTAATTATATGTTCTATGCATTTAAAAGTAGAATGTGTATTGTAAGTTAATCTAGTCTAAAATTTGTGGAGGTATTTCACTAATGAGTAATGAATAGGAAAGGAATGTAGTTCTTAAGGCATAAAAAGGGGTAGTTTAGCCATTAACAAGTTCTATGAAAGAGGTACAGTGCAGATAATCTCTAGTTATGTAGTTGTGATTATTAATTGTGTAAATTTTCAGTTTAGTTTAGCTGTTGAAAGCTGACTTGTGATTTGTAGGTCAGGAACCTTTACTGATAGAGCTTTGTATGGTTTCACATATGCTGATTTTGTTAAACCGATAGAATATGCAGCTTAAAGACAAGCATGGACAAGCTGCAAGATTTAAGCTCTTAATTTTACTGTAATATTTGAAAAAAAATTTGGTTCATGTAAACTAGAGCAGTTAGGCCAAATAGCTCCAGTAGGAATGGCCAAACGAACAATGTAAACTAACAGTCCAAAATTCCTTTCTCTACTGCCATCTTGACTTCCTCTGCCCATTTCCCAAGGAGTTTTCAGTCTAGTGCATCTCTTGAAGGATTAGTCTAGGTTTAAGCAAAACAGAGTTGTTCCAGTTCTGCGTTCCACCCATCTTGACCTGCCCTTTTTCATCCAGTCTCTGAATTGTAACTACTACTTGGTGTCATCCCCTCCAAATTATTGTCAGTCACTTTTCATTATCCTTACATTTTCACGTGCCTCTTATTCTCCACAAACACCATGCAGTGTGCGTATTTTGACTATTAGCAACCAAGATGATGCCATAGTCTACTGTATTTGAGAGCTGAGTGTGTATGACACTTTTATTCATTCTCAGATTTGCTGAAGTGTTTTTCTTTAAGGGGTAATGAATACAACAAAGTACTCAAGAATGGAAAAATTGAATGCTACTCTTGGTACACTGGTGTCAAATGTATTCAGTTCCTAAGTTCTTGGTTGCTATTCTAGTCATCCTGTTTTTTTTCATGCCCTCCAAGTGATCCATGTTTAATTTAGGAAAAAACAGCTCAGTGTTATTATATTTTGGCAAAAAAAAAAAAAAGTCTTCCAGTGAAATATGTGTTTTTTTCTTATTTGCTTGAGTCATCTTCAACAGCATCTTTATCACTTCATATATTGAGACCCAACTAATATTTTTGAGAGCTATCCACTGAGTGCCTACTTCTTCCTCCTTTAGAACTATTTGCAATATTTGTTACAACTTTCTCAAATACCTCTAGAGTTCTAAATCCAAATAGCTTCCAGTCCTGCTAGTTTCTGACACTTCAGAGATTGTTTCTCTTGTTCATAAAGAGGCATTTCAGCATGGAAAGTTCTAAATGTTGTTCTCAATGAACACAAACGGAAAGTACTAATATTTTCTTCTTCCCTACAAGCTTTCTTTATGTAACTGTCATGTAGACTTTCTGATGATCTTGCTTACTCCTATGTATTTGAAATAAGATTATTACCAGTTTTGTTACTGGTTTACCAGTTTGTCTCTCAACTTTTTAGACATACTTTAGCGTGTTTCTGTATTTTACTAGTATACGCAATCCAGTCTTTTGTGTATTCGTTTGACAAAAATGTCAGATTTTCAAGATATACATTAAGGTTTTTATCTGCTATGTCTTTCTTTTATCTCGTGTTATCCTTTCATGATGGTGACAAGGGCAATGCATGATCAGGTTGGAAATATTCTAGTAGAGGTACAAATCGGTCTTCATAAAGCTGCTTGGAGAATGGTTATTAAGAGGGTCCTGTCAGAATAATGTATCCTGTGGGATACTGCAGGATACATGTTGGGATTCCATGAGGGTTGTTTCAGTGTTTCATCACTTTGATCTAGAGTTTGATTATTAAATTTATAGGTATCAGTATACCTTACAGGGATTTAAAGTGCATTGGAGGACAGATATAGTTTCACAAAATGATTAGTGGTGTTTATTTATTTATTTGCTTGCTGGATTGCAAGATCAGAGGCCAAAACAAAAGTAATCAGTATTGACGTGTGTATGGGAACCCTTTGTTCACTGCCTGAACCAGTGATTGAGCACTCAGTGAATGGGAGTGGCCAGCCCTGTGTGCACCAGTGCAAGCAATTCACCTGTTTGAGTGGAAGGGTTGGACCTGGCACCTAACCTCGTTTTGGAGCTGGTAGCCAAAAGGAGGCACATCTACTTGGAGATCTCCTCCTCTTGAGAGTTTCCAGTGAGCCCTGATGTGTGGATAAGGGTGTGCTATTCCTTTATTACTGAGTTGTGACCATTGCCTTTCTTGGGTATTCTGAATCTGATTAAAAGCAACTGTATCAACTACCTTCTATCTATGTTTCTATGGTGTTCAAAAGAAGCACTTTTTTTTTACCTATGGGTTTAATTTCCCCCTTGGCTTTTGAAGTTGAACTTTACCTGAGGTTACTCTTGTGTAAAGTTGTGAGCCATTCATCACAAAAGAAAAATAGGATTTACAAGGGAAGGCTATAGCTTAATTAGCGTAAAAATTAGAAGATTGGGTAGAAGAGGAAAGTATATAATCTTCTGCTACATAGAAAATTAATTACAGATGGCTGTAGAATCTATTTTTCATGCCTGTGACATGTAGGTGAAATAAGCAACAGTTAAATTTTATAAATTTGTATTATAGAGTGAAGGAATGAGATGACAGGACGATGTTTTTCGCTAGCGCAGTACTAGACCTGGATTGTACTGGGGAGTTGCATCGTTGTCATTGGAGATCTTAGGGAGACATATGTCACATGGCTGTGTAATTACTGTGGCAAAGAGTAGAGTAGATGACCTCTTGAAGTACCTTGTAGCTCTCTGATTCAGCACTGAACTGATCTAATAGAGATAAGATTGCAGTGCTGACCTCCTATACTGTTGATCAGTATACTGTCAGTGATAAGGAGGTGTTAAGTTGTAGTAAAGATGAGAGTTTTGTACAGGAGTAACAGTGCTGGAGTTCAGCTACTGATAATGAGATTGCTTCAGTGCTTGCTTGGGATGATATGTAGTGTTTTCTTAAAATAAATGACAGCATCTGTGTGAATCGCAAGTCTCAGCTGGTAAGACTCCTATTGTTTTCCTCATTTAAAATGTTTATTCACTTTGAGGCAAATGAAATGTTAGCATTTCAGTAGTTGTATGTGTAACTTTTTTAGTCTTTATTCTTAATAGTTTTATTGTTTCTATGCCAGTGTTAACAGTGGCTTTCATGTACTTTCTAGATAAAGGATTCTGGTCAAAGCAGAAGTGGTTTTGGTTATTTTTTTCTTACCTAGAATAAGAAAGCCAAGAGTCTTGATCAATCTTTAGAATGGTAATATACTTCTTCAGAGAAATGACTTCGAAAAGGTGTATTTCCAAATAGTAATGAAAGCATTTATTGTCAAATACCTTGGAATGGTATTTATGTGGTATAATAATAAAGTGTAAACCCGTTATGAATCAATTAGATATCAATTAAATTTATGCCATCCACAAATCTGTGTACTTTTAATTTACCTTGTCCTTTTTTGTTGTGTTTCTGTTTTCCCTTAGGAAAAGAGACGGAGAAAGCCAAAGATCGGTGTGATAAAGCCACTATGAAGCTTCATATATTGCATAATCAGTATGTATTGGCACTGAAAGGAGCACAGTTGTATCAACACCAATATTATGACACTACGCTTCCTCTCTTACTTGATTCGCTACAGAAAATGCAAGAAGAAATGATTAAAGCCCTGTAAGATATTTTCTTGCATATTTTAACTTGCAAATGTGTGTAGTATTCTAATGTACAGCATTATTAGAAATTAGTGAACTGCAGTCAGTTATTTGTATATGGGTACTGAAAAAAAGCTGTTTTAAATTTCCAGTTGACAATAATTGTGCATTAATAAGTCTGTTCAAATACAGACAGTAGTTTTGAGGGGTTACTTATACATTTTGGCAAGACACTGTCTTAACTTTTCAATTTAACAGATTAATTACAGTGTTTACAGTTTATCCTCTCCTTCATCTAGAATAACAGAAGTTTGTTGCCTCTCTAGTAGTCCTATTTTCATGAGATTTTGCCACTAAAGACTTCGGTTTAAACTGTCCAGCCATCTTGGCTGTCATTTTGGAGGCAGACCAGACAGATGCGTGGTTAGTCAAATGTGCAGGCATATAACAGGATCATGTAAACCTAATCTTACTGTGAGGAATCCAGCCGTAAATATAGAAGTACCTTTTCCCTGTAAGGTCATTCTTGACATTCCTACAGAAGATGTGCAAATTGATTATCTTAGAGAGCAGGTGTCAAGACCTTTATTCTGGTCTGTGGTTGCCATGCTGCTTCTGTTTCTTTCCTGAAGAACATGAGTTGGTTTTGTAAGTCACTAACATGCAGAATAGTTACATGTTTCTGTTGGTATTGTTCAGTTAGATATGAAGCTCTGTAACTTATTTTTTTGCTTTTACGGAAATATGTTATATGACTTCAGCAAATAGGAAATGAGGGAGAATTAAACAGCTAGTTTGATTTTTATGTGGGTATATAGTAATTGCCATTGATTCCCTTTCTCTTAGAATTGCTGTACCTGATAATGGCCTATCGTTTGTTGCACTCTTTAAACTGTCTTCTGAAACCTTTTCATATTCACAGGCAAGGCAAGATTTAATGACTTATCTTGTCTCTTTTCTCCTTACAAAAACTACTGGAAAAATCCAAGCAAATAACATTTTTTGCTGAGTAAACATATTTAAAGAACATACCCATGAAAAATGTATTTTTACCTCTTTCTCTGCATTTTCCACTTGGCTGGTCAAAATTGTCAGTATTTTAAAAATCTTGCTGCTCTTCGACATCTGGCAAGCCAGCAAGTTTGTCCAAAAAAAAAAAAAAAAGGAGGTTTCTTTTATGGAAAGCTGAAAGTTAAAGAGAACAGGAGAGTATTCTGAGATCTCACTTGATGCTCTTAAAATCTGTGGTAAAATATTACCTGTTCTTTTACCACTTCTTAATCACTTCATTTTCCCTGCTTCTGGAACTGGCTAATAGGCTGAATGGCTTCTACTTTCTTGTGTGAAATTTCTTCTTTGATGTTTTTTCCTCTTGTAGTAAACATGCTAAAGTGAAGTTTGTTTGATTTTGTGTAAATAACTATTTCATGAAATAACTATATGATAAAGGATAGATAATGATGAAGAAAACAATTTTTGAAGGAAATTCTTATTCTTTAGCTCATTTGCGTTTGTGTCAGAATGTATTTTGTTGCTCAGGAGTATGTGAGATGCGTTATTGTAGATA
The DNA here is from genome assembly GCF_038088225.1 of Cyrtonyx montezumae. Classification (NCBI taxonomy): domain Eukaryota; kingdom Metazoa; phylum Chordata; class Aves; order Galliformes; family Odontophoridae; genus Cyrtonyx; species Cyrtonyx montezumae. The sequence goes on from NW_027072035.1 coordinate 7,981,979, forward strand.
AAGACAAGCATGATGACTCTTCTGGTTGTGAAAGTGTCATCAACAAGATGTGTATGTTCCTGTTCCTTATAATCTCTTAGTTTAGCTTTAGTTTGTCTACTCTGTACTCTGAAATCAGTGCAAGGATCGTGGTATTAGAGACTTCCCCACTCAAGGCCAATTGATAAAGAAAAGGCCACAAATACTGTGTTATTTCTCTGAGTAATAAACATTTTTCCTCTTCTAGCCAGTAGCAACAAGAATTTTTAGAAACAGTAAACTGAAAGTTTGAGGCATCTCCGATACTATCTATGCCTCCAGTACCATGTTATACACTATTTTTTCCTCTCTAGAAAAGGAATCTTGGATGAGTATAGCCAGATCACCAGTCTTGTTACAGAAGAGATTGTGAATGTCCACAAAGAGATCCAGACTTCGGTTGAACAGATAGACCCAAATTCTGAGTATAATGACTTCATAGATACTCACAGGTACACATTCTCATCTTGATGTGCATGTTTGTATTCTATTTTGAGTAAGTCTTGCATTAATTACAGTACTGCTTAAGTTATCAGACTTTAATTTGTTTTATAAGTAATGAGGTGAGAAAAAAACTTTATCTTAACTCGAAAAGTTGTTCTACTTGCATGTACAAAAGACTGCTAGATGTCTGTTTAACCATCTACCTTCTTTGGTTGTAGGAAAGCAAAATCCATGTTGATTTTATTGCATGTTACAAGTCATGTAGTCTGCTGTCAGTACCCAAGCTATATGAAGGTCCAGCTGCAGTGCAGTCTAACTTGCTGTGTATTTGCAGTTTGCATCCATTGCAGTGCTATGTTTATATGCTTTTATTTCACTGTCCACATAGTGGGTGAAGTGAATGTTAGGCATTTCAGTGTATATTGCAATTATTGCAGAGTGAGCAGTGTCTGAAACAAGGTAGCATGCAGATAATGCAGTAAAGTCTTGTATTTTAAAATAAGACGTATATGCTATTTATTGGACTGTAACTCTATATTGCTACGTATGGAAATAGTTCTAAGACCCCTTATTGTGTACTTTATTGTTAATATATGTGAATTGGCAATTGTTAAGTTCATAGCAGACTCAGTTCCCTGTGCATACTCAGGATTTCTCAGTTGTATCCTGAGAAACCTTGGTTATCTTATGAATTTAATTTGAAAAATTGTATTTTAAGAATATCTGAGCATAAAATAAGACTTGTTCTTTATTCAAATGAAAAAGTTGTATGTGGTTGCTACTTTTCTATTATTTCATACGTAATTTTAACTATATTCTATTTTTAACTATATTCTGATGTTATAAATACAATGTTTATTTAATGAATTAGATCTTCAGAAGTTGTTGAACAAGAAATAGAGTTTGATATATCTTTATTAGAAGAAAATGAAAACCTTCAAGCTAATGAGATCATGTGGAACAATCTAACAGCAGAAAGTTTACAAGTCATGTAAGTTTTCCTTTTCAAAAATCTCACCCTTTGGAAATGATGTCATAGGTTATATTAAATGCTAATTGAATTAATTGCATTGCTGTGTTCTCATTCTTAAGGTCTGCTTTTTCAAATCAATATTTTTAAGCTGTAAACTCTTACTGATTTCTGTTCTTATTGTTCCTTTACACAACATACCCAGGCTCTCTGAAAACTTGCTGGCACTTTCAATATATTTTCCCTTCCTCTGCAATTAATTTATACAGTGCCGTAAATCCATCATTAATCCTCCTTAGATGATTGTTAACCTTCCCAAAACTGTTTCCACACTTAGTACTCTAGGGAAAAAGTACTGAAATCCATTGATGAAGCACTGAGTACAGTGATGTTACCAGTGACTTAAATGACCATCTAGAGAAATTTCACAGATGTATTATTTTGCTTGTTTTGTGTTTTCTTTAGTTTTCTAAAGGAAATACATTATTAGAATTTAAAATATATTAACTTATTAAACAGGTATACCTTTTTATTATTTTTCATGGGAACTTTGGTTAAGGTGATAAAATGTATATTTACATATTTTGTTTATTGCAAGTTATATCTTTTCATTAAATTACTAGCTTTACCTTTAATCAATTACTACAAACATGCAATTCTTCTGCTGAGGTTTTTCTTCTTAGTATGTTCTCATTGTGTTCTCAACCTCTTTGAGGTTTGCCATTAAATATTCCAGTGTAGTTGCTTTGCAGATTAATTGTATGCTTATGTATTTTTGTATGATTTCTTACAGCAATTTAAAATGGTAAAGTGAGAATAATGTTCGGTTTGTGATTCTTTGGTGTATATACTGTATTTCAGTCAATGTTTGACATGTTTGTGTGCTATAGAAAGTGTAAGTGGTCCAAGTTCATAGGTTCATAGGTTCATAAGGTTGGAAAGGACCTACAAGATCATCTAGTCCAACCATCCTCCTATCACTATCCCTACCCAACTACTAAATCAAATCGCTTAGCACCTCATCTAAACGCTTCTTGAACAGCGCTAGGGATGGTGCCTCAACCACCTCCCTAGGCAGGCCATTCCAGTGCCTGACCACTCTTTCAGAGAAAAAATGTTTCCTCAAATCTAATCTAAATCTTCCCCGGTGCAACTTGTGGCCATTCCCTCTCGTCCTGTCCTTATTTATCAGGGAGAAGAGGCCCACCCCCTCCTCACCACAACCCCCCTTCAGGAAGTGGTAGAGTGCAATAAGGTCTCCTCTGAGCCTCCTCTTCTCCAGACTAAACAATCCCAGCTCCCTCAGCCGCTCCTCATAAGACTTGTGCTCCAGACCCCTCACCAGTTTTGTTGCCCTTCTCTGAACACGCTCCAGGGCCTCAATGTCCTTCTTGTAGTGAGGGGCCCAAAACTGAACACAGTACTCGAGGTGCGGCCGCACCAGAGCTGAGTACAGGGGGATGATCACCTCCCTGCTCCTGCTGGCTACACTATTTCTAATACAGGCCAGGATGCCGTTGGCCTTCTTGGCCACCTGGGCACACTGCCGGCTCATGTTAAGCCGAGCATCAACCAACACCCCCAGGTCCTTTTCCTCTCTACATTCTTCAAGCCATTCTGCCCCAAGCCTATAGCATTGCATGGGGTTATTGTGGCCAAAGTGCAGGACCCGGAAGTAAGATTGGAGTTAGTTTTCTGTTTTTTTTTTTTTTTTAACTTGTCTACTTAATCAAATTATTTCTTATAGGTTATTCTGCAAACCAGAGTTACAGGGAATCCTCATAGCAGTGAGAATTCTGAACAAACACATTACAGTTTGTCTTCTATAGATTCTAATTCTAATTCTAGTTCTTCTTCACTGTGACACATTCTCTGGATTTTGTTCATTTCTTTTCAAGGTCATTAATTATCATATCTTTTCATAAATTTATTCTTAAATGGATACTGAAATAAGCTTTCAAATGTAAATTTCTTTGTTAAACTCCTCCTTCTTTGTACTGAAGGAGCTTAATATTTCATGTGAAATAATTCTGTGGTAGTTAAAACCCCTTCCTTCTTTAAGCATGGTTCTAACATATTCTGCCTCATTACTAAACTGAGATTATCCCTGGATAAACTGTTTAAACATTGTACATCTAATCAACTTTAGCTCAGTAACAGGATGAACACACTTACTAAATCTGTCTTTTTAATCCATCTTTTTTCTAAGATTATATATTCAATAATTAAAAAAAATAATATCTTTTTGCTTTTATGAATAAAATGTTAGGATTAGTAAGTGAAAGATCTGAAAGACTACTTTTCTTGTAAAAAATATTCTGTCAAAATGTGTACTTATGTTTGTAAATACATACCTACATATTTCTCTAGTTAAGCACATTTTTTGATACAACCTTCAGTCAGTGTTAATACTGATTCTTATTAATTAATTCTAGTTAATACTGATTTCAGATTCTTTCGTTGCTTTTGAAATCGAAGTTTTGTAGTATGATAATATTTTTTAATAGGAATCAAGTCTTTAAACTTTTCCTTGTTCAAGGTGTATAAACTGTAAGAGAAAATGAGGGGTTTTTTTAGTCAGAAAAGTTTAGGTGTATTATTGTCATGCAGGAGATTGGCTTAACCAGCTCTCTTAATACTGAGCAACAGGGAAAGCTATGGAGGAGTATAGTAACAGGATGATCGTTCTGTTATCCCTCAGCCTATCATATTTTTTATCTAGGAAATGTTTTGAGTCTGAAGTATTATTTGTAGTAGTATTAGATATACTTTTTTTCTGTGATTTTTGTCCAGTCAGTTTTAATTATGTCAATTATATATATTGTTTACAGAATTTCTGATTAAGGGATTCTGGCATTTGACTTCATATCTTGTAACCATTTAGTTTCGTTTTGACTCTTAAGAGCCTACTTTGGGAGAAAATAGGAACCATCTATTCTTTCAGGATAATCTAAACTTGTCATAATCCTACTCTTATCTTTTTAGCTGTAATTTCCTGTTTCACAAAACTTACTCGTACCTTTTATGAAGTTTTTAATTTATCTTTAAGCATTTTCCAGGTTACTTTATGGTTTTTGAGATTACTAACTGGAACTATGCAGATAATTCAGATTCATAGTTTAGAAAGAGGCATAATGTAGTTGTCCATGTTTTTGCTCTGCTTTATTTTTAACAAATCCAAGATAATTATTCCATTTAATTTCCTGGCTGGAGCAGAGTATATTCCCAGTGTTTTCAAAGTCATCTTCTGTAATTCTAAGGTGTAACTTCTGAATAGTTCTGGTTGGCTTAGAGCTATTTACTGCATAAGGAAAATTATGGATTGTTTTTTCCGCTCTGTGTATTTTTATTTCAGTATGCATTGAAATTAATCTACATGATGATCCAGTTGTAACATAATCTGGAGTATCAGGATTTTTCTGGATCTTATGGTGTTCACATTCAGATACCATTGTATCAGCATTCTTTGTCCCTTTTTTTATTGCTCTTTTGTTTGGATTGTTGTGAACATGCTAAGCAGTGTGTACACAGACTACATTTATTTTCTGCACTTTGAGGAGATTCAAAGATGTGTATTGATCCAAATTCAGTAATCTTGCTTATCTCAGTTGTTTGTTGAGTGAAAATGACAGTTATAAATGCATTACTTACTGGAGAATTTAATAAAATGCGTGTTTGAAATACACTTAAGAATAAGTGATGATTAAAACTGGTTCAATTTTATATTTTTAGTAAGTTTAACTAAAGTTTTGACAGGGAAGTAGATCCTCCTGGAACCTATGCTAAGGCACATGGAAGAAGGGAGATGATATGGGAAAACCAGCATGGTTTCACCAAGGGCAAATCCTACTTCACCATCCTAGTGGTCTTTTAAGATGATGCCACTGCTTAGACAATGGATGAGCGAAGTCACTGATGTTGTCTATCTTGACTTCAGTAAGGCCTTTGACATGGTTCCCCACAACATCCTTATCTCCAAATTAGAAATATATGAATTTGATGATTGGACTGATCAGTGGGTGAAGAACTGGCTGCAGGATTATGTTCAGAGAGTGTAGTGTAGTTCAGTGGTCAATGGGTCAATGTACTGATGGAGATTGGTGATGAGTGGTGCCCCCAGGGTCAGTGCTGGGGCCCATACTCTTTAATATCTTCATTAGTGACACTGACAAGTCAAGTGGTCAAGTGCAAGCTCAGCAAATTTGCTGGTACTCCAAGCTGTGGGGTGTTATTGACACCCCCAGGGGACAAGATGCCATGCAGAGGGATATAGACCGGCTTTAGCACTGAGCCTAGGAGAACCTCATGAGGTTCAACATATCCAAGTGCAGGATCTTGCAGCTGGGTCAAGGCAGCATCCACTATTAATAAATATAAACTGGGGAACCAAAAGATTAGACTGCAGACCAGCCAAAAAGGATACTGGTGGATGGGAAGCTGGACATAAGGCAGCAGTGTGCCCTTGCAGCCCAGGAAGCCAAGCGTATCCTGGGCTGCATCAAAAGAAGCATGTCCAGCAGGTCAAGGGAGGTGATCCTACCCTTCTACTCAATGCTACTGAGACCTCACCTGGAGTACTGCATCCCAGTGTGCAGTCGTCAATACAGGAGAGATCTGTTGGAGCGTGTCCAGAGGAGAACCTCAATTAAGGAAGAAGTCTTTACAGTGAGGGTGGTGAGGCACTGGAACAGGTTGCCTAGAGATTTGTTGGAATGCCAGTCCCTGAAGGCATTCAAGGTGAGGGTAGATCAGTCTCTGGGCAACCAGATCTAGCTGTTGATGTTCCTGTTCATTGCAGCAGAGTTGGACTAGATGACCTTTAAAGGTTCCTTCTAACACTAAAGATTCCGGGATTCTAGGTGGAAGTTGATGTTCTCTATCTCATCTTTCTAAGTAGTGTGGGAGATGTGGTGTCTCCTAATACATGTTGATAACTGTCTCAAACTGGCATTGGGAAATTCCAGAAAGCATGACAAAAAAGTTTATGCTTGACAGGTAGTAAAAAGTATCTCAGAAATTTTGAAAAGAGCTACACTGATCTTCTGTTTCAGTCTCACGCTATCATATAAGATATTTTTGAAATTTTAAAGCATTTCAATGTGTTGATTCTGCATGTATGCAGTCATACATTCCAGTGATGAACAATCTCATTAGTTTGGTTTTAACTTACTGAATACTTAAACTGTACTGTGTCTGTATTTGGTATATACTGAAGCTCATTCTTCTCTGCCGAAACTTTTTAATGTAGTTTTTGGGCGATCTGTACCAGTGATCTTAAAACTCAAGATCATCAGTCAGATTCATATTGTTTCAGCACATGCTGAATGTGTATTTAAGATGTCATCCTCTGTTGGTAAAGGATGCAATATACTGATCTTACTTGCAAATTTGTAGATGTAACATCTGTTTCCTTTACATTAATTGTTAAGCCAAATGTAGTGTTGATTAAAATACTGATCAGAAAGCTGAAAAAAACACTATTTTCGTTCAGAGAATTGGTAATTAGTTTTTAAGCAGGATATTAAAATTTGTTGATATTAAATGATTGCCAGTGTAAGAATTGTCATTTCTGAGAAGATCAGTGTACAGATTTTGATAATCTAATAATAGTAAAACTGTTCATTAGAAAAGGGGTTATTAATGTTTCAACTGTTGCTTTTTTCTCAAAATAAGCATGTGCAGATGCTTGTTCATTTGGGAAGTAAGTTATTATCATTCACTATATGGCTTTTTTATAGTCATTTAAGTCTGTCAGGGTCTAGGGCTGTCTGAATAATGAATGCTTCATCAGCACTGTGTAAAATACAGTGGGAGAGGAGATAACTAATTCAATATTAAGATCAAACTATTTATTTTGCTATAAGTGACAAACTGGATGTACGTTCTGGAGTCTCCGTAAAGTACTCTGTTGTCCTCTGCCACTCACTATTCTGGGAGGGTTTAGGGCAATGTATTTTTGTAGCAGTAAGTATTGTATGTATTTTGCTTTCGTTCCACTCTTGACACGTGTGCACGTGCATGCCTCTCTGAAAGTAATGCCTCCTATGTTACTATATTGGCCCATGACATCAGAAGTGGATGGTGGTGGTATGGCAGTAGGGGTCGAACCTTTCGCCCCACAGTGTTTCATTGTTTTTTGTTGCTGTGCAAGAGCTGGCAGGAGAGGGGCAGTGACAAAATGACTTCTAACATGGAATTGTGTATGTAGCAAAGATGTGTCACTGAATTTCTCCATATGGAATAAATGGCACCCATGACATTCATAAGTGCTTGCTGAAGATTTATAGAGACCAAACAGTGGGTATTAGCACAGTGAGGTGGTGATATTTCAGCAGTGATGACACAGACAGGTGTCTGTGCATGGATGTCACACCATGAAATGCATCTCGATTAGGTCATTTAAACAGGTTGGTAGATTGTATCCAGGAGTCTGGGTACTGAGCTCATATCTTGGTTTCAGTGTGTTGGGAATGATGACAATGGTATTGGAATACCAAAAAATTTCTGTCAGGTGTTTCCCATGAATGCTTACACAGGAACAGAAAGAACACTGTGTGCCTGTTTGTCAGGATGTACTGAGCTGTTCACAGAATCACAGAATGGAAGGGACCTCCAGAGATCATTGAGTCCAACCCCCCTGCCAAAGCAGCTCCCTAGCCCAGGTTGCACAGGTGGGTGTCCAGGTGGGTCTGGAACATCTCCAGAGGAGACTCCACCTGTGTGCAGCCTGTGCCAGTGCTCTGTAACTGCACTGTGAAGAAGTTCCCAAGCACATTTCTGAATAACTTTGTGTGCTTCGGTTTGTGGCTGTGGCCTCTTGTCCTATTGCCTCACTGTGTGAAAAGAGTCTGGCCTCATCCCTTTGTCTCCCACTCCTTTGATATTTATAGACATGGATCAGATCCAATCTGAGTCTTCTTTTTCCAAGGCTGAACAGACCCAAGTCTCTCAGCCTCTCCTCGTAAGGAAGGTGTTCCACACCCTTTATGGTCTTTGTGTCCCTCTGCTGGACTCTTTCCAGGATCGCCCTGTCTTTTTTGTACCGGGGAGCCCAGAACTGGACACAGTACTCCAGATGAGGCCTCACCAGGGCAGAGTAGTGGGGGAGGATCACCTCCCTCGACCTGCTGGCACTGCTGTTTTTAATGCACCCCAGGATGCCATTGGCCTTCTTGGCCACCAGGGCACACTGCCGGCTCATGGTCATCAACCTGTCATCCACCAGGGGACCCAGGTCCCTCTCCTGGACTATGCACTGCGTATCACAACATTCCGAGCTCTGCCTGTCAGCCAGTTCTCATCTAGCCTCACCGTTCATTCATCTTTTCCACCCTTCTTCAGCTTTGTTATGAGGATGCTGTGGGAGACAGTGTCACATGCTTTGCTGAAATCGAGGTAGACTACATCCACTGCTCTCTCCCCATCCATCCAGCCAATAATGATATCATCGAAGGCCACCAGGTTGGTTGAGTGCAGGTTGCTGACTACTCCTGGTAGCTCTCTTCTCTTCCAATTGCCTGGAGTTGACATCCAGAACAAATTGTTCCATCACCTTTCCAGGGACTGAGGTGAGGCTGGCTAGCCTGTAGTTACCCTGATCCTCCTTCCTGACCTTTATGAGAACCAGAGTGATTTTTTCTATCTTCCAGTCTTCGGGCACCTCTCCCATTCTCCAAGACAACTCAAAGATGATAGAAAGTGGTTCATCAATCTTCTCTGCCTCCTCCCTTAGCACATGTGGGTGTCTTCCCATCCAGGCCCATGGTTTTATATACACTGATGTTGCCAAGGTGCTCTCAGACCATCTTCTTCCTCACCAAATGAAAGTTTTCCATTCCCCTGACTGTTTCACTTACCTCCAGGGTCCAGGATTCCTGAAGGGGAGTCTTTGCAGTGAAGACAGAAGCAGAGAAGGTGTCAAGCATCTCTGCCTTCTTGGCATCTCCTGTTACCAGAACATACTCCACATTTAGTAGGGGACTCACATTTTCCCTAGTCTTTATTTTACTGTTGCCACACTTAAAAAACAAAACAAACAAACAAACAAAAAAAAAACCAAAACAAAAAACCCTTATTATTCTTTATCTCCTTTGCCAGATTCAGTTCAAGTGGGAAACCAGCTGGGCGTTCCTGCTGTTATGAGGCTGACTGTGTCAGTTTCCTGAAACACATCATTGCATTTGCCAGCAGTGTGCCCTTGTGGCCAATGATATTCTGGGATGCATTAATAAGAATGTGATCAGCAGACTGGGGGAGGTGGTCTTCTCCCTCTACTCTGTCCTGGTGAGGCCACATCTGCACTACTGTGTCCAGTATTGAACTCCCCAGTTCAAAAAAGGCAGAGATCTCCTGGAAGGACTTCAGCAAAGGGGCGTCAAAGATGGAAAAAGGGCCTGGAGCATCTCCTGTGCTAGGAAAGGCTGAGAGACCTGGAGCCTGTTCAGAGAGATCTGTTCAGCCTAAAGAAGAGAAGACTGAAAGGGGATCTGATCAGTGTTCATAGATATCTAAAGTGCAGGAGGCAGTTGGATGAGACTAGGCTTCTTTTTTCAGTGGTGTATTGTGACAGGATAAAGGAGCCGTGTAAAAAGCTTGAACATAGGAAGTTCTACACATATACATAGAAGAACTTCATTACAGTGAGCTTCACAGAGCACTGAAGCAGGTTGCCCAGAGAGGTTGTGGAGTGTCCTTCTTTGGAGATATTCAAGACCTATCAGATAGATGCCTGTTGATACAACCTACTTTTGAGAACTTTATTTACCAGGGAGCTTGAACTGGATGATCTCTTGAGGTCCCTTCCAACCCATGCAATACTGTGATTTTGTGATGTGATGAGACTAGTCATGATGTTATGACCACAAGCCAGAATCAAAATAACAATGCATGAAGAGGTGACTTCTAGGGGTTTTTCATTATTTATTATTTATTTTTCATTATTATTTTTATTGAGTTCTGTATATTTACTTAACTTTCTGACTCAAAGCATCTCAGATGTCAGCAATATGTTAGTAAGGCTTTAATCCACAGATCTCATCACAATTTCTAGATAAATTTTTCTTGGTTGAAGAGCCTGTGGGAATAGATCATTCTACAACCTTATAGATGTACATGGCTTAGTATAGATCTGTTTAAAAATTAAAAAAGAATGCTTCTCAGAGAAATAAAAGTTTCCAAATAGGTAAAGTTTTTCTATTCACACCATGGATTTTGGTAATCTATGTCTTACAGGTTAAAAACAGTGATAGAAGATCTCATTCAAACACAGCAAACGCTTTTGAGCAAAGAGGAACTTGTGTTGGAACTAGAAAAAAAAATTGAAGACAATTCTAAGACTTGTGAAAAGAAGTCAGAGTAAGTGGAATAAAGATTTCCAGTTGTAATAATGTGAAGTAAAACTCTGTGATGCAATTCCTATTTCACCAGTGTTGTTCTGCTTTTGTGCTTTTTTGCTTCTTACTCATGAATAACAATAAATTTTCTATTTATAAAATAAATCTTTCTGACTCCAGCTCCTAATTAATTAGAAAAATGAGCAGCTCTATTAATTTAATTTTGTTTTCATATTGATGTGGTATTTCAAGAACTGAACTCTTCTGGGCACTGTGACTTCAGCCTGAGTGAAGAAAAAGAATTCAGATTGTCTCTTTATTTGACAGTTTGTTGTATACATGTGATTTTGTGAAAGGCTTTATCAGTTCTATGGAAGATGTGTAATCTTTCTTATGCAGTAATGTTTAGAACTTGTCAAATTAAGTTCATTCTTCATGGCATTTGATTTTGAATAGTGAATGTAGAACCAATGCCTTGTGGTACTGCTCAGTAAATAATGAAGGTGAAAGTTTAATGGTTTATGTGTCATAAATAAAACGTATTATAATTTATATTTTTAGGGCAGGATCTTTCACTTCCATTTGATACTCATCCCAGTCTAAACTGAAGTTACTGTAACAGATAAGCCTTTATTTCTGTATCAGTGTTTCCCTAGTTCTTTTTGTGATCAGTCATAGTCTTATTAACACTTGATCATGAATACTGATTTACAGTACCAGGAAATTGGAATGCAGTACCTCAGATGATCTTCACTCAATGTAGACACATTCTTAGCTCTGGGAAGGCACTTTATGACTTGGTACTGTCAAATGCTTTTAATTCACATTCAAAACTTAATGTAAGTGTACAGTTCTGACTAGACAAACTTTCTTTCATTGATGAAGGACACATACTCACAATATGTTTTCCAGTTATTCAATTCTTGATCTAACTTCCTTTCTTACAGGCTAAACAGTTTGAACTGGATGAATTTTATGCTGCTTTTCCATAGGAATGTTTCTTCATTGTTTTCCTATCTGTTACATCTCTCTGAAAGTAGTTCAGATTATCCCTCTTTCCTGCTGTATGCAGATTTCTTTGAATAATCTGTAGCAGATGCTTGTGTTGTTGAGAAGATGATTTCCATCCAAACTGCACCTGTCTTGAGGCTATGTTATTGTTGAGCCTCAGGTCTCCCCACTTGTTTATGACTCAGTTTCAGCACTGCCAGTCCGAGCAATTTATTGACTTCACTGTGGCAGTCTGCACTAGGTATTGTTTCTCTGTGTCTAACTGACTTTCACTGTGAATTGATTTTTACACTTATTGCACTTTCCAGTAAGACAGATGTTGAAGTGCATCTCTACACCTTACTTTGTGTTACTTTTCAACATTAAACTATGCTAGTACTATTATCCTGGCACTAATTTCTGTTTTTGCCTTCAAATGAGAAAATCTCCTGCAACGTAAATAGTGCTTCCATTACATATACATGAGTGTTCAGCATACCATCAGCCCTCCTGACATGGTAGCATATTGGGTATTTGGGCTTTGATTCAGTTTACCTTTTTACTACTTCCCACTTGTTCCCCTCTTTCTGTCTTGCAAGGATTCACTCTTAAAAGCCACAAGCAGTGAGTTTTATAGATAGTAATTCCTCATGTATAGAAGGGATGATCAGTATGCTGTGATGGATTTGGGCAAGCTGTCACATGTCAGTCCTGGTGTACATTATGCCACAGTTGAGGAGAGAATAGCTACTGAGTTCAACATGTAGGATGTGTCTTATCTATGGTTCATGATGAGGTGTAACCATTCAGCATTTGGAATGCTGTCATTTTAGGTGATAATGTGGATTCACCAAGGTCCTTCTGATGGTGGAAAGTCATCGTTTTTGTGGGCAGGTGTTTGGTTTTTATTTTCCATCATCGTGAGGATCAGATGAAGAAAAGTATCTTGAGGAGAGACCGTTTATACCTTTGTGTGATGTTTTTTAGAGTATCTGCTTTCTCACACTGAACTTCTGTTTTGAAGTCTTCCACTTATGTCTTCATATACTGTACTCATGCTTTCCACACAAAAAGATCATTTAACTTCTGTAAGGAGTTTTGTTCTTTGCTAACTTGGGACCATGTTGGGACAAAAAGCCTCATGAAATGAGGCTTTTTGTTTTCTACCACCAGGAACTTGTTTGAGTAACCACCTAACTCAGGATCAGTTTCTGAAGGAATAATCTTGCCATCCATCACTTCTGGCTGTGCATTCAGCATATGCCTACTTTTTTTTTTAGTATCTAGGTGTACAATTTATCACAGAACAACTTCTTCAGTAGACAAGGCTGTGTCCCCTTCTTGTCAGTCACAGCTGAAACCTTGGATATATAGCATTAGCTTTTGAATTTTTTTCAGGACTTCCAGAGGTCTTTTGGGTAGTGTCAACAGAGCTGCTTGTACCTTGTTCGCGAGGACAACAACCAACTTCATTTCTGAAGTAGGAATGACAGAATACTGTGATTTTTCTTGAGTGTCCTTGTTCTTGGTAGACCTCGTCCCTCAACTTCCTTTATCTGCTTTTTGTGAGAATTCTATGCTTCTTTCTAGACCGTGTTTCTGGGCTCAAGTGGAGTGTTCTGAGTGTGTCAGTGTTGTACCATAGGTGCATACCTCACTCTGTTAGGCAGTTTCTGTCCGTGTTTGGTTTTGGTGTTTATTGAGGCTAACGGCCATCTAGGTTCCAGCTGGATGTCCTAGTTGATCTGCTTGTCCTTTGCTAATGTTTGATTGTCAGTTGTAGAGTAGCTGTTGGAAGTGAACACATTTGTTCTTTTACACCTCTATGTGAAGATCTGTTTTATGGTCACCTTCATTTAACTGATCTCCTGCATATTCATTATTAGGAAATCAGTTTTCTATTATTTCCTTGATGTTGTCTCATGCTTCTGAGGCTGAATTTGTACTTGATACTCTCAGTGTAAGGTGTGTGTTTCTCTTTTATTCACAGAGGTTACTTCTGAGAGAACTGAAGGATCGGAGGCTATATTTGTTTATCTTCTATGACAAATGGTTCTCCAGTGGCCTGCAAGAAAGGCAAAAACCTTGATAATTGCAGCACAGGAGACAATACAGTGACAAGTGCAATCTTTTTACATGCAGCTTCAAGGCCACTTGCAGGCTTTTTCTTCCAGATCTGTTTTGTGCACTGTTTTTCTCAGGAAGCATCTAGAACTGATACAGCCATACATGATGCAGCTATTGTTTGAGAAATGAGAATCTGTGGTCTTCTAAGAGGCTTTCTTCGGTAGGGCAATAGTTTGAAGTCTGTCAGTGTAAGAAAGGAGGCATAAAATCTCTTTTAAAAAAAGTATTACTAAACAGACTGAAAGCAAGGAAGTGGACATAAAGCATAACTGTTAACTAAATCTTAATCTTTAATTCTGACTTGGAAGAGAAATAACTGATGACACAGTAGTAGTGACACTACTGTAATGATGTTTTAATAAATCCAAATGAATGGTTGAGGTTAAAAAGGTGCTATGGAGGTCTAGCCTCCGGAGGTTAATCAGAATGTAAGTTTTCACAAACAAAAATGAAAACATGTAGTGGTTGAGGGAAGCTGTTGCTCTGCATTTTGAAAAAGGTTGAAGATAAGAAGTGAAAATGTGAAAATATGCTTGTGTTCTCTTATCTGTTAATGGTGAAATACTGTGTAATAGTGGCATAAGCGAGACCACAAGTAGATTATGGGATATGATTACAGTAGCTGTTGAAAAAAAAGGGCAGTATTCAGAGCAGAATGAAAAAAACTCGAAGGCAAGAAAAAAATTGATTTTTGGCTGAGTTCCATTATTGAAAATGCTTTTTTTTTTTTTAAAGAAAAAGCTTTCATAAGGTAAAGACTATGCCTTAAATTATATGCACTTTAAAGTTAATTTTCTTTTCAGTGTTGTTCTCTTGCTGAGCCAAAAGCAAGCACTGGAAGAACTTAAGCAAACAGTTCAGCAGTTAAGATGCTCTGAGGCAAAATTTGCAGCCCAAAAAGAACTACTGGAACAGAAAGTGCAAGAGAATGATGGGAAAGAACCACCACCTGTAGTGAATTATGAAGAAGATGCCAGATCAGTCACTTCTATGGTAAGCTTTACTGAATTGTGCAGTCTTGCTGTCATATATTATTCCTTATATCAGAGTCTCATGACACATGAATGTATGACTGGAGTGAATAAACTTCTCTTTGTATTTTCAGAAACTAACTAGTTGGAAAAGCAATTAAGATGTGTAGCTCTATTTATTTATTTAATTTTAAGTTGCAGTAATTTACATTACACTGTGTATATCTGCAGACTTTTTTTGGCCTCTTGCATCTCAGAGACTTAGTTTCTCATTGGATTGTTTTATAATTAACAGTGTAAATCTTTAAATAGATTTAATAAACGTGACTATGAGCTATTGGTAATTTCTTTGGCTTTGTTGAAGGAGTATGTTCACAGTTGTAGATGGAAAACTAACAGATAAAAGCTGTTGGAATTACTGCAAACATTGTGTCACTGAGAAATTAATTTTACATACTGTAATTGTTCCTTTTAACTCTTAACATGCTAACACCTGATTATCTGCAGCTTATGTTTAGATGTCCAGATGCTCTTTGTAATGAAAATAAACTTGTGTTAATTTATGAGATCCTGTGTAATTTTGAAAAGTACTTTGCTTCTATTTTGGTACTTTCTTAATTATATGCAGTTTTGTAGAGATAGTAATGATAGAATTGTAGAATGGCTTGCGTTGGAAGGGACCTCAAGGATCATCAAGTTCCAATCCACCTGCCACAGGCAGGACCACCAGTGTTTACGTTTGGTACTAGAACAGGTTGCCCAGGGCTGCATCCAACCTGGTCTTGAACACCTGCAGGGTTGGGGCATCCAACACCTCTTCAGGCAGCCTGTTCAGCACCTCATCACACTCTCTGTGAAGAAATTCTCCCTGACATCTCATCTAAGCCTTCCCTCCTTGAGTTTAAAACCATTAGTTCTTGTCTAGTCATTATCTACCTGAATAAAAAGTTGATTACCCCCTTTTATAATCCACTGGATTATATTAAGTACTGGAAGATGGGGAGGTCTCCCTGCAGCCAGGGAGATGCTTCTCTTATCCAGGCTGGACAAACGCAGCTCCCTCAGCCTTCAGAGGTGAGATGGTCCATCCCTTTGATCATCTTCATCGCTCTTCTCTAGATGCTCTCCAACTGATCCACATCTTTCCTGTACTGGGGTGCCCAGACCTAGATGCATTACTCCAGGTGGGGCCTCCCAAGGGCTGTGGTAGAGAGGGACAGTTACTTATGTGCCCCTGCTGGCCACCCTTTTCTGATGGAGCCCTGGATACTATTGGCATTCTGAGCTGCAAGAATGCACTGTTACTCATGTTCAGTTTTTCACCCACCAGGACCCCCAGGTCTTTCTCTGCAGGCCTACTCTTAAGGAGTTCTCCCAGTCTGTATACGTATCTGGGGTTACTCCGACCCAAGTGAAAAACCTTGCACATTGCTATGTTGAACCTCATTAGGTTCACAAAGGCCCACCTTCCAAGTTTGTTGAGTCCTTCTGGATGACATTCCTTCCTTCTATCATGACTACTGCACCACTCAGTTTGGTGTCATCAGCAAACTTGTTGAGGTTACGCTCAAGCCCATCATCAATGTCATGGAGGTGCTGAAGAGCTTCGTTCCCAGGACAGACTACTGAGGGACACTGCTTGTCACCAGCCTCCACCTGGACATAGTGCCATTCAACACAACTAGCCTAAATCTACCCCTTCCAGTTTAAAACCATTTCCCGTCATCCTGTTGCTACATGCCCTTATAAAAAGTCCCTTCCCAGCTTTCCTGTAGGCTCCCTTCAGATACTGGAAGCTTTCTCTTCTCCAGGCTGAAAAGCCCCAACTCTCACCCTGTCCTCAAAGGGGAGGTGCGCCAGCCCTGTGATTGATTATCTTCATGTCCCACCTCTGGATGTGCTTCAGCTCTCCCATACTGAGGACTCCACATCTGAATGCAGTACTCCAGGTGAGGTCTCAAAAGCAGTGAGGACTGGATCACCTCCCTCGATGTGCTGGCTGCTCTTCTTTTGTTGCAGCCCAGGATACGATTGGTCTTATGGGCTGCAAGTGCTCAATGGTGAATCTTTCATTATTTGACACTCAGAAATCCTTCTCCCCAGGGCTTCTTTCAAGCTATTCTCTGCCCAGCCTATATGTGCTTAGGATTACCACAACCCAAATGCAGGACCTTGCACTTGGCCTTGTTGAACTTCCATGACATTCACCTCTGGATAGCATCTCTCCAGTGTGTCAGTTGTACTTCTCAGCTTGGTGTTGTCTGCGCTGAAGGTATACTTGATCCCACTGTCCATGTTGCCTACAAAGATGTTAAAACACTGGTCGTAGCACTGATCCATGAGGAACACCACTGAACAGTCCTGTTGACAACAGCTCTCTGAGTGTGACTATCCAGCCAATTCCTTATTCTGTGAGTGGTTCATCCATCAAATTCATTTTTCCCCAATTTGGTAACCAGCATGTCTTGTGGGACAGTGTCTAACTGTTTGGACAAGTCCAGGTAGGTGATATCACTTGCTCTTCCTTTATCCACTGATGCTGTAACTCAATCATAGAAGGCCACCACGTTTGTCAGGCATGACTTATCCTTTCAGATATGATGGATGGCAGCTTAGCAACTTCATTCACCAGTTCCTTCAGAACCATCGTGTCCCATGGACTTGTGCACCTTCATGTTCTTTAAATGGTCTCAGACCTGGTCTTAATTTACAATAGGCAAACTTTCCTTCTCCAGGTTCTTACCTTTGCTTTCTGCAACTTGAGCAGTGCAGCTAGAGTGATTGACAGTGAAGTCTGAGGCAGAGAAGTCATTGAGCACCTCAGCTTTCTCTGTATCCCTTCTGCCTGGATTGTAGCTTTCCAAACCTGATCCCTAGCTAGCTGCTCAAACAACCTCCTTGTAGTCCTCCCAGGTAACCCATTCCTGCTTCCACTCCCTATAGACTTTTCTTTTTTGCTTAAGTAAGTTGTGGTGCTCCTTTGTTGATCCACAGAGGCTCCTGGCATTCTTGCCTGCTTTCTTTTTTTCTTAGGATGCACTGTGTCTGGGCTTGGAGGAGATGGTCCTTGAATAGTGACTGGCTTTTTTCAGCCCCTCCACCCTCCAGGGCTTGAGCCAATGTCACTACAAAACAGTTCTCGGAAGAGTCTGAAGTCTGCTGTCCTGAAGTCTGTGTAATTTAAATGTAATTTGCTACTATGTTTGTTTGTGCTTATTTGCTCTTCTTTTGTTTTAAAAGCATTATTCAAAAATTACTCAAAATAATGACTAATTTTTTTGTTTGGCTTATTTTGTGAGTACATCTGTGAAGTATATTTTGATGCTTGTGATTTTTTTTTTAATTTTAAGTTTAAAACTGCAGACTACTTTATGTGAAATATTTATTTGGTGCCACATAAATGCAGCCAGTTTCAAAAGAGAGTAGTTTTCAAATTGTTTTGTTTTTCATCTCTTACAATATGTTGTAGTACTGTGTGACTCTTAAGCGGGAACTCAGTTCTGAAATGCTGTTTGCTGTGATTTTATAGGTAGTATTAGGTTACCTATATTTTGTATTCTAACTTCATTTGTTTACAGTTTTCCTCTACTAACTGAAGGAGATAAATACTATGAAATAGATTGTTATTTCTAGTAATACATAACAAACTGGTGTAGTATCAAAGTTCTTATAGATTATGCCACTATCACAAAAGCTAACTGGAAGCTTGTGCTAGATTATCAGTGTTTAGTCAATGAATGGATCGTATGTTTGTCTTAGTATACATTACTAAGTATAAATAATAAATATATTTATTTATAAATTTAATTATCTATCTATCTATATATATAGTATTTGTCTTAGTATACATAAATTTTTCTTGCTATTTTAAGAGTGTGACAAAAGTCTATCACAATTAAAGCTAAGAAAACAACAAGAATACTCCAGTATTGTCTAATCATCTGATTAGAAATAAAACTGTCAGCAATATTTGCAATGTGAGTATGACACTTAACTGAAATCTGCAGCAGTGTTTTGCATTTTGTGTTAATAACACTTTACACTTAGAATATCAGTATTGACTAGAAAATTGCTACAGAACAGGAAATCTTCAGGAACCGCAAAAGCCTGGCAGTAGATTTAATTGATACAAAATCATAATATGAAATAGTAAGTAATTTTAGTTAGCAAAAATAGTAGAGCCTGTATGCCAGTTCAGTGTATGTGTTCCTGTATCCTTGTGCGTTAGAAAGAATTATTATCACAGTACAGAACAGTATTTTAGAGTATATTTACTTATTTTTTATATGGTTTTATATGGATATGGTTTAGTGGGGAGATACTAGTGGTGGGTGGATGGTTGGACTGGGTGATCTTGGAGGTCTTTTCCAACCATGGTGATTCTGTGATTCTTAGGATTTTGCATTATACTTTAACCAGTGGTAAAACTAAGGCTTAGTATTCAGGCTCTGTAATCTGGAAAAACTTGTCAGCAGGTGGAGCTCAAGCTTTTAAACCAAAAGATTGGTTATGACTGAATAATTATCACTTTTCATCGCTGTTTAAAAAAGTTTCAGTATCTCTGAAAAAGTTAGATGAAGTGTAGAAATGTATGTTCTCATTTCTCTAACATTAAATAATCTGCAGTGGTGCATTGTTCTTTGTTTGTTTTGTTTCCTGTTGTTTTTCCTGATTTTTTTTTAAGTCAGTAAAATATAACAGGGATGTAGAAATACCCTAACACACGTTCTTCAGTAGTATGTCAGCAAATCAGAAAACCTGCACAGTTTTGCTGTACGTGGAGCAGCCATACAGAGTTGCTGCATGTTCTGTGTGTGCTCATTGAAGGAATTCTGGGTGAGCTTGGAAGGCACCTGGAACATCAGTGAATTGTCAGGGCATTGTTTCAGGAGAATGCTGTCCTTCACACTTTGTGTAGTAGAGTAACTGAGGGTAGATGTATTAGCATGAGATTTAACATTTCTCAATTCCTTTTATATCTGTCATAGCTGAGGTACCCAAAAGGAAAATAATTTAAAAAAATCACATTTTCTATTGAAAAGGCTTCAGTGATTTTGGTCTCAGTGATTGCTTTAGAAGTATATGTTAGGTTTTGGTAGAAATTATTTGCGGCTCATATTAAACAAACAAACAAACAAAGAACAAAGAAGAAAGTGTATTGTATTCCCATCTCTGTTTCCCAGATATCGTGAGTCCACACTTCTAATAGTATGATCAACATTAATATTGTGTGTTTCTCAGTAAAATTGAAATCAACATATTTTAATCAATTTGTGAATTCTGAACTTTTCCAAGTCAGCTATGTAGATAACTATAGAACATTTACAGGAATTGACTGTGTGATTAAAGGTGTATCATTAATGTAGCATACTGCATCTACACACCATGGGGTGGTTTACTTCACGCCCGGCTTGATGGATGCTTATGGGGTCCACCTAGATCATAGAGGAAAATAAACATTGCCCCAGGAGCTATCTAGGCTTACTGATGGGTTTAAACTAGTTTTGAAGGCAGAAGGGAGTTGTAGCGATCCTGCAAATTACAAGATAGTGTAGCTGAGTTGGAGGGACAGGGTGCTAGTGGGAGCCCTCAACCTGCTGCATCCTAAGAAGATGAAAGCAATAGGCAAGTCCTTCAAAGGAATTAGGGAGTTATCCTGCTTGAAGGTGACGAGATGCTGCCCAGCTGAAGTTCTTCTACTACAATGCATGCAACTTTGGAAACTAACTGGAGAGGTTGGAAGCCATCGTGCTGCTGGAAAATCGTGATGTAGTTGTCATCACTGAAACCTGGTGGGATGATTCCCATGACTGGAATGTGGCTATTGGTAGCTACCAGCTGTTCAGAAGGGACAGGCAAGGAAGGAGCGGAGGATGCATTGCCCTCTACGTGAGAGAAGGAATAGAGTTTGAAGAACAGTCTTTGAAGAATGGCCATGAGCAAGTTGGAAACGTGTGGGTAAGGGTTAGAGACAGTGACAACAAGTGAATCCTTGTGGTTCATGTGTAATATAGGCCACCTGACCATGTGGAGCCTGTTGGTGTAGCTTTCTTCCTCCTGCTACTGGATGCATTGCAGTAACAGACTCTTATCCTGTTGGGGGACTTCAACATTCATGACATTTCCTGGAAAAATAGCACAGCAAGTTGTAAGCAAACCAGGAGGCTCCTGGAATGCATTGAGGATAACTTTTTGAGCCAGGTCCTGCACTTCGGTCACAACAACCGTAGCCAGCACCACAGACTTGGGGCAGTGTGGCTGGAAGACTGTAGAGGAAACAGACCTGGGGTTATTATTAATTGAGCTTGGCTGAACATGAGCTGGCAGTGTGCTCAGGTGGCCAAGAGGCCAATGGCATCCTGGCTTGTATCAGAAGTAGTATTGCCAGCAGGAGCAGAGAAGTAATTGTCCTTCTCTACTCAGCACTGCTGAGGCCCTTGAGTACTGTGTTCAGTTTTGTGCCCCTCACTGCAAGAAAGACATTGAGGCCCTGGAGCGTGTTCAGAGAAGGGCAACAAAACTGGTGAGGGGTCTGGAGCACAGACCCTATGAGGAACAGCTGAGGGAGCTGGGATTATTCAGTCTGGAGAAGAGGCTGAGGAGGGACCTTATTTCTCTCTACAACTGCCTGAAGGAAGGTTGTGGTGAACTGGGGTTTGGCCTGTTCTCTCATGTAACCAGTGATAGGACTAGAGAGAATGGCCTCAAGTAGCTCCAGGGGAGTTTCAGACTGGATGTTAGGAGATAACTGTTTTTCTGAAAGAGTGGTCAGGCACTGGAATGGGCTGCCCAGGGAGGTGGTGGAGTCACAGACCCTGGAAGCGTTCAGTGAATGTTTAGATGTTTTGTTGAAGGATGTGGTTTAGAGAGAACTAGTTGTGATAGGTGGATGGTTGGACTGGATGATCTTGTAGGTTTTTTCCAACCTCTGTGATTCTAATTCCCCATTGTCAGGTGTAGGAAGTCAGGAAGGTAAGGCAAGAGAGTAGTGTGACTGTACCAGGACCTGCTGATCAAATGAGCGCAAGAAGAAAATGTACTGACATTGGAAGCAGAGACAGGTAACCTGGGAGAAATATAGGAATCTTGCTAGACTGTAGGAATGGGGTCATGAAACCCATGGTCCAACTAGAACTGGACTTGGCAGCGGGTACAAAAAAGGATAAGAGGCTTCTATAGGTACATCAGCTGGCGTAAGAGAGCATACCCTCCCTAGTGAGCAGAACAGGCAAGGTGGTAACAACAGTCAAGGAGAAGACTGAGGTATTCAGCAACTTTTTTGCCTCAGTTTTCACTGGACAATACTGAAGCACTCTTAACATCTTCATCAATGACTTCAACAGTGGGATTGAATGCACTCTCAGCAAGTTTGTGGATTACACCAACCTGTGGTGTGTGGTTGACATATCCAAGGGGTGGTGTACCTTCCAGAGAGACCCAGACAGGTTTGAGCAGTGAACACAGGACAAGGTCATGAGGATAAACAAATCCAAGTGCAAGGTGTTGCACCCTGGGTCATGGCAGCCCTCACTGTCAATGCAAACTAGGGGATATAAGGAATGAGAATATCCCTGCTGAAAAAGGCTTGGAGATACTGATGGATGGTAAAGCTGTATGTGAGTCAGCAGTGTGCCCTCATAGCCCAGAAAGCCAACCATATCCTGGGCCGCATCAGAAGTGTACCCAGCAGGTCAAGGGAGATGATTCAGCCACTCAGTGCTGGTAAAACCTCATGTGGACTACTGCTTCCAGATATGGAATCATCAGTACTGGAGAGGTGTGGGCCTATTGGAGTGCATCCAGAGGATTATCACAAAAATGACCCAAGGAATGGAACACCTCTCCTAGGAGAACAGGCAGAGAAAGATGGGGCTGTTTGGCCTGGAGAAGAGAAGGCTTCAGGGAGACCTGACAGTGGTATCTAAAGGGAGGCTATAAGAAGGAAGAAGACAGATGCTTTTGCAAGGTCTGTTGTGGTAGGAGAAGGAGAGAAGGATTCAAACTGAGTATAGATTTGGACTGGATATAAGGAAAAAGTCTTTTGAGGTGAGGGTGTTGAGGCACTGGAACATTGCCCAGGTAGGTGGTGGTAGGCCAGTCCCTGGAAACATTCAAGGTCAGGCCAGAGGGGCTCAGTGCAACCTATCTAGCTGTGGATGTCCCTGTTAATTGTGAGGAGGGGACTAGATGACCCTTTGAAGACCTTTCCAACTAGAAATATTCTGTGATTCCATGGAATCTCATTTTCTCATATTGTCTAAGGCCATATGAAGTCTTCAAACAGATGCAGGGAAACAGCTTCTGTGATAGCAGTATCAGAAAGCTTGATGGTATAGATAGAAAACACATTTTTTTTTCTCTTAGTGATTCAGAGGAATTGAGGCATTTCTGTGCTTTGTAGTGCAGATGCCTTGTTTATCTGCTCATATAAGTAATTTCCTGCTAATCTATGCCTCATTAAGTTCATATAAAACTAAGATTATATAAGTGCCTACTTACTATAAAGGGGTAAGGGAGTTGTTCAGTCACTTGTTTTTGTATACCTTGCAGACTTAAAGTACATTGTTTTGAGGTTGTAAAAGATCTTATCAATGGAAACAGGGCCAGTGTAAGTCTATGCAGCATTGATACCCTTGCCCTTTTTTGGAGTTGGAAATAAACAACTATATTTGTTAGATTCCTGGGTAGCTGAAGTTCAACTTAATTGTTCTTACTTCGGGCTGCTTTACATGCTTGCTAGCTGGGACTTGTTTTTTTGGTTCACAGACAGAACTTAACATGCAGCAAAAAATGCTCAAAATGTCAGATGGTTGTAGCAAGTGTGGAGAGTGAAGTATTTTCTTCTTGCTGTATAGGTATGCTCTAGTTCTTCATAAATCCCACTTTCCTGATGGACATACATCATAGAAAGAGCAATCCACAAATACTGAGAGACAAATGAATCCAGCTGTGCTTTGTCCTGTGTGGTGGATGATACTGGCCCAGAATTTAAGAGATAAAGGATAGTGAAGCCTCTGAGCCTCTTTCCACTGAACATACCTGGAAATTTCTGAAGTAAAAAATTAATCTGGGAGTAATACTTCGGTAGAGTAGGAATCAAATTATACACAGATTGCTCTGAAAGTAGTATCTCCTGTGTATTTCTATGGAAACTACAACAGATGTAAAAAACACAAGAAAATTATTTGATATCTGTTTTTCAGTGTTGTGACCATCATTAGTTATGTGTTTTCACCGGTGGTGAAGACAAGCCTCCATGCCATGCTCATAAAATTTGCACCAGCAGAGATGACACGCTGTTCCTCCACTGCTGAAACACCAGCAACCACCACATGGTGTTCACATCCACTGTTTGGTCTCCATAAACATTCATCAAGGATCAATGAAAGGGTACAATATTTTCAGCAGAGAGAGGAATTCAGTGACACACGTTTGCTTCATGTGCACTTCCATGTCAGATGTCATTCTGTCAGACTGTCCCTTTGCTGCCGTCTATCACACAGCAACAAAATATGATGGAGTATTGTTGGGAAGTTTCAATATTCTACTGCCATACCACCAACATCCACCTCTGACATTGTGGGCCAACATAATAAAATAGGAGACAATACTTTCTGAGCAACTCTTGCATGTTTCTTAATGTCAGCATATTATCTGGGGAAAAAAAAGAGAGTTGAGCAAAAAAACTGTCTTGGGGAATGGGGAAAATACAAAGTGTGAATGAACTGTGAATGAACTTTGGGAGGAATTGAGGAAGGTAGTTTTTTTGTAATATTTTACATGATAAATTGCTATACCCTCTCCGAAAAAGGGAGAATGTATGTACTTCTCTGTAACTGCCAAAAATAGTTCAAGAGCTTTCAGTATTCCTTAAGGAAGAAGCCTTCATTCTGGTGTTGCTGCATTGCATACCCCTGAAGGATCTGTAATTTCATTCAAAATCATCCCTGAAATTAGGAATGTTTTACACAGAAGATTTGGTTTGAACAGCAGTGCTATCCAGTGTATGTTTCTGGATGTTTCTGTGTGTGCTTGGAGGAAAGTTGTAATTCTCTGCTGGAATTGTCATTGGCTTCTTAAATCTTTTTCGTAGTGATTGGACTGATTTAGCATAATCATTAACTTCTCATAGCCTTTAGGGAGCTCAAAGAAATAATGTGACAGAATTTGCCTGCTATGTATCATCTCTTCTTTTTTTTTTTTCCTTTTTTTTTTAATTCGTTCTTTTCTCTCTTTTTTGCTTTTTTTTCCATATCTGGTTGAAAGTGCCCTAATTCTTGAAAGCAGTGATAATGCTTCTCAAAAAGAGTGTACTGCAATGTGATGTTTCTTTGACTTAGAGCTGACAAGAATGACACGAACCTACCAGTGCCACTGGTAGTTCATTGTCATACTTGAAAATTACTATTTTATGTTTTATTTGTTGTCTACTTGTCTGCCACGTGGGGAATCTCTCCTCTGATACAAAGCAAGAAATGAGAATGACAAACTAATCCCATTTTTCAAAGGACCGCATCATTTATTTATCTATTTATTTATCTATTTATTATTAATTTTGGGGGGCTGTTGATAATCTTTAATTGTGGTGTAAATGACTTATCTCTGTTTCTGATATCACTGCATTTGTTTTAGTTGTCCTGGCTGCAGTAAGGTAGATGTGAAACATTTCTGATTGGCATGGGATCCAGGTGCATAAGCATCAGTGTTAATGATGTTTTGAGGTTGATAAGGTTTACTGTCTGACCTCAGACTATGACTCATGGCTACCAGCTCTAAGTAATTGTCTTGAATACTCTATGCCATGTGGAGTGCTGGATACAGAGAAGTGAAGTCTATCAGTATTATTTTATTTGTTTCATTGTTATTGCACATTCGAAGCCATGCGAGTATGTGACAACTACTTAGATAACATTTAGAGTATTCAGTCATTTTGTGTGAAACAGAAAAGCAGATTTTTTAAAAAGGCTGTCTCTGTTGAAAAAGCATCCTCTTTAAGATTACTATTATTACCGCACGAGCACTGCTTTGAGCCAGTATGAGAGTATCCAGAGCTGTGGCTCTGTATCAGGAGGTCTTAGTGAACTTCAAGATGTTTCCTGCTTTTACATGGTTTATCTGTTTAGACTGCAGAATCTTTGTGTACTATTAGGGAGTTAGCATTGTTTATATTATAGAATTGTGACATATGGTTTGCTTGAAGGGTGCCACGAAGGTCACGGAATCCAGATCCTGACTCCACCCAACCTCTCAGAATTCAAACCATGTGTCTGACAGTGTTGTCCATAACACTTCCTGAGCTCCAGCAAGCTTAGTGCTGTGACCGCTTCCCATTGTATCTGGAATTTGGTTGTGACACTGCAGTATCTTGGGGAGTGTGGTAATGAGGCGTAGCTTTACAACGTGTGATGAAAACTTATGAAGAGATAAGGATTTTCAACCAGTATGACTGAAGAATCATTTTAGTTACCCCTTTTCAGCATGTTTATTAAGAAACTGATGCTTGGAGTCATGTATAAACAATCCATAATCCGAGGAAAGTATTGTTTTGCTGTTTTTTGTGGGGGAGGGCTAGAAGGGAGTGGGACAGGAAGGAGCAGAAGTCATCTTTTCTATTCTGAAGACTGGTTTTGATTAGACAAACAGTTTAGATGATGCTTTATGGGATCCAGTGATTGACTTTGAGAAGGGAACCTTTAGTTGGATATTTCCCTTCTAGTGAGTAATGACAGAGGAGTGAAAGATCTCTTGTCTTGACTGCTGAGCATTATGACTCAGAGTCCTTACGGAATTCTGCAGGATGATAGCTCATTTGGCTGATTAAGATGCAGTCTATGCACTTTAGCCAAGATTGAAATCTGTTTCTGGTACCATCACTGAGACCTCCAAGCTGAGTTTTTTCTCCTAGATGTCTGTATTTTCAGAATAGTTGTCTTTGTGTTTATGATAAATAGAGCTGTGATATGAGGTATAAAACAGGAGTTCAACAAAGCATAGGGTGTCCTTGGAGGAGAATTTGAACACTGCCTATTTATTGGATTTGCATTTTTATTCTTCCATTTTGTAAATAGGAAAGTGTTTGCAGAGGTGTTTATGTAATTCGTAGAAATGTCTCACACTTCACTTGTTTACTTCTGTTGTTATTTGAAAAAATAGCAGGTACTTGTGCCTTTCTTGAACAAATTACTGGAATAGACTTCACAGAGAACCTGTGGGTGTCTCATCACTGGAGGAGTTCAAAGCCAGGCTGTATGGGGACTCAACAGCCTGACCTGGTGTGAGGCAACCCTCCCCATGGCAGAGGGTTTGGAAACTAGATGTCTTTAAGTTTCCTTTCAAATTTAGGCCAGTATACACCAGTTTTAGAAATAAAGGCCTAGTTTTGAAATGGCATCCTAAAAGGATTTCACACTTAAGCCTACCTCAGATGCAGCTGTTAAGAAGTTGAATCATTTTATGTCTTAATATGCTGGTTGTTTTATTAATCAAGTGGTGCAGGAGTCTGTGAAAACCAAAACCAAACAACAAATTCTGACTCAGCTAGATGCCAAACAGAAATAACTGGTGAAATTTTTATCAAGTCCTACAACAGAATTTTCAGTTTATGAAAGTGTCAGGGTTTTTTTTTTTTTTTTAATACAACTAATGTAAATGCTGCTCCTGACCCTTTTGTGTCATGTCTCTCTGAAGCTGTTAGGAGTTGATTCCATGAAGCTCTCCTTCACTGTGATAAAACAGCTGCATTCCTCACTGTACAGTTTTCAAAACAGGTTGTAATTGCTACCTCATATTTCATTACTTTATTTACTGGGAGAAGAAAAAGGTTATAAATCCTGTCAGGTGTAACTTGTACTAGCTCAAGTCTCTTGGTGTTGCATTTGCCAGAGTGGCTTTGTTAGAGCCAGTCAATACTGCTGTCATCAGAGGTGTTCATTGGTAGTTGCTAGTTTTGCGAGGTGATACCCCGAGTGTGGAATCCAACAATGTCTCCTTAAACCAGCCAGAAAAATATGTCAGATAACCAGAAAAACAGTCTGGGCAACCACCCTCTTATGTGTTCGCATAGTGCGTTTCAGAGGAGACTGTATTCTTCATTGGTCTCAAGGAACATCCTTTAAATTTAGGGGGAAAAGTTGGATTCTCTTGCAGGTATCCGTGGGCTGCCCTTCCCTGAAGGAGCCCAGTTTCCTGTCAGTTGGTGCTGACTTCTGCTGAAGTTGGGTCACAGGTTCCTGACTGGGAGCCATGCATTGATTGTGTTTGGTTCTTGGTGTCCTGCAGACTTTGTAAAGATGTACAGTTATGTGTGAGTTTCAAGATCATGCAGTAAAGAGAAGATACTTTTGTTCTCTAAACGTTGGCTGTATGCTGTTCCACTAACAGCTATTGGCACTTCAGTGTAGCTACTTCAACTCTAATCTTTTTCCAGGAACGAGACTTCCCCTACTTAAAAAAACTAAAATCTGGACTCGACTTCTAGATTCATTAGACACATTTCCTAAGAAGGCATTACTGTATGTACTGGAGGCTATAAAACAACCAAATTCAAAGGCATCTTTTTAATGTAAAATAAGGAATTCTACAAGATGGGGTCTGTCACACTTTCTGTTACTCTATTACACATTCTAATTTAAATGATAGGCCTGTGTACTAACCAGTTACCAGAAAAACTGTATTCAATTCATGCTGTGTTTGTGAATGCTTTATTTGTGTCAGGAAAAAGGATTGAAGACTGTTAATTCTTTGTGTGTTGCAGGAGCATACTGTGGCTACTTAGCCTGAGTTTTGGACTCTTAACAAAACAACATGTTTTTTGTATTAGTGAAAAAAAATAGAACTGCTTGTGCTTCTCAGTCTGCAGGATATGTATGTATACATAAATTTGTGACAAGCCTTCAACTGTTACTTTAAGTTTGCCATTAGTGGAGGTCTTTTCCAATTCCAGGTGTCATTCTTTGGCATGTGTGCTGCTTTCCAGAGATATGTTGGTGGGCATGTGGCATGTGTGGATAGTCAGCATCATTTCTTCCTGTCAGCTTTTAACCACTGCAGAGACCAGTAGGAATAGAAGCCCAACAATCCTGGTCTCACATGAACATGTCACAGGGTTGTGCTACATCTGCCAAGTTCATTGTGTGCGGCACTGTATGTGTAGTTTGGTCCTTCAGCCAGCTGCACTGTAAAATTGTTCATGCTGAGTGTAGCCTAAAGTCTTAATTGTATTATTAAAGTGGTCATACAACAGTCTTTAACCAAACTTTTTTAATTGCGTTGTTTTGATAACTCTTCTGAACATGTATCAGCAGTGATTATTCTAACTGTATTTATTAATCCAAATTTATAATGAAGTGACTTTAGTCCTTAAGTAATATTTATCAGGTGCATTATACATCAACTTTTTTTTAAGTTGAGCTGTCAACTGATTACCTAAACCTTCACAGTTCCATTGAGGTGTTTACTTTAAATGACTTGCGGATGCACATGTACTTCCAGCTATTAAACTGTGTGTTTTAATACCTCTTTGACAGACTGTAATGTTTAATTGATGGAAATTAAAAAAAAAATCCTTACTGTTGGTTTGCTTTGCAGGATTTATGTTCTTTTAATGTTTGTTTTTTCCTCTTAATTTATGTTGAGCTTTAAATTTATGTCCTTGAAATTTCAAGTAACTAACACAAAATCTCACTTGATTCCCTGATTGCTTTTTCTGATCTTACTAGCAAGCAAGTAAACAGAAGGGTTTGTATGTAACTGACAAACTTTAAACTGTGGATTCTAGATTAAAAATTATATCTGGCTTAGGATGATGAAAATGTTCAGAAGCAGGGAAAACAGCAGCATAGCCAAAGTGTTGAGCAAAATTGTGACTGGCAGCTGTTGACTTTGACCAATGGCTAATCTATCATTGTGGTATTTTTGATGACCTGCAAGAGAATGTGAAACAATTTAAGTTTTCTTGTATGTGTGAACACAAGGTTCAGTAAAATCAGGACTCATATTTTTAATGACTTGAAACTAGTAAAGTGAAAACAGAAGAATTAACAAAATTATTTTACATCAAGTTAACAATGTTATTGATAATAACAGTGCAGTTGAAATCGGGGACAGTTCACATCTGCACATTTATATACTGGTTTTTTTTGGTAGGATCAAACCCCAGTTTTGCCTCTCATATTTTTCTTAATTTTCA
Source organism: Cyrtonyx montezumae (assembly GCF_038088225.1). Taxonomy (NCBI): domain Eukaryota; kingdom Metazoa; phylum Chordata; class Aves; order Galliformes; family Odontophoridae; genus Cyrtonyx; species Cyrtonyx montezumae. The sequence goes on from NW_027072035.1 coordinate 8,012,018, forward strand.
CTTAATTCCAGATACTGGAATTCTTAACATTGAAACTTCATTTTTCTAAAATATGCATTAAGTCCATATTTGGCTGTAAGCCTTCACAAAGCTGAATTGGTTTCTTAAATTGCCTTTACTGAAATCAGTTTTCTTTTGCTTTGTATCATTATTCAGTCAACTGAAGGAGATGTGTTAGAAATTGGTGATATAGAAATACTTCTATTAAGTAAAACAGGAATTCTGTTGTGGACTTCGTGGCACCATCTGCATCCAGTTATGGGGATCCCATCTCTGGAAGGATGTGGAGCTATTGGAGAGGATCCAGAGGAGGGCCGTTGAAGCATGATCAGAGGGCTGGAACACCTCTCCTGTGAAGACAGTCTTGAGTGAGCTGGGCTTGCTCACTCTGGGGAAGAGAAGACTTCAGGAATACCTCATTATGACCTGCTAGTATTTAAAGAAAGATTATAAAAACGTATGGAAAGCAGGTTTTTATACAGATAGACAGTGACAGAACAAGGGGAAATGATTTTAAATGAAAGGAGAGGAGATTTATTTCAGATGTGAAAATTTTTCATATTGTGTGGTGAGGTGCTGAAACAGGCTGCCCAGAGAGGCTGTGGATACCTCTGTGTGCCACCTATCCCTGGAGGGTATGTGAGGCCCTGGGCAGACCAATCTAACGCTTGGTCTGGCAGTTTGCAACCCTGGCCACAGCAGAGGGGGTGGAAGTAGATGATCTTTGAGGTCCCTTCCAGCCCAAGCCATTCTGTACTTATTCTTTGACCTCTCTAGCTGCCTTTTTTTTCTGATTAGTTTACTTTTCCACAAAGCTACTGGAGAAGGTTGCAGTGCCTCAGCTTAGATGATGTGCGTTAAAGCATTTTCTTCCCAGGGGCATGGCTGACTTTCTTCGTGATAATCAGATGAAATCAAGATTATGTTTTTTAAATAATAAGAATACTGTTTTGTATATAATAATTAAAGTGTCTTTTGTCTCTAAAAATGTTATTGCTAGCCTCCATTGAAAAGTACTCTGCTTCTGTAAAGCCCTCTTATACTCATTTGTGCGTTTGAAAGATTTACTAATTATTTTGAAGGTGAAGGTGACATTTTGCTGACATTTCATATGTAGCTTGAAAAATTGGTCCTTTGATACTCTAATTAAAACAGAAAATATAGTACAAACTATACAGTTTAACTCCACATTCTTTTCCAGTAGTCATTTGGAAGAAAATAAGGATCAAAAGATGGTATTCGTATTTCTTTTTTTTTTTTAATTTAGTTTTCTAGGGCTGAAGTATAAGACTTTGCTAAGTAAAATCTACTGAAGATTTTCAGGTTTTCATCTCCAAATAGTTAGCCTATCTCTTGTTTAATGATCTTTTTAATTGCTGTTTTCTGAATCAATAAACTCACCATCTAGCCTCTGTTTCACGAATATTAATGATTCTGGTGACTGTGAAGAGATTGTTTTGCATGGGAGTTATGATTCATATTTTCATAAATGCTTATTCTTCTCACTTTTTCCCCATTTTGTCCTGCTTTCACTTCAGTTTAACTCATACCTTATTTGTCTCTGGACATACATACGTATGTATACAGAACTGGGAGGAGTGGCTGACATACTTGAAGGCTGTTCTGCCATTCATCAAGACCTGGGCAGGGTGGAGTGCTGGGTGGAGAGGAACCTTACAAGGACATGGACAAACATGGAGTCATACACCTGAGGAGAAACAACCACACAAATCAGTACAAATTAGTAGGGGCTAACGTGGAGAGGGAGACTTGGGTTTCCTGGTGGACAACAGACTGACCATGAGCCAGAAGTGTGCCCCTTGACCGAGAAGGGCAATGGCATTCTGAGGTGCTTTAAAGTGTGTGACCAGCAGGTCGAGGAGGTGATTCTTCCCCTCAGCTCTGTCTTGGAGAGTCCACACTGGGAGTACTGTGTTCAGTTACTGGACTCCCCTGTTCACAAAAGATGGGAAACTTAGAGTACAGAGGAGGGCTGCAGCGATGATTAGGGTCTTTATGAGGCAAGGCTGTGAGACCTGTGGCTGCTTAGCCTGGAGAAGACTGACTGGCATCTTACCAATATATATAGATATCTACAGGCTAGGAGTCAGGTAAGTGGTGTCAGGTTCCTTTTGTTAGTGCTCAGTGATAAGACAAGGAGCAATGGGCACAAACTGGAACACAGGAATGTGAAAAAAATTACTTTGAGGGTGATGGAGCACTGGAACAAGCTACTGAGAGAGGTCATAGTCTCCTTCTCCAGAGGTATGAAAACCCACCTGGATGCTTTCCTATGCACCCTACTGTAGGGAGCCTGCTTTACCAGGAGACTGAACTAGGTGGTCTCTCAGCAACCCCTGCAATTTTATGATAAGTAATCTCAAAAGCAGAAAAGTTTATTTTGAAACAAAGCTTTTTTTTTTTTTTTGTAAGAAGCTAAGAATATTCTTTTGTGTTATGTACTACATGAGTTATTGCTAATAGTCTTTTGATAGTAACTTAGTTATGTGTAATTACATGTCTACAGACCAGGTTGTAGCAACAGTGCTCTGTTTAACATATACCTGTAATGAGCTCTAGGTTACATTTCAAAATAGGATCTAAATGTGCCTCGAAACAGCAGGTCATTGTTTACTTCCTGTTTGAAATCGAAAAGTGTGCTAGAAATTATCAGGGAAGGAACAGAACAGAGAATAAGATGTAGATTTTCTGTAAACTGATACGTTTCTACTTCCTAAATATTGTAGAACTGCAGTGTAATGTAGATTAGAAGGGAATTCAGGAAGGCCATCTGATCCAGCTCCTTCCTCTGAGGTGTGTGAGCTCTGACATATCATCCTGCATGGGATCTTGTTTCATGTGAGTTCTGGGCAGTGCCAACAGTTGAAATTTCACTGGGAAGCTCTGTATTTGATCGCATTCTTCATTGTGATGTTTTATTGTCAAATTTTATAAAGATTCCGCAAGCAGCTGAAAAAAAATTATGGAGAGTCCTTCCATGATTCTTCCATGTAAGAATCTACATTTGATATAGGCTTCTCTAACATTTGAAGTCTTCAGAGGATAAGGAAATGCTCTGGAGAGTTGTCACTGTCCTTTTCTTAGAGGCCATCAGGATTCTGGCATGGTCTGGGAACTATCTTTCATCTCCTAATGAACTGTTCTCAAATTTCATGCTGGCAGATCTGTGCTTTTTAATCTGTCCCTCAATTCAGAAGATGGAACATTAATTTACATCTGGTGCAGAGTTTTACAATATGTATGCATCAATTATGCATCATGTGTGCTTCTTTGGAAGGTGTTGCCCTTATTTAAAACAGAAAATACTAGCTTATTCATAAACAATTTTTGAATAGCTGAGTTGTTTAATTGGTTTCATGGTGTACTTGAGATATTTTTAATTAGCTTTAAGTGCTCTAATTTTTAATGACTTTGTTACACTTCATGGCTCTCACAGTGCTGCCCCCAGTTCTAGATATGTACAATGACAAAGTAAGCAAATGCAAATCATTATTCTTCAGAAGGTTCTCCTAATCTGCTGCACTTGAAAAGTCAATTTATGTTCAGTCAGTAACCAATTCTGTCTGCAGATGCCATATAAGTGGTTTAAAATACCAGTTTTTGTTTGCTCAGAATGAATGATTCTCTGTTTTTGTACATTTGGCCTTTCTGAGATTCCTAGTTCTGTCATGGATGAGAGGAGTGGGGTAGAGGGAAGAGAAATCTTTCAGTGTTTTGGCTTCAAGGTTTCAAAGTCTTCAGGCATGTTCTACTGTACATTCAGGATTTTAATGTGTCAATATTTACCACTCCTTTAATGAAATTACAAGTGATCAGTAAGTGCCAGTATCTATAGAGAAGTCATTCGTGATAAAGATTTTGCTATTAGTATATTTGCATATCAGTAAGTGGCCAGAGTGACTATTACATGCTAAGTGTATTGCATGTTTTCAGACTTCCTAAATAACATCTCCACTGCTGAAGTGACTAATGCAGAGTATCACTTTCAGAAAATGACCCTTTCTCTCTAACGGCTCTTTGAAGAGCTCCTGCTTATAAATCACAAAACTTCAATCTCATGCCACACATCCGTAGCATTCTAAAAGCAAAAATCTTCATTGTTCTCTACTATATCTGCATATATCTGCATTTGAGGCCTTAAGGTGAATATTGTTCTGACACTTTTTTTTTTTTATCAGGGAAAGCATGGATTTAAACCAGAAATGAAGCTAGCATTAACTTTGCATAAATGAGAGCATTTTAATTGCTCTTGCAGATACTATCAAGTGTCTCACTTTGATCTTTATGCTTACTGAGTGTATCATTTGCAATAAAGACCAGGAATTCTTCCATTCTGGTTTCATCTTAGAGCTCTTGTGTCTTACTGAAATAATTTTTATCAGAATCTTTGAGGACCAATTCCCTCACTGAACCTCAGAACACAGATTATCATGCTCATCTTTTAGGTATCACTGATTGTGTTCTTCCAGTTGTAATCTCTTTTTCTTGTGGGAGAATGTTTCTTTTCTTTCAATTGGAGAGTTCTTATCATATTTCCTTTACATTTCCTCTGAAGCTTTTCTCCTTTCATTTGCAAGGCTGCATCCATCTTCTGTGTCTACGCTGATGGTTTATATCTAACACATTAATCACATCTATCTTGGTACTAAAATATTGTCCTATTTGTATCACCAGTGTATGTGACTGGACAGACTTTTTTGCAGTATTCAATGTATACTGCATTATAAATTGTGTTTCTTATTGCTAATTTTCTACTTTTTGATAGAGATAATAACACTATTTGCCTGTCCCTCAGTAGCATTAATTTTGTCTTTTTCTTATATATTTTTAGAGCTTGTCTAAAGAGAGTATGTATTATTTTTCTAATAATGTCTGAGATGCAGCTATATCTCTGGATTCTTAAAGCTGAAAAGCTTTTTTGGTCTTATACATTATGCAGTTCAATTTAAACACAGTCTTTTGCCTTACTCTTTTTTCTTGCCCGCATTTGTTCAAAATACTGTGAATATAGTTCTTTGACCTTGTCACTTAGATTGTCACATCTCTGGGTGTACTGTGTTACTTTGCACACACTCTAAGGTCTGCACTGTTTTTGCCTAGTGAGAGAACAGCACACTTGGCAAACAGAAAATTTTTGCCCATGGGATGCTAACAGTTGTAACACATGGCTGCAGAAAGTTGAGTGGAAAAAAAAATTAAAATGAATAGGATTTCATGTTGTGGAAAATCCCCAAAGTGAACAAGCAACATGAAAAACTTCTTTCTGTATATCAAATGTAAGGAAATGATCAGACAAAACAGCGAGTGTTTTACTTGGAGTTTTCAGCTGAACTGAGTCCTGCATTTCTTAGTGGGCTCTTTTACTTCATTTTTTTCTGTCTGCATCTTGTCAGGAAAAAATAAAAAAGGAAAGTAGGAGTGCCTGAGTGGTTGTCTTCTGGTGCAAGACATTTCTTTAGAAGACCAAAGGTAATATTTCAGACATGTAGAAGACCAAATGTAATATTTCATTTCATAGTAGGAATGAAAAAGGTAGCTGAAACGATAAGGGTAACTGAGGTACATACAACTAGAAATAGGTTTTCAGCATTCCTTATTTTGTGGTAGTAGAAATGACTGCTTCCTAAACTGATTGCTTCTAGAATATGACAGCATTCTGACCTCATGATTACAAGTAGCTGCTGTCTATCAGTTACTCAATAAATGTTTAATTCATATTACAAAATTCGTAGAAATAAAAGCACTGGTGCCTTGCATTTACCAGTGATAATGACAAGAAGTAACATCTGTAAAATGAATTTTTATATTCTACATAGATATGTATCTGTCAGTTTCGCATCACCGTAGAGTGAGTGGCTGGAAAATCAACAGTATTTCTAGGTTTGCTTGTCCACTGGCTGGAAAATTCATAACCTACTCTAAATTGTCAGCCCCAAGTCTAGTGGTGACTTATATTAATTCTTTCTGGAAATTCAGAAGTATGGCTAGTTCAAAAAAGAAGGTATCAGCTAGTAAGTTTTCTCTAATTCCTTTTGTCATTTCCTCTTGTGCAATGGGTTCATTTAAGCACTATTGAAGAAGTACATAGAAATGTTCTGTATGGACAGTATTTATTTTCATATTACATATATAATGGTAAAGTATAATTAATTCTGCGGTAATTCAGACTTTGCATAAAATATTATAGCCCAAGGATTAGTATTCTTTTTAATAAAACCAGTGTAGTGCAAAATAAAGGAAAAAATAAATCATGCTACCATTTTGCTAATATCTGAGAAAGTAATTAATTCAAGCTAAAACCAATCAGTTAATACTTTTTAGTAGCTGCATAGTATATGTGAGCAAGCATGTTGTTCCATTAGGCTTTTTTGCAGCAATCCCTATTGCTGAATTCTTAAGTGTCCTTCTCAAGTTTCTTAGTGAATCAGTAGTGTGCTGTGTGTTGTATCTGGAGCATATGTGGTGACTGTGTAGCCAACGTAGTTGGTCAGATGCCTGGTGTTTGTTGGAATGAGCATTGTGTAGAAATAAAATGAACTTTTTTTCTCTGGAGACACAGAGAGTCTATGCCCTCTATTGGGTTTCCTTCAGAATTTTTAAACAACTTAATATCCTGAAATAATCCTTTGCCTACTAAGTTGTTTACTGAATTCTGAGGGCCTTGGCCAAGAGATTCAAAATCTATGCTGAAAGACAGCTCAGGTGTTAACGTTTTATCCAGAAACTAGGCTTACAGTACCACCCTGACTCAACTAATAAGGCAATATAGATTAGAAGAAAAAAAAAAAGGTAGGTGGGTTCTTCTGAGTTGTATTCTTATTTTAGTTTAGGAAATGATATATACTTGTTTGTGAAATATCTTTTATCATTGGTGAGTATGCATCCTCAGTGAAAACCGATTTTCTGCAAGGTTTACTTGATCCATCTGAGATGCTCTGCATCTAAGCAACGACCAAAATATCGGTGTTGCTGTTCTACGGTTCTGTTTAGGTTTCCCTGCAGATAGTTAAATGGAATAAATAAACTAAGTACATGCTATAATTCTGTTTGTCGTATTTGTTGTGTGTTGTGAGGCAATTTAATAGTCTTCATTGCTGGAAGATATTAGTTTCAGTATATCAAAGGGAATGTGCAATGAAAATTCTGATATGTATTTATAAATATATTGCATTTTGAACAGAGCCTGAGTATGTGTCTTCAATCTGCATTTTAGTGTTCATTCTATTTGATGTGTTTGGTAGGCTTCATGTGATGTTTATCAAAGTCCTGTGGAATGGTATAGTCTGTGACTCTTATGGGTTCTTTGATAAAGAAAAGAACCTTGTTAAAAACACTTCTTGATAAGGAAAAATTGGTGAATGCAGGTCCTAGTTGAGTGTAAGCTGTTAATGCAAAACAGAAAGAAAACTGAGTTTGTTTGGGGGAAAATGTAATGAAATACATCCATATTTGGTAACTTTTTTTGTGTGTGTGTGTTTTAGACGTAAACATGTAAATTACAGTTTAATGGCTTACTTCTGAAGAGATGTGTGAAGTGAGTTGATCATTCAACGCTTGGCAAGCATGCAAGCAAAATTAGACTGCATCCACTTGTTAATGAATTCTTTTTGTGCGTAAACAATTCAATTTTTTTAAATTAATTTTTTAAGGCAATGCATCAACTATATTCTGTAAGCTAAATTGGATTTGATACTGATTGTAGTATAGATATATTTAGTATATAGGGTTAATTGATTTTGCCTATTCAGAAGTCCTGGATTAAACTGAAACTTTATTACATTAACAGATTTTCAGTTTCTTCAGTTGAGGATGTGCGGTCAAAATGTCGAAGCAATCTCTCTTGTCACACTACCAAACAGATGTAGTCTGTCACCATTAATCTTTTAGTTAACCTACAGCTAATTGGTATGAGATTGTTGACTTGTGGCTCCTGTCCATGAGTTAAATGATGTATGTTTAATCCTAAAGTATCTTGGCTTTTCCTGAGGATAAAATTATGGCAAACAAATCCGATTTGCCAATATTAAAAATATTTATTGTTATTATTATTCTTTGAAAGATACTTTGATATTGAGATCTGATGATGAATTAGAGGTGAAGGACTATACAGTCTGTGGACTAACTTGCATTAGAAGCACCTTGGACTTGACATTGACTTGTGCTGAATTAAAGATGGTTAAAAGCTGGTTCCGTGTTCTAATTGGAGTGAATATCCCTCTTTATACAGAATTAAGAACTTCAGCAGTGGCTTCTGCACATGTGGTTTTGCAGTGCCAGAAAAATAGATCCTTAAACTGATTAGTATTAACATTAACATTTAGTGTATTGTTAGCGAAGAGCACATTAATTAAAAAGGAAACAAACAATTTTGCATACATGAAGTACGAGTGAAGTAAGTGTATTTTTTTGAGTTCTGTTGTATGGGTTTTGCTTTTTATTTTATGTTCTCAGACCTGTATTTTTTGGAAAAAAATATGAATTTCAGGAGAACAGGAATTAAATGCTCAGTTTTACCATACAAAAGAATTATCTTTATAATTAACAATAGTGATATTTAAAATAATAACACAAGATATTTTAGGAATTACAACAATTTGCCAGTTTTTAAATTTATATGTATTAGTTTAATCCCATTGATATTGACACAATTTTACTGAATTGTATTAATCTCTTTTAATCCATAACTCTAGATGCCATGTTCTTCATTATTCAGTTACGAATGCTTAGAGGTAAACTTCTGTTGATTTGCTTTTTTTCACTGGAAATCCTTCTTTTCCTCCTAGGACAAGAAGGACAAAGTCTCAAGATTTGACACTATACGTCACTCCATAGCTGGAATTATAAGGTCTCCAAAATCCATGTTGGGCTCATCATCAGTAAGTAATATCAATAATTTAGTGTCATACTACATTCTCTTGTTTTTCACCTTAAGCAAGATTTCCATTTGCATAGACAAAAATTGTAGTAATGTTGTTAAAAACACTGTTCTGCTTGATCTGTTGACATAATAATACTGTTGCATAATAGTGTGTAAGAATAACTCTGGTATATCATACTTCTGGAAAAAATAATTTGTATATTCTATGCAGTACCCAGTGTGGTACTGTAATTGTAAGAGTACTTTCTCCTGTGAGTCACTTTACTGGGAATTCTGTATTATGTGACACTTCGTAATGGGATTGTCAAGCACATTATAACAATTTCTGCAATAATTATATTCTTCTGCATCTAGCTATTTCTTCAATAACTGAGGTACTATTGAAGTTATTAGGTATTGTAACTCTTGAGTCAATCACCACTGAAAATAGTTACTGAATATCTTTCAGCTGGCTTTTGTTAAGGTTCCTCAATAGATGGAGAAGTTTTCTTGTTGCTTGAAGAAGAAAAAAAACAATAATGAGATAAAGTGAGAAAAAAAACCCTACTTTTCTCATACTTCTGTTTTTGTTTTGTTCTGTTTTGTTTTTGTTTGTTTTCATATCTTGTGGAAGCTTGCAACACTAGGTGAACTACTTGAACATACACTAAGGGAGGTGTCAGATTTTGGTTGAAAACCTTTCTTCTGGAAAATTGGCCCAGTGTTCCTGAAGTGGAATAGGTACCCTGCCCTCCTACTGCCTTCTCTCCTCAACTTTCACACTGTATTCCTCCCCAGCTCCCCTAGTAAAATAAAACAAAGTTATAATTTGAGCAGAATTTTGAAAACTCCTTGCAGTTGTGATCTTGTACCTGAATCTTTAGCTGAAAATAATACTTGAAGAGCATTTTAGAATGAACAGGCCTTCTTTGTTATAGAGTAATTTGCACAGTTGCATCTATGAACCCATTTAAGGATGTACTAAATTCCATTTTAGGTAATGATGTTTAAAGTGAGTGTATATGTATATATAGATACATGTAGGATTGGATTGTCTGGGACAGAAGGTCAAATCTGAGTAAGTACACTCTTCACTACCTATTACTTAAAAAAGTACAAAGGCAGACTACGTCAAGAAAATCAGGTTTGGTTTTTGCATGGAATTATAGTCACAGAATAGTAGAATGTCCTGGGTTGAAAAGGACCTCGAGTTTCAACCCCCTGCAGTGGGCTGGGTTGCCAACCACTAGACCAGGCTGACCAGAGCTACGTCCAGCCTTGCCAGTGAGTGCATCTTATGATTCATCAATTTCTGTTGTATTGGGAAAGCTAATTGTGGATATACAAATAAAATTTGCTTCACATATTAATATTTAACTCCTGATGTGGTTAACTGTTCACCTTTTTCATGCTGACAATTCCATAACTTTGTTGATTGCTAAATGGTGTAAACTGTAAACTGCTCTATACAGCTATCATAAAATTGTTCAAACTGGTTAAGGAAAATGTGCATTACTAATAAAGTGCATAAAATGAATTAGTGAAGTACAAACAAAAAGGTACGTTAACTGGCTGTTTTCATATGTATTGAAAGCTTATTGAAACTTCAGAAGTAAAACCATATTTTGATTTAAATGCAGCGATATTCTAAAAACGCGATTCCGTATTTAGTTGGTTACCAGAGGTTGAATTTGTGTTTAATTGAAGAAAAATAAGTTTTTTCCATTGTCTGAGCAAAGATATGGAGAAGCCTAAAATTTCCTCAGGCAGTTGGCACTTAAATGATTTAAGGTTTCTGAGTATGGAAAGGTATGCACTAAAATTAGTTAAATCAGATGATTTGAGGGAACATAAAGGAAGAGCCAACTTTTCTGCACCACTAAGGCTGTGCTACATATTAACAGAATAAAGAGTCTGAATGAATTTTATAATATACACCAGATTCTACCCTTCTCATTAAGTGAGTCTATTTTTCATCAGTGAAGGATTTCATCTTGGCACAGATGGCATTTTCTGTTTAAAGGATAACTGCACATGTTGTTTGTCTTACTTCAAATAATTCTTAATTTTTTTTAGATTTAATAATGATGATTGTAGAGAGAACATAACTTTGTACAAACTGTGAGTGATAGTTTTACTATCACTTTTTTATTACTTTTGTTCTTAGAATTTTCAAGTCTGTACATTCTTACTTTCATAGGATTCTTTTGATGGAATACTTAAAATTCTTCATTTCTTTGGCAGACTAACTGTTGACTTCATATGATATATTTGCTTATAGAACTGAGATAGATTCACTTAGTCTGCTGGTGGAATATTCTAGTGGGAGGTGTCTAAAAAATGAAAGTAACTGTATTGCTTTATTTCCTTTTCTCTGTGTCTCTTTTACAACTTGAGATTAAAAAATAAAATAAAAAAAATAAAAATCCATGTAAAATCTTGGTTTATGTAAGGGTGGAAAATAAGGAAATATGCAAAGACTAAGCTTAGAATCTATGTGAAAGTAAAACTCAAATAAGCTATTCGTTTAATAAAATGTTCCCATTATTATTGTCTTTTCATTTGCAGAATGAGTACATCAATAGTCTTTCTGAAGTTAGAAATAATACAATACTCTTGGTTTACTATTTCTTGGTTTTTACTGTTGGAGAAAAGCTGCTATTTCAATGAATTGTTAATTATAGGGAGGGAAAGGTTCAGAATTAGTTAGGAGGACAGTAATAAGCTGAGCTTGATTGATATGAGGGAATTTTTCTCCTCTCTGAATGAGAAGTGTGATGAAATACATGAGGGCATCCTTTTGGCAAAGTAGCCAGTGAGCAAACTGTGGGAATAAATGAAGGAAAAAGAAAAGAATGATAAGAAAGATTAGGTTGGGAAGGAGAACAGAAAATTTTCACTGTGATTTCCTTTCCCTTTATATGATTTTGTTTTTTTTTTAATCTTCCTTTCAAACTAACAACAGAAAAAATTCTCCATTTAAGCTGCTGAAACATGCATTCCTCTCTGTTGATGAGCAAGACATTTTCTCAGTCACAGGGTAGAACACTGGTGTCTAGAATGAATGCTTGTTCTTTCAGATATCTCAATAAGGTAGTGCATTGTTCTTTAAACTTAGTAAGAAAAAAGATGGGATTTGTAAACTGACTTTGAGTGAATAGATTTTCCCCCATCCCGTATTTATTAAAGACTACACTTTCTTGTGTTTCAACTATTTAATTCTTAGTACGAAGTCATATAAACATTAGCACTAACTGGCAAATTTAATTGAAATTAATATTAAAATGATATGTCTTGCACTTGTACTGCTCTTTTTATGCTTTCAGCTATGTTTTTTTTCAGAGCCAGGGTGAAAGGTAGGTAGAAATTTTAGGTAAAAAATAAAGACAGTGTAAGGTAGAAATGTCAGCAAAGGATACCTTGTGCATTTTTTGCTTACTTATAATAACTAAATATTAGTTCAAACAAATTTTAAGTTAGGAGGAAGGTTAATGTTAGTATGAAAAGGAGCATCATAGAGCATTTGTAAAATGCTTTCTTGTTTCTCCTTGAGCTTTTCCTGTGTTTTATTCCAGGGATGTGATCATGATTTTCTGTCTAAATAGTGACTCACACTTGACCCACTTTGAACATAAGCAGGTGTTATTATCTGGTGACTGTCTCTTCTGTAAGCTATAAAATAAATTACATGTCAGAGTTTTTTTTAACCTTCTTCTGTGAAGGGTATTGACTAGTTTATTGACCCTGAGCTGTCCTTTTATCCTAGAGGCATTTCCTTTAGAGTATGAATGTGTTCATATGGCAGAGGCTTTGCTACTCTGAACCCCTTAATGTTTCTTGATAGCATGGCAAAAATGTTTTTTTTTTCCTACGCAACTTTGATCCATAAATGTTGAAGTAAATAACTTTTAAAAACATTTTGAAAGCCTTCTGTGTGTGTGTGTGTGTGTGTTAGGGATTTCTGAAAGAGAATAGATTAGTGTTATTTAACCATGAGAGACAACTCTAATAAGAAGTATTTAACTTCTGATAAAATAGAAACGAGTGCCTTCTTGGCCAAACAATATTCTCGGCTAGTTCTGTATCCAAATAAATACAGTACACTGGAGTACATCTTTTAATCCTAGAAGTTCTGTTATCTTTCTATTCAAGCTGTTAATTTTCTTCATAGTTATTATTAGTTCTAAATCTGTAAATGAGTATCCTTACTCTTTCTAGCAACGAGTGTGTTGGTCTCAGTTTTGTTGTTGAATCTCACATCTGAAATCATTCCTCATACAAGAGGCACCTAAAGATATGTGTCTCACTTTTGGTGTCTGAGGAGGCCTCGTCAGAGTCTTAGATAGGGTTTCTAGTTTTCCATCAAATTCGTGGACTGAATAAACTATACCTTTTGAGGTGTGACTTGGAAAGATGTCCAGAAACCCTCAGACAGAGGCATGCATTTATTACAACAGATCCTGTACTATGAAAGTGCTCAAGAATTACCAGTATTTTGAAGCAAGTTATAGGTAAACTCCCCCCCCCCTTTTTTTTTTTATTCCCTCTCCAAGAATTCCTAAAGTTTGGGTTTTTTTTTGTTTCTTTGTTTTGGATTTTTTGTTTGTTTGTTTGTTTGGGTAGGTAATCTCAACCTGATTATCCCCTCAAGAAGAGTATAAATCTGCATACGGCCTTCACCTTGTCCAGAGCTGTCATTTTTCACTCTTGCATGCACCAGCAGAGTATTTCAGTTCTCTTTGTCCAGCCTAAAAGGGAAAATTAGGATGCCATCCTTACGAAGAGGAAAAAAAAGGCTTTACTGGGATAGAGAAACATCCAGAGGTTGATTCAGAATCCTGTATTTTGTTTCTATCTGCTTGATGGTGCTTAGCTGCTCTATGAAATGCAGTTCAGTAGGATTGCATGGGAGACATCAGTTCCATATACAATACACAGTATATTGTTTTTTTTTCAGAGCTTTTCCACTTGGCAGTGAGATTTTGTATGACCTGTGACACTAATGATTTCAAATGACATAAAACCTAAGTAAGGACTTGTCACTCTAGTTAGAGCAAACACATCGGAAGAGGTTGTTGAATATAATGTTTTTCTAAGCATTTTCTTAAACAAATCTAAGTTCCTTTAAATTAATATGTGAAACTATAGATTAAAACTCATTACCTTTTGCTTACAGTCAGTGACTATAGTATCTTGTAATCATTATGACTTCAGAAACTCATTGCAGGTTCATGAGCACTGTACACCCACGTCTATCCTCTGCTATCATGTGAATGCTGGGAAAGATGTCACGTAGAGCTACTAATTAATTTGTTATGTAGCTCTTAAATTGTATTAAAGCAATCTATCTTCAAATGCTTCTAAAATTCAGTTTATGTTTTTGTCTCAGAAGTTTCTTTATATGAAGAAATTATTCATTTTTAATTGTTATTAATAGCATGTCAGAATGTTTAAGAGAATGAAAAAGAATCATTGGTCACTGTTGGTCAATGTGGTGTAAGAAAAACAGCCAAGTGAAAATTCTTAAGTCTTTTTACAGATATTTCCATAGGCTTAATGCTTTTTATGTAAATAGACTTGATTGTTTAGATAATAGAAAAAAAAACCACCATGATTAATATCCATTTTATATAAATACGTAAGCCTTAATTTTTTTATTAGAAATGCATAATTTATATATATAATTTAGAAATTATTGTTATCACGCTTTTCATTCGAAAGTAAATTCTGAAACTGTGATATCACAATGACATTTTTCTTCAATATCTTTCCCAAGTTCTTTGATGTGATATCAACCACAGAGAAACCATTGGCAGAACAAGACTGGTATCATGGTGCAATTCCAAGAATAGAAGCCCAGGAGCTGTTAAAACAGCAAGGAGACTTCTTGGTGCGAGAGAGCCACGGGAAACCTGGTGAATATGTCCTTTCTGTGTTTTCAGATGGACAACGGAGACACTTTATCATACAATATGCTGATGTACGTCTGTGCTATAGTACTAAATATTCAATTTTAGGATGTCTGTTATTCTAACTAAATGATTTAGTATCTGGATAATGTAATATTACGCATGGCTTTAATCTTCATATGAAATCTGTTGCAAATATTTCCATTAGTGCTCAAACCAGGGGAGAAAGTCATTCTGGGGAATAAAAGCAAAACATGGATTTATTTTATTCTATATTGAAAAGGTAAAATATTTCTGTAAATGTTATGAAACCCAGAACTTGCTACTCCTTTCTGCATGTACATTTATTTAGTTTTAAATCAGTGTTTCTACTTAGTATTATTAAGGTTACTTCTAATTCAAACTAACAATTCTATCAAATCTAACTGAAAAATTCAAATTATCTGCACTGGTTTCTGTACAGTTGAGAATTTTAAATTTTCTGCTCTGGAGATTCTTTAGTTCTTTTTAGCCCTGTGAATGCTGTTTTGTGCAGTAGAGCTCAAAAGACTGCAAATATTATGCAACACACAGGACCAGAGTGGATTCCCTCATAATAGTAACTTAGGCTGCCATTCTAGAAGGTGTATCAATATTCATATGTTCAGTGAATCATCAATATTCACATTTACCTGGTGTATTTCTTGTATTCTTCATCCATTACTTCTTTTTGTTTATATGTTTATATTTCTAGTTGCCTTTCAGAATTCCAAACTTAATTCAAAATGAAGCAGTTCTCATATCTGCTATCATATAATAAATTCTTTCTCTTCAAATATAGTATAATTGTTTGTTTTGGTTCAGTAATGCTGACAAAACAAATTTCAGTCTTTCATTATGAAGTATCCCAAAGCTCTGTCAAACTGTACAGAAGAATGCTCATGTTGGGTCTTGTAACTATGCTTACATAGGAAGTTTTCCATGTCCAAATTTCCATCTGGGAGATAATGTGTTTTGAACTGGTTTACTTCTTTTTAATGAGGGGCTGTGATATTTTTAAAACTTCACAAAAATTTGAGGCCTTTTGTACTATCAGTAATTATGGACACTTATCCAGCTGATTTTTAATGAATTTTTCATTCGAGATTTTCCTTGTAAAAGTGAACCTTGACACAAAGCCAGTGTTATATTTTCCTTTTTTTTATAGGCTTGAAGTATTTTGGAGTGCTCAATGGGAAAAAAGGAGCAATAGAATTATAGAATAGAATAGAAAAAAGGAGCTAGAAACACAAAATCTTAAGAGACGGTTGGGACACTCTGACCATGTCCAGCAGAATTATATACATGTAATACACATGGTGTGATTGAAATCATTTTGTGAACATCACTTCTGATTGGGCTTTAAAGTCATTTAGAGCAGAGAGGTTTTTTCTGTAGTTGTTACTTTGAGGCCACTCTTACCTGTAAGCTGAAGAATTATTTAAGTCTGTCCTTATTCCAATAATTTTATTACTTTCTCTTAGGAATCATATTGAAATATAACAGCAACGTTGTTTAATGTTCCATAGCTTGTCGCAGTCCTACCATCATCATGTCACTAGGTCTTTTTGCTTTTACATTTAAGTGACAGGCTATTGCATTAATCTGGTCTTGGGATGCATTTAGGGAAGATTTTGCTGACAATCATGAAAGCTAAACTTTTTCTAAAGAAATGTAGAACTCCTTTAGCACTCTTTTGGGGTGAATTTTCTGTATTTATTGTGGAAAAAAAGGCTTTAATATTTAAAAGAGAGTAAAGCTTTTTAGCATTAAAAAGGAGTTATAAATTGTGGGACTGCTAGTCATACTGCAGGAGGAAATGGACTCATAGATATTTTGGTAGGGAAGTTGTCAGAGTTTAATCCAAGATTTTAAAATGCTTGTTTACATTGGTATGAAAAAAAGGGAATCAGATTTCTGGCTAATTTTTCTGAGTCAGGGACTGCAGACTTAGAATATATGCTTGTTTTAAGTGTGATTCTTTACGTAGCGTTCTCCCATTTTATCTTGTTTTAAGTTTAAATCTTAATAAATGTCTGTATGAAATGAGTTCAGTAGTTTGATTTTAAACATCAAAATTCACTGCCAAAATTTGCTAGTCATTCAAGACTACTGTTTCTTTTTGTTTCTTCTGTTTTGAGGCTATGCTGTTCTAAAAGTATTTATCAATGATCTTAATGGTCAGGATCCTGTGAAAATATAGAGAATAAAACAACATTCTTTGCCCTGAAGATTTTACATCAATGGCAGCAGATGGGTGTAAGATTGGAGCTGCAATGAGGAAATAAAAGCAGTACTGGTTCCTATGCTAGGCTCATTCTTAGGACATCAATTTTTTTGTATCATAACAGAAATAAAAATGGAGTTGTTTGAAAGGAGCTGAAATTAGTGTACAGCTCACTGAGTCAGTATCCGTTTTTACACTTAGCTGTAGTGTATGATTTAAGACATGAAGAAGGATGAAATAATCACTTATTTACACTTTTCTTACCATCAAATTTAAGGGCAAAGAAAAGCTACAAAGATAATTTTTTTTCCCTGTAGTGTTTTAATGAATGCTGTACTTGCTCTAATAATATATTAAAATATTTTATTTTTCCAGTTGCCTGGATTATGTAGCTAAAGTGAGGTAAATTGACAAAGTTACAGGAGTGGAGGGGAAAGAATTTTGTCTTGGACGAAAGTTCTCCGTTAATTGTATGCATGACTTGCCTTTGTTTTTAGCATTCACACCATTCTAGTGTCCTCCGATAAACACTAATTATTAAAGGATGATCCTGGGGGTTACAGTTTGTTACAGTTTGGTACAGTATTAGTTGTATCAATGCAGTAAGATCTAAGCAAAATAATGTTACTTACATCTCATCTAGGTTATTTTCAGATGTTTTGGTTCATTTTCTGTTATTTATAAATAAATCTAATGTGTATTATGTAGTGTTAGGAGCTTGGGAATTTGATGGTGGTGTTTCAGGCTTGTAATATTTAACTGTGCCGCATTTTAAGTACCTCAAATAGTCCCATCTTTTGAAACGCAAAAGCTACCCATTTCTTTCAACTTTGAGTAAATAGTTGTTTTATTATTTACTGTAAATGAGTCATTCAGTAGTTTTGCGTTATTGTCTTATCATTCTATGTACTTAAGTAGAAATGCTGTTGAATAGATAAGGACAAGATGCAATTTTGTGAAAGTGGACATTTCTTTGTTCTGTTACTATTTAAGTGTGCTTTCTAAAGCCTTCTTGCAGTTTCTTGTTTGAACTTTTGCTTGTGGAGAAACAATTATTTCCTTTTACTTCCATACAGAATCAGTATCGTTTTGAAGGAACTGGTTTTCCAACTATTCCTCAACTCATAGAACATCATTATACAACAAAGCAAGTTATTACAAAGAAATCAGGTGTTGTTCTGCTGAATCCTGTTGTGAAGGTAATGCATGCTTTTCAAAAACTTTTTAACTGAAAAGGCAGGGAAGGGTTTGTACTGTTACCTAAAAGAAATTCCTAGGCGGCTGGGAAGATTTTTCATTCTTACTGTTCTATGACTTTCTAGTCTGAGAAAGATATGGGAGCAGCTCTGTTTTTGAAAATGTAAACTAATAGTATAGTATGTTACTGCATACGAAATAGTAAAATAATTTATTCTTATTTATTTTATTAAACAGGCCTGAAAAATAGCATTTCTTTATTGACTGTTATTGACTGTGAAGGCAGGGAGCTTCTGTATTCTTGACAGATTTTTCACCTTACTTTTTCTGGGATGAGGTTAGGTTTTTATTTATGCTTAGTTTTCTGTAACAACATACAGTAAAAGAATGTTTCTAGTACATATTCTGCTGAGGAAATAAGGTCCCAAATATGTTTCTAGAGATCTGTTACTGTAATACTATGCCCTTTGTGGTATAAATTCAAGTAGAAATAATTGGTGTGCATAGTTAACTTGAAGTGCAGACATTTTATGTTATTTTCAGAAATGGCATGTGTATTCTGACGCCTAGGTGGGATTATTTTCCACATCATGTGTTAATATCAGAGTATCTTTGATCTTTCCTTAAAATTCATTTGACATCTGCAAGGACTGTTATTCCTGTGTTCTTCTTATTGGCTGCAAGGTAGTCTTTGACATTTCATGCAGTTGTTAATCTTTTTATGCAAATTGCTGTCCCTGTAATAACCTGTTTAGGAAGTGCAAGTTAAATATGACAGAGAACTTCACAGAGAAGCAGTTACACTATGTAGTTTGTTTTTGCTTTCCTTCCTTCCCACAGTCATTTATCCTCCTTTACCATATTAGCAGAATTAGTGTTCACCTTCTGTGATGTTGTCCTTGAAAGGAACACTCTTAATTGTGCTACACAAGGCCCGTCCTTCATCCCTTTTCATGCAGACCAAATCAGCCTGCTTGGAATTTTAATGATATGTAATAATAGAATTTAAAAAGAAAAACTGATGTCATTAAAATGATATCTGCAAGTGATTTTTTTTAAATGGAGAAGCCTCTTACTGATATTTATTTATATCTTTTTAGAAAATTGCGCTGTATGTTCTTCAGTGTATTATTGATGAAATAACTGATTTGAAAAGTTATAGTAACTGAGTGCATACCCAAGGACTTCTTTAGCAGAAAAGCTATTTTAAAAGCTATTTTAAATACATAAAGCATGGTTTCACTTTCTACTGTCTTTGACCTCATGTTTTGGAAGTATTTAAATTTCCTAAAATGTATTCTGTTCACATAAGAAATCTGTATTAAGTTGCAGACATGTTCAATATGACTAATGAAAAATAAAATGATCGAGATTACCCAATTTTTTAAATATATATCCACATTAACTTTGTAGCTTGATTCAGAAATACATTTTTGTCCATTACCACTTAGGTTTTGAACTTTACTCCTTTAAACAGAAACAGAACAGTAAGACATGCCACTGAAGATGGGATCTCAGGTTTTGCAATATGAGAAGATCTGGTCTGAAATACATCTCTTGTCCTCCTATGTTTACGTTTTAGGGCCTCATCAGCAATTCTGTCACAGCAAATCTGCTGCTATTTGAGTAATGCCAACATAGTCATAGTCTTTGGACCTTCTGCAGTAAATTTGAATTCTGAGCTCATGGAAAAAGCTAAAAGAAAATAAAAGGTGTATTTGGTTTTAGTGGTTCATAGTGGTTCAAATGATAAGTTTGCAGATGACTTGGGGATTCCACGTGGATCTGAATCTCAGTTGCAAGATTTCAGTATGTTAGACCTATGAAATTATGAAAAATTCAGAGAAGATGAAGGTATTGAAATTCTTTTCATAATAAGTCACTGATAAAAATCTTACATGACCTTAATTCTCCATTCACCAAACCCATTTGAATTGCAGATTATATTTAGAAGTCCTTTGATCTCAGCTTTAAAGGCTGAAAGCACAAACAAGTTATGTGCTCTGTGTTTCAGCTTTTTGGTGCTACTAGAACTGATACAGACTCCTTTGTCATACACTTACCATACACAAAACACCCATGCAAAACTAGCCAGAAATTATTTTCCTAATTTTGGATTTTCCCCTGATGTTAATTGGTTTTGCAGGTATTTTGTTCGCTTTTTCTGTTTACAGAAGTTCACCGTTGCAGACAGCGTGCATATCCATGGTGCAGGCAACTCATGTTTCATAGGCCTGCAAGGTTAAACTGGAGGAATTAGGGGAAGTTGCTTAATAGTCTCATTTTCAGACAGACATCTTAGAAGCCTCAATACCCTCTCAATAAGAAGACTTCCAAGTTTATTCCAGTGTAGTGCTAATACTCAGTTAAGAATACTCATCCTGACATGAAAGAATTAAATTGGTGAAGAGGAAAACAATTGTGGTAATTGTTGTTGCCTGTTGAGAGGACATCTTACATTTGTTTGACCTGAGAACAACTCTCCTGGAGCAGAACTCTCATGTAAAAGGAAGGAGATTATTGTAACAGCTGAACTATTTGCAACTGTCATATAGGATAGTTTTGTAGCTCCAGTGAGGATCAGATTGTGAATTAGCTAGATGATACCCACACATCTGGCCGAGCTTGTAGAAGTGCCAAGAAGAACTTTCTGTTTGTGTCTATGTGGGATGATTTTTGTCCAGATGTATAATTCTCCTGAACACAATCAGAGTCTGATAGGTGCATGCTGAAATGTTAAAAAAGATCTTTGACTTTCTTAAGGAATTTATACAATGAGAAGAATTTATAGTACCGAAAAATACAGATCATATTTTCTTCATAAGCATGAAATGTTTTCTTTGCCACTAATTTGCTATGCAGTATTGTTATGATCATGCAGAGGACATGTGTGAGGGAAATTAGTACTGCTTTTCCAGCATAATGGGAGAATTCAGACAATTTTTCAGTATTTGCTTTATTTAATTCTGGAAGAAGAGCCTGCAGCTATCAATATATGACAACAGTTAAGTATATTAGTATTAGAGATACTTTTGAGTTATGTTCCTATTTCCTCAGAAATTAGAAGTATTACAAGAGGTCATTTTAAGGCTTGTAGTAGAGAAGGCTGCCATAGTTCTGTCAGATAATAAAAGGAATATTTTTTCAACAGTAATAGAATGTATTTCTGAAAGAATTACATCCTAAGGAATAAGGAAAAAAGAGTTACTTTGTGCAAAGTACTAAACCACATTTCATGTACCTTGAAGCTTCAAAAAGTTAAGAGGAAGGTTTTTTTGGAGGATCTTTTAAATAATGATGTAATAGCAGAGGCACGTTGGAATCTCTAAACACAAAATAATAAATATTGTTTTGTATCCAGATATATTGTGATCAAAGACTTACGTAGTTTTTCTACAGGCCCGTGGAATTAAAAATCTGCTTTAAGGAATATATCTGGTTCAGTCTTATCTTCATAGTAAACTTTTAGAATATAACTGGAAACTAACATTCTCAAAGTGTGGAAACATTACTGTTCAAGGCTACATCAAGAAGTAAATTTTCATCAAGTGTATAACTTTCTTTTTATTACACAAAGTATCACACTCTAAGTATGTATTAAAGAAAATTTTCTGACCTAGAAATACTAAGTGGGCATCTTGTCAGCATGTGCACTCGTCATTTTTGTAGTACTATACAGGCTGAAACTTGGAGTTATCTCAAGCACAACTGAAATGAGAAAATAAAACATTTTGAAAGTAATGGAAAATTTTGAAGGAGATGGAAATAACCCAGTCTTAACTTACTTTTTTTATTTGCTAAGAGTGAAGAAAATACTGAGTGGAAAATTTTATGTAAGGGTATTTTGAATAAAACTAGTCACTAAGAGAATAATCTACTTCAATTAAAGCATCTTTCAGCAAAGTTGGTCTTCTCTAATACAGTGATGGTGTTGATAGTCAAAGGAAAGGCAACTGGTGACTTGTGGATGGACTTGTGCAAGGTCCTTGTCATAGTCATGCATGATGTCCTTATCTCTAAATTGAGGAAAAAAGGATTTGAAAGATGGACTATTAGGTGGATAAAGAATTAGTTCGATAGTCATAGACAGAGGGTTGTTGTCAGTGGTGTTATGTCAGGGGGAATGCCAGTGATGAGTGGTACCCACTAGGGCTCCAACTTGGCACGATGTTGAAATATAATGGTTTTGACATAAACTCTTGTTTTCTTTTTCTGGGCTTAAGGATTTCACATTGTCTTTTTCTTTGTTATTTTTCTTTATTTCCTATATTTCAATCAAATATACCCGGTATCTCTCTAGTCATTTAATGAAAAAGAAAATATAACCTTTGCAAAATACTGCACACCCTTCCAAAAAAAAAAAAAAAAAAAGAAAAAGAAAACTGATTTTTTGTTTTGTTTTGTGTTGTTTTCTGTAGTCATTTTTTTTAGTGACATTCAAGAAAGGAATCTCCCAGAAAAGCTGTGCAGTTAATTTGAGGTCACTTCTGCATTTTGTGTGCTACATAGCTTTTAAAAATCTCAGTTCTATCTTGCTGGTTTATGGCTGTTCAGGATTTGGTTTAGCAAGAGGTTGAACTTTACAGTCTTTTTTAATGAACAGTATCAAGTCATATGAAATAGGTTTACCTCTGTGAAGAAAAGTTAAATGTGCACTATTTCTCTGCTTTACAGCTCACATTAAATTTCATCAGTGTGTTCTTAGATGGCTTAATACACTGCTGATGATAATGCAAAACATTTCTATAACATATTTTACAGGTCATGAATCTTCATTCTGGAACAGTTCTGAAGTTGGTGTGTGCTTTTTCAGAGTCCTTCCTGTAAAACTGACTTGTATTGTACCTCTATTTCTGTATTAATCTGAAGAACTTGAAACATGGTTTATGATTCACAAAATTGATATAGGAATCATAACTACTGGGTTAGGCAGTGTAGAAAATAGTGTTTCTATAGTGGAAATGAGAAATTATCTTAGTAGGCTCTGTCCACATATACATAACCATTACTGGTTTTTCTTTTGTGTCTGGATAACTAATGGTACAAAGAGCAGACAATAAGTAAATAACAGTGATGATGAAATAGAATTTTTCTACTTTATTTATCCTGTATTAGAACTTGATCATAATTAACTAATTATTCCCTCTTACAAATCTTGCCTGTGAGTCTACCATGTAAGAGTTGTTTTTGTCTGATGGTTCTCTGAAACATAATACAAAAATAGATTGAAGTTTCTTTCTCTTCCCTTTCCACTTTCTTGCTAAAAATGCTACCATTTTTAAAAACAAGTGTTTCAACTGATGTTCATAAGTTTATAGGTAGCTCCTAAAATGTCTGCTTTAGAAGTATTTGCACCTAATTGCCTTACTGCTGGTTGCTAATTAGAAAAAGGGCTCTGTTAGACTTGTTATTATTGAAATTGTTACCTGAATTGTAGAAAAACGGTGCTTCGGGAACTTTAAATATTTATTCTGGGTTATGTTTTTCATTTTATTGAACTGTTAGAATTTTCTGTAGCTAGTAAGTAAGCCTTCTTTCTGGCATAATAGTTCATGATTTCCTTGATGTGGTTTCTGTTAATGATGGAAGATAGGTAGAAGCAAAACCTCATCTCGGACTTGAGCTTACTTATTTGGAAGAATTCAGGGTAATACTAATTACATTTTAGTCTCAGAGCTCAGAAAAGGGAAAATGATACTGTGTTTTGTACAGAGACTTACAAGCTGTTGATACTGTGGTCCCTGTGGCTTTGCACACCATTCCAATACCTGTTTGTCTCCAGAGTAAAGGAATTATGTGATCGATTCCTTTCTGATTACTCGAGTCATGAAGCTTATCATCATAACTGCAACCGAGAAACCATATATCCTGGGTAGACTGTCATGGTTTATGGGCTGGTTCGGCCTGGTTCCGTGACGTGTCCATGACAGTAGACTTAAAGTCTGGAAAAAGTACTTGGTAGGTGATAGTCATAGAAACCTTATGTGTGATGTGGACAGTAAGCTTATACCCAGATATCTGGAGTGGTCAGCAGTGTCAAGGCTGACCAGGTTCTCTACCATGTTGGCAAGTTGTTTCTCAGATTTTGGCCAACAGTTGATCTAGCAGTATCTCAATACATGAAATACAGTGTTAGGAGACCAAACATGTTATTAGTGATAGCTATCTCCATAGGATTCCTGAGAGCAACCTTTTCCTAGCCAGGGCCTGGGCCCAAACAAGGCCCATACCTTATGTAGGTACAGCTGAGTGCTGCCCCTTCCACTGCTCACCCTGGGGTGGTGCTCCCAGGCACAGCTGTGGGGAGGCTTCTGCCTGGGTCCAATCCCATGCAGGCAAGCTGCTTGCACATATGGCTTCACTACTCAGCCACATCTCAACCCCTCACAGACCAGATCTGTGCCAGACCATATGCCCTTTTGACTGGAACTGAACTCTGTCCCACAGGATGACTTTTGGGCTGCCCCTGGCACTCCCTTGTCACTGTGAACCTGCCCAGCTGTGCCTGACTCTGTTGCGCTGTCTGGCCTTCATCCTGACCCCAACCCAAAGGCTGATTTCCCATCTTGACGGTGCCCTGCTGTATCACAGCAGACTTGGATGATCTGAATTAGAGGCTGTCCTGCCCTGCTCCCATGCTGGAGGCAGTCAGAAGTATGCTTGCTGGTGAGGCCTCTGTCATGTTCAGTCCCCTGTGCCTCCTGTGTCCTCCAGCCCCCAGGGAACAGCCAGCCCTCGCTGCACTAACACTCAGGTGTTTTTTTTTACCTAAAAAGTAAATGGTGACACTGAACAAAGTGGGCAAAATTTTGTGGCTTCCAAAGGCAGGAATGCTTTTGTCAGCCAGATCCTAAATGTGGGCTGAGGAACACGGACCCCTTTTGCCTGCTTAGGAAACAGTCATGTACAATCCAGAGCAGTCTCAGTGGGATTCTTGTTCACTTTTCACTTTCTTCTCAAGAAATTTCTGCCTTTGAATAGTTCTTTCCTATGCTTTCTTTACTTCATTTCACACTTCCAAACACTATCTCACATGCATTATTTTGCCAAATAGCTCTTCGTATCCAATAAATGGTTATCTTCCAAAATGCAATGAAGCTCTATCTGAGCAAAGCCAAGTCACTTAATAAAGAATGGTGTTTATGTGATTTAGTTTCAGTTTCTTTTATCTTGAAATTATAATGGTAGATTAAGATGCCAGAGGACATTTGGAAAATAAAATAAAAAAAGTAATAGAATGAAGTTTCTGTGTTTCTTAAATAACTCAATTTGGAAATAAGGTATATCATTAAGATTACAAGCGTGTTTGTCCAAGCACTAATTTCTGCAATAGATTTGTCTGAATTGCTTTCAAATTCTCTAGTCCAAAATTATCAGAAAAAAAAAAAGCCTAAACAAGCACTAGGTAAAGTGTGATTTATGGTTGAGTTGCCAGGAGGTTTAATAGGCTCATTTTGCAGGTGTTCTGGTTTAACCCAGCAGGCAACGCAGTAGCACATAGCCATTTGGTCACTCCACCCACTGCAGAACAGGTAAGGGAATTAGGGGAAAAAAGAGTAAGAACAATGCAATAGGAAAGAGTAGGTAATGGGGGGTTGGGATGAAAAAGAAGAAAGAATACACAAAGCAAGTGATGCACAGTGCAATTCCTCACCATGAGCTGGCCATCGCTCACATAGTCCCTAAGCAACAGCAGCTTCTTCTGGCCAACGCCCCTCTAGTTTTATAATTCTGCATGATTTCATTTCATATCATTGGCATGATACAGATGACAGTATGTCTCTTATCTTAGTTTCTTTCCAGATATCTGCACTGAAGAAATTGCCTTGGTGCAGGTTGGTAGAATGAACAGGGGTTAAATCAATTTGCAAGTGCTGTAAGATACTAAATGAAATTTTTATAAGCTCTGACTTATTTTTTTAACACTATGTAACTTTTTTCTTCAACTTGACAAGTGCTGTGATACAGTGGGACCATCTACAGTTTAAAACTTGAATTCATAGATGAACTAGAGGACAAAAGCTGGGGGACACCAGCACAAGAGAGATGTGGCACTGTTGGAATGGATCTGGAGAAGGAGTACCCCCCCTACAAAGAAGAAAGGGTGGGCGAGCTGGGGTTGTTTGGGCTGGCGAAGAGAAGGGCTTGGGGAGACTTTATTGTGACATTGCAGTACTTGAAGGGAACTATTAAAGAGAAAGGAGAATGACTTCTTACATGGTTCGATAGTGGTAGCACAAGGGGGAATGGCTTCAAACTAAAAGAGAGGAGATTTAGGTTAGAAGATAGGAAGAAATCCTTTACCCAGATGGTGGTGAGGCACTGGCACAGGCTGCCCAGAGAAGCTCGGTGCATGTCCCATCACTGGAGGTGTTCCAGGCCAGGTTGGATGGGCACTGGACAGCCTGATCCATTGGGTGGAAACCCTGCCACTTAACAGATGAGGGGAGTTGACTTAGAAGTTCTGGGTTACAGGTTCTGTTCTGTTAATTGTTTTACAATATGTGTCTTCTGCACATTTCTCTTGGATCATCTGAAAAGTATTAGTGGTGTCAGAATCTATTATATATACACAGAAGTTAGAAAACTAAATGAATGATGATTGCAGTCAGAAGGAGTGTGATATGCCAAGGGCTGCATCGTTTTGTTTATGTGTCTGCTTTGCAGGTTGGTCCAGATGGTGCCTAATGACTAGTAAAAGAACAGTTTTGAAGAGATATCAATTAGAATGGGAAGGGATTGTTTGAGTGTCTGCTGGAGCTGTACCTGCCACCTTTTCAGTCAGGTAGCCACAGGAATGGCTTATGCAATTAGGCTCTACAAAGGTATAACTAAAGATTTCTGATCACAGAAAACTCGTAATAAGTAGGAAACTAATTTACTTATCATTCATATGAATATTCATTTATAATTCCTTGTGAAACAGACTAGCAGGCACCACTCTTTGCATATGCTCATGAATAAATAATTTTTTCTAAGCCAACAACAGGAGCTTCAGTAACAAAGCTGATCAAACTTTGAGTAAAAAAAAAAAATTGGCAGAACTAAGGTATTCAGTGTAATTAATAGTTCATGCTGGTATAATAAGAAACAGAAGGTTTTCCTCAAAGAAAAATGTGAGTAGTGATTAATGTGGTACTGTAATGATAACAAATCTCTTGACAGATCATTTGATTACAGCTTATGGTGCCATTTTGTTTAATTATTTCGCTGAAGGATTTGCATCAGTTTTTTACCTTATAAAGAAGTGTTTGAAATGCCACACTGTCATTTTTCAAAAAGTCATTCAGTGAAATATAGAATATTGAGAATTAAGAGGTTAAAACGACAGTAATATTTGCTTTTATAACCTTTTGGCTTTTTAGAGTTTATTTCAAAAGTTAAAAAGCCCTACATTAATGCATCAAGTAGTCATTTGTATACTTATTTTCTTTAGGGCTTTGTTTCCAAAATGTTATCTTAAATTTGAGCTTTACTGTTGAATGAAAGTGCACTTTGCCTTTCCCAGTTGTTTAAAATAGAACAGCTTCTGAATGAGGCATCCAATCAGCAAAAAATACATGACAACTTTTACAGGCTTCAGTGAACAAAACATTTCTAATTTTTAGCAAAATCAAATCAAGAAGATGAAGGAAATACATTGTTTCTGGTGTTTTATCATTGAGGTGAGGTCCTTATAGGACCAAAAAATCAGTTGATAATTACTGAGAATTACTTCTTGAGGAAATAGAAGAAAGAATAGCAGCCCATGAATCCACTACACATTCATGGTGATTTGTACAGGGCTTTGTGAATTGACACCTGGCAGGAGTTGCATGCCAGGAGTTGATGTGAGTAGAGACATTCAGAGATATTCTAGAGCAGGTGTGTCCAAGCTGCGTCCTGTGGGCTGTAAGCAGCCCTGAACAGCTAGTAATGTGGCCCCACAAGACCATAAAATAGTAACATAATAATGCATTTTTTAGCGATAGTTTTCATGATTCATTTGCACGTAGCTCCAACCCAGACTGCATGGGTGGCAACAGAACACAGTAGAGGGGAGAATGCACTGAAACCTGCGTGTATTGAGTGTTACATGCATTTATACCACTTGGTGAGTCAAACGTGGTGATAACAGATAAGGACATTTCAGTCTACCTGCTTGTGTGCATGGCTGCAAAGATACTCATTTTTGATATTAAGCAGATATGTAGTTTTTAGTATTTAATTATTAATCCTTTTTTTAATAAAATAATTTATTATTTTAGCATGTTCTTTGCAAAAGATAGAGCCAGAATACTTGTGTAGAATTTTCAGCATCTCAGAAAAGCTCACAAAAAGTTCAGAACAATTTGCTCTATGTTATTAATTATTGTGATATATATTTGGTTAGTGTTTCTGCTGTTCTGACCCTGTGGGGACAGTATGCAAGTGGTAATCTCCTAAATAAATGCATGTCAGTTTACTAATCCAAGCATGCTAACATGAGTTTACAGAAGACACACATTATTCCTGAATTTATTCTTTTTCTCAGGATTTGTAAATTGGCTGAATTCTGTATTTAGTGGCTGCTTTTCTTTTCATGTGAAAGTAACGTAATAAGTTAAATATTTTATAATAAAAATTAAAACAGAGATAAAGCACAAGGAGAAAAAAAACAAAACTATTTCATATATTTCAAAATTAAAAATAATTTCAAAACACTCCTGCGTGAGCCTGACTATAAGGTTACAAAAAGGGTGGAAAATATAAAATTGACAAAAAGTAACTGATCAGTAAGACTTCTGAATGCAGACTAACAGTATCATCATGACAAATGAAACGCACAGTGCGTACCAGGGAGTACTTAAACATAATTCTTGGAAGGATAAAAGTGATTGCAGCTTCTGCAGGGTCCACACCTCAGCACAGAAGAAGTGACCACAAGAGTCTCTGCAGTCTACAGACTAAAAATAGTTTTTAACAGGTACAGTGTGTGTCTCTTTACTAGACTTCTGTGCCATACATGAGAAAAATCTCTCTCCCTTCACAGACATGACTTATTCATGTCATTGCTTTTTGGTGGTATGTACATTTGTGAAGAACTGTTGTCAGGGATGAAGTACAGGAGGAGTATAATTTCAGCAAAAGTCTCCAATGAACACCTTCAGAACTCACTGAGAGTTGTAACCACCTCCATTGAAGCAGACTGATGCATTAGTTTCACAAAAC
Organism: Cyrtonyx montezumae; assembly: GCF_038088225.1. Classification (NCBI taxonomy): domain Eukaryota; kingdom Metazoa; phylum Chordata; class Aves; order Galliformes; family Odontophoridae; genus Cyrtonyx; species Cyrtonyx montezumae. Next base: position 8,041,437 of record NW_027072035.1, read on the forward strand.
CAGGCAGGACATGCTCAGTAACACAGGTCTGTGCTCCTTCCATTCTTTCACTTAACCAGAATGCTCTGGTTTACCTGCTGAATGGTTTCTTCTTACACTCACGCACACTCACTCATAAAACTCTTCAGTTTATTTTAAAATAATCTTCATAGAATCATAGAATCCCAGGATGTCCTGGGTTGAAAAGTACCTCAAAGATCATCTAATTTCAAATCCCCTGCCATGGGCAGGGTTGCCAACCACTAGACCAGGCTGCCCAGAGCCACATCCAGCCTTGCCTTGCCATCCATCCAGGGATGAGGCATCCACAACATTCCTGGGCAACCTGTTCAGAGATGGTGTGGATCTTAAGATTTATTCTATGAAAAGGTCATTCAGAAATCTCTGTACACAGACTGCACACAGTGTTGTGCACTTGCTACCTACTTTCCTAGGAAATCAATACTTCGTATGTTAGGACATGTCTTAATAATTAATTTAAAGGGAAATAAATAAACTTCCTGTGTTTCTTTTTAAATTTGAAAATGTGTTTAAGGTTGTTATGACTGTTGCATTGACTCCAGTTAGGATGCAGTCTTTGGCAGAAAATATACTGCATGAAACATCTGGTTCTGAGATGTAACATGGCTTGACCTAACATGTTAGTTACATGGCTGTTGTTTCTATAAAAAGAGAGTGAATTCCCTACATTAAGGTTTGATTACGTACATTTCTCACAGGCTCATCTAGGTTAGAAGAGACTTGAGATCATCTAGTCCAATCCCACCTACATAGCAATTGTCAACTAGTGTGGGTCCAGTTGAGCATTCATTGTCTCTACAGATGAAGATTCAAAATCTTTCTGGGCATAAAGTTACAGTGTTTGATGATTCATGCAAGAAAAACATTTTCTTCTGTTTGGAATGCCTATCATGTTTCCTTATTTGTGCCCATTGCCACCTGTCCCATCACTGGGAAGTGCTAAGGAGCCTGGATCCCTCTTGTTCCTTCCCTGCTATCAAGTATTTATTTATACACATTAGTAACCTCCTGTTTTGCACCAGGGGGTTCTGGTCTGTTAAGATTTCACTAAGACAGTCAGTCAGCAAAGCCAGCATGGTTGGTTTGGTTTTCTATGAGCCCTAATGAACTATTATTAATTAAAAATGCGTAGAGTCTTACCATTAATATGATTAGTATTAGTAGTGTTTGTGAGGTGATAAGAGGATAAGGTGCTAATAAAGAAATGAAATTATTAGTCATCAGCACTGAATAGGTATGACTTGCATATATTATGTTGTATTTCCAGGTAGTTGTCTGTTATGTATCAAACTACCAAAGAAGATGAAGACCTAAGACTTAAGATATGCCAAATGTACATTGTTAATAAGCAGAAAAATCAGTTCTTTTATATTTGCATGATGAAAATAAATGCTGATATTGGTTTGGGCTTTTTTTTGACTCTGCAGTAAGTTACTTTAAAATGAAAGTTCTTACATGGTTTTGGCACAAGTCATTTTTAAAAACAGGGCACTAAATGCTGTTTCCAGAGCTTACACGAAAAATTGTTTGTGTTCTGTTGCATTAACACACATTCTGACTTCTTAATTGATACACTTAATAGGCTATGCAGTACATTTTAGCATTTCTTTGAGAAGCAAATTTTCTAAAAGCTGTTTTTTCCTTCCGGATGTGCATTCAACTCATCAGTCTGTACAAAATGCTTCTTTAGGTACATTTCAACTTATTGAAGTCTAATAGAAAATACATATTTGATGTTACTGAACATTCTTTTTTCCTTTTCTTAACGTAGGATAAGAAATGGGTTCTCAATCATGAGGATGTCACACTGGGAGAATTACTGGGCAAAGTAAGTAATCAAGTGAGCTATAAACATTTAAATAAATTTATATTAGTCATTAAGCCCATATATTTCCTATTATTTATCCTTTAAATTACTGTGATTTTTATACCAATTACTTTGCTTTAATACACAGGATATTATTGTGCTTTAAAGAAATGCTTATTGCATATGACAGTGAGTCCTATGATGTGTCCACTGAACATATTTAGCTTACATGATTTTCTTATTTGTAAGGATTTAAAGTTAATTAGGTGTCCATAAAGCATTATATTACAGTTTAAATTGTGTGGTCTTGTAAAAAAAGAATATTGCTTAAGAATATGAAAGGCATATAAGTAAAAAAAAATTGGAATAAGATTATAATGTAGGTAATACTTGTTAAAACAAATATTAATTGTTACTGTATGATTTATTGTGATTATAGGTAACCTCACAGTAGTGTGTAGGTCACTCCAAAAGTATTACCTCCTATCTATTTCCATATAAACTACAACTGATACAAAGAGCACAATAACACCATTTGGTAGAGAAAATTCTCAGCTACAAAACAGTGTTTTTCAGCATAGTCATTACCATTAACTTTGCATTTTTGCTCACATTGAGCGGGAGCCTGCATGCCATGCTCATAACAGTCTTCACCAGCAGAGGTGACCTTACTGCTGAAAAGCACCACCCACTCCCTCACTGTTCTTCCATGTGCTGTTCGTCTCCAGAAACATTCAGCAGTCATAAACAAATGTCATTGGTTGCCAGCTTTTCCACATGGTGGAATTCAGTGGACTCACCTTTGTTTCGTAAGTGCCTCCATGTCGTGTGCCATTTTGTTGGACTGTCCATGGGATACTGGTTGGAAGGTTCATCTTCTGCTGCCGTACCACCATCAGCCTCTCATGTATGGGCAACATAATAAATAGGAGGCATTATTTTTGGAACAACCTTTGGATGTGTATAAATTCTAAAGGGAAGTAGTTGATAGCACAGATTCTGCATGGGATCTGCAATTCTTCAGACTGTTTCTACTGAAACACAATACCTGCTTTAAATTTTCAGCACTTCTGCACCTATCAAGACAGTTTTGAGTGATGCTTTGGATCCAGCGTTCCAAAAGATTTCTCTAAATCTGAAAAATTGGCTTAAATGAAAAGCAGGCAAATGAATGCAACAGTTAAAAGAACCCATCAAATGATCAAGAAATGAGAGAGTTAAACGTGGACTGTAAATTCATTTTCCTTGGATAAAATCTCTTTGACAGCTTAAGATGACAAAAAGTATTGTCTGTAGTTAGAGCTGTGTTGCTGTAGTGCTGTACACATACCATGGCAGCTTTCCACTAATAAGCAGAAACAGAACAAGAAAAAAATACTTTGTCTATCAAAATAGTTTTGTATTGCTGAAAAACACATGAATTTATCTTAAGTTAGTTGAAACAATCTGAACATTGGTTTCTAAAAAAGTTTACATATGTACTGCATTTTTTTGTCAAAACATTTTAATTAATCAATAAAGACAATGCAGTCTTACAACTGATTTTAGTAGGATATGCAGCTTAAAATGTTAAAATCGAATAACAACCTTCTTGGGAAACTGCATAAATCTGTCATGTATTCATTGCTGAGAAGATGTAATCAAACTAAAAAATGTAATGGTGACAAGATCATTAGCTTCCATGTGTGCAAATATTAAATAAACTGCAGCTGTTGATCCTTTAAGTTAGAAATCTGAGTCTACTGGAAATGAAGGCTAGGAAAATCATGGAACAGTGATGCAGACTTTGTAGCAAAGTGATTCTGTCAAAAAGAGCAAGAAGGAGGATCTGGGAAAGACCAGTCAGTGTTACCTCCATCCCCAGAAAAGTGGTAGAACGATTTGTTCTGGATGTTATCAAGAGTAATCAGCAAGATTCACCTAGGGAAAATCATGCTTGACCAACGTGGTAGCTTTCTGTGCTGTCATCACTGGCTGGGTAGATGGAGATCAATGAATGTTGTCTGCCTTGATTTCCTCAAGGTATTTGACACTGTCTCCCGCAACATCCTTGTCATGAAACTTAGAAAGCATGGGATAAGTGAGTGGATAGTAACAACTGGCTCACTATCAGAGCTCAGAGGACTGTCATCAGCAGTGCAGTCTGGGTGGGGGTCTATAACTAGTGGTGCTTCCCAGGAGAAAGTGCTGGGTTTGGTCTTGTTCAACATCTTTCTGAATGACCTGGTTGAAAAGATAAGAGTCCATCCTCAGCAAGTTTGCCAATGATAGAAAGCTGGGAGGAGTGGTTGACACACTGAAAAGCTGTACTACCATTCTGGAAAACCTGGATAGACTGGAGCATTGGTCAAGGTGAAACCTGATGAGGTTTAACAAGAGCAAGTACAGAGTCTTGAATCTGAGGAGCAATAACTGCATGCAGCAGTACAGGTTGGGGGAGTGAGCTGTTGGAGAGGAGCTCTGTGGAGGGCAGAATCACAGAATTGTAGGGGTTGGAAGGGGCCTTTAGAGATCACCTGGTCCAACCTCCCTACCAAAGCAGCTCCCTAGACCAGGTGCACAGGGCCTGGGTGTCCCAGTGAGCAACAGTTTGTCTGTGAGCTAGCAGTGCGCCCTTGTGGTCAAGAAGGCCAATGCTATCCTGGGGTGCATTAAAAAGAGTATGGCCAGCAGGTTGAGGGAGGTAATCCTCCCTCTCTGCCCTGGTGAGGCCACATTTAGACTTCTGTGTCCAGTTCTGCGCACTCCAGTTCAAAAAAGACAGGGATCTCATAGAAGGAGTCTAGCAGAGGGCCACAAAGATGACAGAAGGTCTGGATCATCTCCCATATGAGGAAAGGCTGAGTAACCTGGGTCTGTTCAGCCACGGGAAAAGAAGACTGAAAGGAGCTATGATAAACATCTATAAATTTCTAAAGGAAGGTGGGAGACAGATGGGTGAAGCCAGGCTCTTCTCAGTGGTTCGTAGTAATAAGACAAGGAGTAATGGCCTAAAACTTGTACATAAGGAGTTTGTACTAACATGCAGAAGAACTTTTTTATGGTTAAGGGTGATGGAGCACTGGAACTGGTTGCCCAGAGAGGTTGTGGAGCCTCCTTCTATGGAGATATTGAAGACCTGTCTGAATGCCTATTGGTGCAACCTATTGTAGGGTATCTGCTTTGGTCTTGATGATCAGGCCCCTTCCAATGCCTGTGATTCTGTAATTCTGTGATTGTCTGAAAGTAGAAAATTTTTCTTTCCCTCAGCAGAGAATAGCCTGTTTATTTACACATTATTAATTAAGCAATACACACAAAATGATATATATACAAATATATAGTATATGTAATACTATATTAAAAATAGTATATAAAATGATAAATATTATAAATAAGAAATTAAAAGCATTTTAAATAGTTCAGTAGTATTCAGTTTTCAGTGTTAAGTACTCTTGAAACAGAACTCTAGAGGAAAAGCATGTTAGGTGTCAAGTTTCTAGATATCAGAGGTCCTCTAAAAGAGCTGTTTTTGAAGGGTCATAGATCTTATTCTGGGATGTTTTCCAGTTTCTTAGAAATCCTAGGATACATAAAGTAAGATTTCAGTCCTGTGTTTGGACACCTGAATTTCTTCCCTTGGCATTACTACTGCAAGAGTAGGTTCTGTCTATGAATTTCTCCTCATAGACTGGTGGAGTAACCCTGCAACACCTGTAAGAAAGGTACCAGGCAGTGGTGGACTCCCTGCTCTGCAGTCATTGGGCAGAGGGAGGGGACGTAAGAGATGAGGAGTGGAAATACATCTGATGAAGGTGTTTATCTCAGTTTTTTGTTTGTTTTACATTCAAGCTGAAATAAAAATAACTCACACTGGACTGTAAATTGGAAACTATTGAGAAAGAACAGTAGTTTGAAAATGAAAGAGGGTAGGACTTTAATTATTAGAATATTTAGGAGAGAACTGTAATTATGCAATATATTTTTCTTGCAAGCAAAATAGAACTCATAGAGCGTATTCATATAATAGATTCATTCTCCCTGTGTGGACTGATTGTGTTAAGAGCATATACTTGAGGAAAACTTCATAAAAATGTTTCAAAGTGCTGGAACAGTTATTTATCTGTCTGTATTTTATTCCTGCATATTTGTGAAGACGTGGTTATTTAGGATTATGTTTTTCTTATTTTAGGGTAATTTTGGTGAGGTATATAAGGGAACATTAAAGGATAAGACACCTGTTGCTGTAAAAACTTGTAAAGAAGATCTTCCTCAGGAACTGAAAATAAAATTTCTGTCAGAAGCCAGGTAGGTGCTCTAAGAGTTTTTTATTTTTTTTTCAAGCTTTCTTACTGTGTAGGTTTACAAAGTGGGACCTTTGTGAGAATTCAAAGTAGCAGTCAGGCCTTTTCCTTTTTTTTTCTCCTGTAGTACTTTCACTGTTGCCCTGATGACTATACATACACATTTTTTAATGTGTGTGAACAGCAAGCACCTACACTTGTTGAAACCACCTTGACAAGCTCTGTCTATAACCCATAGTATTCATATTGTAAGTGCATCCATTTAGAACTTAGATATATGCCACAAGGATTACAATAAGGCTAGAAAGTACTGTTAATTTAAATGACGATATACCAGTCATAAATTCGAACTTATGTGCTTGTCTAATGCATTTGGTTGCATGTACAGTACAGATTTAGTAACTTCCTCTTTCAGTCCAACAGAGATATTTTCTGCTGTATTTTGCAGTAAGTGGCAGTCATGTCACAGCACACTAAATATTCTGAGTACAAACAGATTATGTGGCTGTCTGCATAGATATAAAGACCTCAGGCTCAAGATTCAAGGATCAACTGAGATAATCTCATAATTGTTTAAATTAAAATCAGTTATTCTGACTGTGAAGCACCAAGCTAGTATAATCAGGATATGTATGCCACTCTATCTACTGAGTGTTCTTAAAGAGCTCATAACTTGGCAACTACAGAGATTTCCTTAGCAGCCTGCCACTAAAGGAGCAGTGTTGTATGGAATACTATATGAAAAAAAACCCCAAGAACCCTAAATTGGTTATTTTTCATTAAATCTATATGTCCTAAGTTTATCTCTCATTTCTAGAAAAATTAGGAAAAAGATGAGATAATTTAAGTTATCAAACAGTAGAATAAGCATTTTAAAGTTAAAAGGTCTCTCAGGTATTCTTCCTAGACCTTCAGTTCGCTTATAAATCATAGCCCACTGGTTTAGGCTGCAAATTTTCTTATTAAAGTATCATGTAAGAAGATGTAAATGCTTTTGCTTAATTACGGAAATTAAAATTGCAGTATTTATGTTCTTCTAAAACTTAGTATATTCATTAAACTTGTGAATTAAAACTGGAATGAGTGTACATTTGAAAAGTGTTGCAGGAAAATGTAAGAGGCATGCATTTTCAATAAAGCTTCTCTTCTGATTCACCACTGAAATGGTGTTCAATTACAAGGGTTCCTGAGAACCCTTGTACAATGAACCCTATGACAAGCTTGTCATAATGTTCTTCAGTTACACAGATAAAATGTTAGGTAGGCAAGTACTGATTGAACTACTAGTGTTCAGTCTTCATCTTTGAGTAAAAATACCCTCAACCAGAAGAATGATTGATCAATGACACTGATTTTTAATTGATAACAGTAATTCTGTTGAAAATTCTATGAAGAATGTAAGATGTTTTTCTGCTTAATTGGCTTGTACAATGAAGTTTATTAATATAATAAACTTACTGTATGTTTTTCAGAATACTCAAACAGTATGATCATCCTAATATTGTAAAACTTATAGGAGTTTGCACACAACGGCAGCCTATTTATATTGTTATGGAACTCGTTCCAGGTAATTTTTTTTCCTTTCCCTTCATGTAAAGTATGTTCTTTTCTATGTCTATACTTGCATTCTTAAGATATACCTCAAAAGCTCCTTTGCACATCCCTAGAGATATTCTTCAGACATGTACCTGCTTAGGAGTAGAGTAAACTTCTCCAACTAGTTGCAGATTTTTCTGTAGGTGTTCGAAGCAGTAGAATTTGCTACAGAGGATCTCAGCCATATCTTCATTTTTCTCCTGCTAAGATTTTACACGCTATTTCCTTATTAATAATTTTATATAGTGGCTGTTAAGATGCTTGTACCTGAAGAAACTTCATTATGTAGTAGTGTTTAATAAATCAGATTTGGATAGTCTTTGATGTAAGATCTTTTTCTTTATCAAAATACATTGTTCAGTTCATGGGTTGCTCTTGATTTATTTTTAGAATCTTGTGTTCATGTTGCTCACCAATGACTGAAGAGAATCTGAAAGTATTGGAGTGAAGAGCTGCCTTTTCAGCAGTTTTATCTCTCTGTTGATTCTTTTAACTGTCAGCTGTCATTTTGATGCCCTCTAGTACTGTTTAGTACTGCAACACTGCTTTATCTATCACTGAATTTGTCCTCAGAACTGTACTACAGGGTGTTCATTTTGTTCATGTAGATTTAGATTGTTTATAACTCTTGAGGACTGACTTTATTACAAGAGTGAAAATGTAATTGTTGACCTATTAGATTCTTCTGCCTTTACTCAGTCAGGTTATATTAGCTCAATGTATTTATACTTCGATTAATTTCATTAAAATGAAGACTAGTAGCAGTGTCCTGGACTTTTAAGGTCTGCTTTGGTAACTTCTCCAGACTTCTCTGCCAATTAATATAAATCCTAATCTTTCAACACCTTTATCATTCTATTTCAGGCTTATAAAGGTGTAGAACAAGTTATTGAAATGTTTTAATGACATTTAAAGGCATTACTGCCATGTAAAGGCAATATTTAAAGGAAATATTGAAGGTCTTTCTATGCTTCCCGTTACTTTGCAGTCCACATCTATGTAGAAATTCTTCCTCCTCCTGACTTTTAAACTGCAATAAACTTTCTAATTCCTTTCCTGTTTTGCTGGTCTGCAAGTCCTCTGGCTAGCTTCCATGGTTCCTACCCTTAGAAATGCCATGCTGTGTTCACGTCATCACACTTTCCCATGTTATTTTGAGAACTCAAACTTGGCTACCACACTGTGAGACTGACCAAATTGTCTGGAGAAGATAAAGTTGCCAACTCTGAAAAGTTAGCAAATGGAAGACAAAACATTTAAGTTAGTTCAGGAAAGTTCTGATATTAGTTTCCAGTTTTCTAAATGACAGGTTTGGTTGAGATAACCTAAAATTATTATTATTAGTGCTTTGGTTTGATATTCAGTGTTTTTAATGGTGGTAGGTTTTGTCTGTGTTTTGTTTTAAACATACTTTAAGGTATTTAGGGAGATTAATTCTGGATTTATTTCTAATAACTTAAAATGGCATGGTTTAGGTTAGAATTCTGTTTCGTGTCTGTCTGAGAAGGGTTATACATTGTTTGCACTTTTTCTGTTTTTATATTCCAAATACAAATTTCCTGTGTATTTACTGCATCTTTCGAGGCTGCTGAGATGATTGTTCTTCGTTGCAGATTCAGACTGTATTTTAGGGATTCTGTCATTAACTATCTTTGCAGAGAAATCCTTTTTTCTTTTCCCCCTGCACTGTCCCAAACCTGAATAGAATTTCTAACAGTGCATCTGGATAGTTGCATTTAAAGAGAAAACAGAGAAGATGCACACACATTTTTAAGCTTTTGTGCATCCTTTGTTTCATGCAGAAATAACTCAGATGATCTCCCTTCCCCTGGCTGGCACCATTGGAGCCAGGTCCCTTCTCAGCCTTGTCCTGCATGTATTCCTGCAGGGACCTTCACAAATGGAAAGGGGAGGAGTGCTCTTTTAGAGGACTGTGACAATTTTCTCAAGAACATTTGGGTGTGAGGTCAGTCTAGTCCTTCTGGCTTGTGAGGCATGTAGTGGAAAGAGCAGTCATTTAAACTGACTGAGATAGAAGGCTTACAATGTAGAAACTTTTTTTAATTACTTGAACCATAGTTTTACAGTGATACTACTGGTGATAACCCAGGCTTAGAAGGTTTTATCAATCAGATTGAAAACATAGGAATAAGAGACAATTTTTTTTTCTTTAATTTTGTGTGATTCTTTTAATAATTGGATAGAATGCAATGAACTGGTGAAAGACAGTTTCTTCGAAGGACTCAGAGATCAGAGCAAGTATTTTAAGAAGCATATGCTTTAATGTTCTAATAAAATATGCCCACGGACCTACACAAGATGCAATCCCTTTTGTATTTTAGAAAACCTTTTTTGAGTGATATGCATTTTAATATAAGAAAAAAATAATAGATTAAATTAAAAAAAAAAAAAGCTGTGTTTTCCTGTGTTCTGGATAAGCAGCTGGCATCATTGTACAAGAAAAGAGGCATAAGAAACAGAATTTCTGAAAACAAAAGATTATATTCTCCCAATGGTTTCATATTCTTTTTGACAAACATAGCACAGATGAAAATCTCAGTAGGTTGTGTTGTTACCTACTCCTGGTCAGTATTCTAGGGAGCATTATTTTGCAGGGATTTGCTTCAAATTTGTTTAGAAAAGTGTTTATTGTATGATGACATTCGTTATTGTGTTCTATGTGCTGATCTTCTAATTGATAAAAAAAAACAACCCACAACACCATTTATTTAAATAGAGTCACTGTGACCTTGTCATTTTGTCATGTAAACAATTTGTATTTGTACGGTAACGGAGGCCTACAAAACATACTTAAATCTATAGACCTAAGTTGTGGTAAATAGCTGCTGTAAAAGAAACATTTGAGCTACAGATTTAGTTAAAGTTGATTTCTGATTGTGTAATGAATAAATTTATAATAACATTTAAAGCACACCTGCTACTAATAGATTCATACTTTTTTACTTAGATGACATTGAATTATTAATTGAAAAAACCTGCTAACTAGATCCTTTCAAAGGCAAAGTATTAAGGTTGTTTGGCTTCTAGTCTATCATGTAATAAAAACAAGCATGAGTTTTACAGAAATGTAATTCTTTTCTGTAATTTGTATTTTTTTTTAATTTTATTTTTTAGTAAACAGCTGAGTGCTCTATTAGGACATGATGTCTGTGTAACAGCATCATGTTAATGGGCTCTTTCTCATAGAAATTTCTTGTTCTTTTTTCACAGTTAGAACTCTTTCTCTGTGTAATCACTTTGAAAATGTTAAGACTCCTACAAAGAAGGAAAATTTGAGAATATTCCCCATGCCATTATGTCCATTTTTTTGCATCACTTTACTTTCTGATAGAAGTTGGACTTCTCTTTTGTTGTAAGCTTACCCTTCTTCACATTTTCTTATTTCATATTCATGTCTTCTACTCTTCTCATTCCTTTATGGGTTATGACTTTTGAATGGTATTTGACAGTGTGTATATGCCTGCCCAGCAAATCCTCCCAGTCATGTGTGCAGGCTTCTAGATCCAGAGTCTCAGCCTCAGACTCATTGGCATGTGTTGTGATGTCGTGAGTCAGGAGCATGTGAAATGGGATCCAGAGTCAGTGTAGTTACTTGTAGAGTTCATTGCACATTAAGGCACACCAGTCTTATTGACTGTTTGTTCATCCTCTACACTGCACATGCATAGTATGTGGGATGCATGCATTGGAGGACTTTATTTTGAAAGCAGTTGGATATCCATCTAAGAAGCCTTTAAACTTGGTTTATTACATAAAACTTGACCTGGAGACATTAGCACGCAAAGTCTGTCCCATCTGATTCTGACTGTAATGAGGTTACGGAATAGTGAAAAACTGGTTGCTAGTTTTGTTTTTGTCTAGGACTCTACTGTCAAAGCAAGTTTCAAATGCTGTTAGAACATAGATAGTTCGAAGTCCATGCTACAGAGGCGTGTATCGTTTTACAGTGTAGTGAAATAAATCTTAATTGAATTATCAGGCAGTTAATTTTATATTTTGCATTGGAAGAGGAGAAATGATTCAGATCAGCTCTAGGAAGAGCAGAGTGTAACTCTCAAGTTGTGCTGTATGCTGACCAACATTTTCATACTTTTCATTACTGAAACATTAGTATTGTGAGAAACAAATAATTACTTAAGTTGCTATAAGTCATTTTATTTGCATTGTTCTTACTATTCTTCTTACAATTTTGTAATGCAGTATCAGATAAGCAGGTTTGAAGGAGGTGTTTCTGATACCTTCTGACCTAAAAACACAAATGTTGAAACAATATGTAATATAGTGTGTTAACTTTTTAATGATCTTTCAAGCTGTATTTCAGTTTATGTTCAGTTTATCCTAAAAAAGGGTTGAAGTTAAATTAGAATTGTTAATGAATTTCAGGAGAAGAAGCTGTTGAGATATGCCACGTTTTGATGTTAGTGTAGAGCCTTGAATTTGTGTTGTCACATATAATTGACTACAGATTTAATCTAACTGAATAGTTATGTTGTAAAGGTGGGATTCTGGTTTAACAGCTGTTTGGGGAGTGCTGCTGCATATTTGAGACTCTAGAGTCTTCACTGTAAAAATGTTGTGATGTAGATAAGGTGTTCTCAGGAACAATTTCCATTACGTGGAGCAGAATATGATTTATATTATTTTTCTGTGATGCCACATCAATCTACAAAATCGGGTGTTATACCCATATTTTCTATGTTAATTATAGAAGGAAAAGTAATAATGAAGAGCTGCTTTGATATTCAGAAAAAGAAAAGAACAATTTGCCAGGCTCTTAAATGCCACACAGGCCATATGGAGTTTTCATAACAGCTTGTTTTTAGCAAGTTTAGATAACGATCAGAGAAACTCCCTGGAACGCTGCTAGTTTTGTCTGTACACAGGCTAGATAGAGCCCAGACTGACAGCCTGAGAAAAGAGATCTAGAATTCTGCTAGGATGCAGAAATTACCTGGAAAACGTTGAAGGGTCGAAACACTTGCTTCCTTCTTTGCAAGTGAACCCTGCATCTTTTCATCGGAAAGACAGGAATGAGAGAAAGTAGGACACCTTTCCCTTTTATCCTTCTTAAGTAGTATTATCCTGGTCCCAGCTTCTCTCTTAACATATGGCAGTTTCTTTTCTCTTATTATGGTAGTTTTAATTTGAAAATAAATGTTTTTAATTCACTTACTTCACTGAAACACTCAGGATCACTTAATTCTATTTTCAAAAGAAAATCTTAATGATACAATCTCCTATGCAATCAAAAGAACTTGAGTCTTTTCTTTTTCTGCAAAGGAAGGAAAAAGAATTTTACAAAAACAGAATACTATGTGATCCATAAATGCATAAAGCAATTCCAGGTTTACAGAATTCTTTCTTCTACTTTATGTTTGTTCCAATTGACTTGGGTTTTATGTTGCTCTAATTTATTTCAGAGGTAGGAACTTTGCATAATTGTGAACTGTGTGTTTTAAGAGTGGGAGATTTTAGTGATAACTGTGCAATCTTGTGGTACAGATACTACTTCATACCAGTAAGGTTATCAATATGAACAGTTTAACCTTCTAAGGTTCCTTCAGAGTCTGTACAGGCTGTCCAAGTAAGCACCAAGTAAGCACCTCCACTGTCCCATCCTGGGAGGATTTTCTCATCTGACTGCAGATGCAAGCATCTTCATAAATAGTAGCTGTTGAATCGTGATGTCAGAAGGAAGCTTGCAGTGAGTTTTTTCCTGATCCACTCCTTTCAGCTTTTGAACTGTTCAGTCACCAGCTTATATCTTACATTCTGTTTCACATTTCTACAGAGTTAAAATATATAGTTAAAATTGTATCCCAAAATACTTCTAAACTTTTTTATTAAGAATGCAGCTTATCTGTTGAGCGCTAATGTAATTTCCTCTAGCTTGTGATAGAGACTCTAATAACTAGATTTTCTCTCTGTACTAGATCTTTACCTCATTCAGTTCTGAACAATTTTTCAGGAGTTATCTTCTGTATGTTTATTCTGTAGCCATTGTCTAATCTGCTGTATCAGTGATCTGCTCTGAGTGTGCATTTCTGTACATTTTTCTTTCTAGTGCTAAGTGCTTTGTACTGAGACACTTGTCTTCATTCCCAGTGCACCCACAGAATTCCTATTTGGTAGCAGATACACGTTTTCAAAAGAACCAAGTCCCCCTAATTAATTGCATACTGTGTTTGTGTTCCTTGTTTAATTTGGACTTGCTGACTTATGTTGTAGTAGATCGGTTGAACACTTGCAGCTGAAAACAAGTTGAGGGATGAACATGTTCAGTAATCTGATTGTACGATGAGTTTGTCTGAATTTGTTGTTAACTGTGGGCTATTTATGTTCAGCTTTTACCTAGACACGCCCAACTTGTTTTCAAGGTGAAGTTCTACAAGGTCATTAACATTTATCTCTGCAAGTGATTGAGGTAACCTGTTCAGATTTGAACTGAATTATTTGGGATGCAAATTAAGCATGCCATTAACACAGAAACAATTCAGAGGTGACAAGTTTTATTAGCTCAAGTGCAGCACTGCATGATTGCTGCTATGCTGGTTCCTAGGCATATTCAGAAAGGACAGAGCCATTTCTGTAATACCTGTAACGGAATCTGATACAGCCATTACTAGCCCAAGCTCTGGGATTCCCTCTCTACATTGTTCATGCTGTCCTGACTGTATCTGGCTTTGTTCCATCATGTTTTACAATTTTGAGATTGATTCCTTTGCTACTTTCTGTATGCTACAGCAATTTGACCTCCAGAGAACACGTTGCTCTGGAGGCATTTGCAAATAAAGACAAGCATTCTTCCTCACCTAGAAGGCCCTCATTCTGGCCTTTGGCAGAAATGACTACAGCACACTATATAATGGAGGAATGCCTGCAGATTCAGTGTAGCTGGTCCTTTGGTGAAGCTGATGCAACCTTCTAAAAATAACCTGACTTTTGTGGAATTACTCATATCTTCTGTATTCAGTGATATTTTCAGGCATAGCACTAAATTACAGCCAATTCTGAGTATCTCTGCTCTTTGTTATGCTGAAGCTAAGCACATTTGGAACCAAAGTATTGGTGCTGAGACTGAAGTATGTGCCATTTTTTTTGGTTGACATGATGAATAATATCCACATACTTTTGAGTTTTGCTGCTAGTTGGAATACCTGAATAAAATACCTTGAATGAACAAGACCTGACTGTACCTAAGAGTAACATGTACATTATAGCTTTCCTGAGCCTGAAGTTTAATGCTGATGTCTCTGACAGCAGCTGATTACAGTTATAGGCTTGTAATTCTCACTGAAACTTAAATTTTTTCCCATGTTATGTGACTCAGATGGTGTGTTGTTATGGTGCTCTGTATGGGGTTTTTTTTGTGTGTGTTTTTATCCTGTGCTTTAGAGGCAGTGAGATTTGTATAGAGTTTATTCTTTTTTCCCCATTACTTTCTCTTTAGGAGTTCCTTAATTCTTTAGTCTCTGGCTACTGGTTGTATTGCAAATTGCTGACTTTTGACAGAAAGTTTCAGATCTGTGTGCTATCTCACAGTTCCATACAGAATTACTGCACATTGTGTCAGAAATCAATACAAAAGAAAAAGCGATTGATAGAACTCTATACAGATTCAGATAAGGTGCAGATGTTTAATAGTGATAGTGACTGTGGCTTTGTTTTTCATTCAAGTTTTTTTTTTCCTCTGGAAGATAGGTTTTAGTCAGATAAACTATTTGATTCAATACCTTACTGCTGCTAAAACCATTTTTTGTCTGCCCTGCAGCTGCCCTTTGCGCAAATATGACCTCTTTCTCTTGTTTTCCCTCTTACTTTATGCTTTCCTCTTGCTTTCAGTTAAGCTTCCAGCTTCTTTTTATTTGTCTCAACTCTTCTGCAACCAGCCTTGCTTCTTCTTCTGCTTCTTCATTCTGCAATTTCATTAGTAATGTCGTGCTATGAACCAAACACCCCACCATGGCATCTTCCTTCTGTCTCTGTGTGTCCAACTTCACCCTCTCCCATTCAGCCTCTTGCAAAACACATGCATTTAGACCTCATTTCTTCTACATCCCTTCTCCTTTTTTGTAGCATTTTGCTTTCCTAGGAGACTGCCTTTTTTCTACTTTCTGTGTGGTTTCCAGCAGTGAAGATACTAAAAAAAGTAGGGCAAACCAGAGTCAGATTTCTTTGCTGTGTAATAGGTAGTGGTCATTAAAAATTCCTTTTAGCTAAGACCTTCTGGTAAATTAAAATCAAGTTGATAAAATAAGACCAAAATCCCACTTAACAGTCTTCTTTTCTTGTAAAATTTGAGGATAGTTTTAGATTTTATCTTTTAAAATATTTTAGGTTTTGATGATACAGTTTGTTTCGGTGCTACTGAAAAATAAATGAAAAATTCACACATTTTCAAGTGGACAAAAGATATACAGTAATGTCAAATCAACTAACTATAAAAATTCAGTTTTTTCTGTAGCTGCAGAATATTCTCTGCTTTTGATTTTTTTTTTATTTTAGTTTTATTTGTTGTTATTTATTCACCCTGTCACTTTTTGTTTTACATAAAATATTTATTAATATATGTGAATTTAGAAAGAAATGTTCATTGTTTAGGTTATAAAAGAGTTGTTCTTCATGTACATTCTATTGGGGAATCTATCTCTGCCTTCTTATCTGCAGTCCCTTTAAGGGCTATTAACTGTCATTTTTTAAACATAGTCCATTTACCAAATGAAAGACTTTCTAGGGGAAGATAATTTTCCTTTTACTTTTTGAAGTAGGTTACTTTTACCCACACGTAGACTTGTATCCTCATCATCACAATAGTAATCATACATGTCCAAGTAATCTGGGCAGAATTATTTCATGTAATATGAAAGACAAAATGTTGTGTGTTGATGACTTGCTCTAATTTCTGGGTTCCTCTTGGCTAGTGATGGCAGGCTAATTTTGGGAATCAGTAGTTACTGCAGCACAGTCATTGTCTTCGTGCTCCAGTTTAAGACAAGGTTGCTGGTCATTGTTAATATTTTCCTCATTTGTAGTATATTACTGCAATAATCCATTATCCTGTTAAATGAAAGCAAAATAGCATGTCTAATGAGTTCAGTCCTTTCTGTTACCTTCATTTTAATGCACTTATTATTAATGAATCATCTGCACTGTGGTGTCATAGAATCATAGGATCCTTAGAATTGGAGGGGACCTATAGTGGTCGTCTGGTCCATCTCCCTTGCAGTGAACAGGGACATCCACAGCTAGATCAGGTTGCCCAGAGACTGATCCAGGCTCACCTTGAAAGCCCCCAGGGACAGGGCTTCCACATTTTCTGGCAACCTCCATCAGTGCCTCATGACCCTTACTGTAGAAGTCTTTTCCCTTATATCTCACCTAAATCTACCATCTTTTAAGCTTGAAAACATTTCCCCTTGCTCTATCATAACAGACTCTGCTCAAGAGTCTGTCCTGTAGCTCCCCTGTAGACATTCAGATGCCACTCTCAGTTCATCTCAAAGGCTTCTCTTCTCCAGGCTGAACAGCTTCAGCTCTCTCAGCCTGTCCTTGTAGAAGTGTTCCATCCCTTGGTTCATTTCTGTGGCTCTCCTCTGGATGCGCCGCAATAGGCCCATGTCTCTCCTGTACTCAGGACTCTACATGTGGACAGAGTAATCCAGGTGAGGCCTCATCAGCACTGTGGGGCAGAATCACCTCTTTTGACCTGCTGGCTGTGCTACTTCTGATGCAGCCCAGGATACGGTGGGATATTTGGGCTAAAAGAGCACACTGCTGCCTCATGTCCAACTTCCCGTCCACCAGTACCCCCGGGTCCTTTCTGGCTGGTCTGTGCTCTTGTCTTTTAATCCCTCAGCTTGTATTGGTAGTGGATGTTGCATCCATCTGGGTGGAAGACCTTGCATTTGGCACTGTTGAATCTCCTGACGTTCTCCTAGACCCATAGCTCAAGCCTGTCCAGGTTCCTCTGCATGGCATCCCATCCCTCTGATGTGCTGACCACACCCCACAGCTTGATGCCATCAG
Source organism: Cyrtonyx montezumae (assembly GCF_038088225.1). Lineage (NCBI taxonomy): Eukaryota > Metazoa > Chordata > Aves > Galliformes > Odontophoridae > Cyrtonyx > Cyrtonyx montezumae. The sequence continues at coordinate 8,059,191 of NW_027072035.1, forward strand.
CAAACTTGCCTGAGGATGCACCTTGACCTCACTGTCAATGTCACTGATTCACATATTAAAGAGTGTTGGCCCTGGCACTGATTCCTGGGGGACACCACTTGTCACTAATCTGCATCCAGGCACTGAGTTATTGATCGCTACTCTCTGGACTCAGTCCTGCAGCCAGTTCTTTGTCCACTGAATGGTCCACTCATTAAATCCATATCACTCCAGTTTGAAGAGAAATATGTTGTGGGGCACTGTGTCAAAGACCTTAGTGAAATCCAGATAGATAAGATCAGTGGCTCTTCTCTTGTTCATTGATGCAGTGTCACTATCATAAAAAGCCACTAGGTTGGCAAGCAGGATTTGACCAACCTGGTGAAGCCAGGTGAAGCTTCGATAAGTTGTGAAGCTTCCTAGTGAAGCCATGCTGATTCTCCCATATCACTTCCACATGCCTAAGCATAGCTTCCAGGAGAATCTGCTTCATGATCTTTCCCAGCACAGATGTGTGACTAATAAGTCACTAATTCCCAGGCTCCTTCTTTTTACACTTCTTAAAAGTGGGTGTGATGTTGACTTTTTTCCAGTCATCAGGGACTTCACCTGATTGCTGTGACTTTTCAGATATGTTTGCAAGTCGTTTGCCCTGCAGTTCTGGTGCAAATATGATTTTCTCCACATTCATCACTATGTTGCTTCTTATCTTGTCCTTGTCTCTCAGTGCATGTTATTCTTTCAGATTTTGTTCTCTCCTTTCATCTTTTGCTTTCACCAATATGCATCTCCATTCATACTTTGTTTCCATCAATGTTAACAGTACTATTACAAAACTTTGCTTGATTATGGAAACATGTATTTTGGTTTGCTTAACAGGAAAAATGAACTTTTAACTGGATTTTGCAATATTTCTTTGCAGGTTGTTGAAAAAACCTCTGGTTTATGATTTCTGTTACTTCTTAGTTACAGTGAGAAAAAGTAGAGGGAGAATTTGCAAATTATTACACACAAACGATATATTAGTTGAAAAGTGAAATCACAACAATTTAATGACAGTTAAAGCATTTTTAAATGAAAGTTAAGCACATTTAAAGCTATTTCTAACAGTTTCTCAAACAGCTGTTTAATTGAAAAACTGTTCAAGAAATGGCACCAATGTATGTTCAGTATTTAAAATAAATAGTAGTAGGTAGCAGCGCTTATTGATTTTCAATTGATAATCCGTATGAGCAATAAAGAAAACATGTATTTGTTGACTCGAGACAGATGATATGAACCCTGAAATTTACAAACACAGATGTTGCAGATAAAACATTTCAATAATATTATTATAGCTTGTAAAACATGAATATTGAGTCACGGATCTCCTTCTAGTTAGGTGACTTTTGAGAGTTACGGGCAGAAGCACTTTATGTGATTGTGGGCTGTTTAAAGAAACTGCTGCTTAAGAAGGTTATTTAGTAAAGGAAGCTCTCCCACTCTTTTAAAGCTTACAAGTAAATAATAATTTCTACCGTGTTACTGTCTGCATCAGTATTGCTATAATTATTGTTTTTAATTTTTGAATCTCTGTTATTATTTAATCTTGATGTTATACATACACAACCTAGATATTGATATAAACAGATGAAGTGGAAGATTGCCTGTCATAATTTCAAAACTTTATGTATGTCCAGTATCAGCACTTAGTACAAAAATGCCACAGGTGCCTAGAACAAGTAGGAAGGTAAAATTTGTGGCACCGGTAAAAAAGTTGCTGAAACATGAAATACTCCTACTCATAACTGCTGTTAAATTCAGATTGTTAAAATTAAATATATTGTAAACAGATTTAAGATATTTCTTCACAGTTTCTTGACTTTTGGCTTCCTCTCATAGATTACAGGTTGTTTTTTGTTTGTTTGTTTGTTTTCTCTTGCAGAACTTCAGCTTGGTTTTGCATGCTCTATTAATTGTACTGTTACATAGTCATAAAATACTACATAAAGTACAGTATAAAGTTTGTATTATAAAGTATGGCCACTGCTAGTTGATGTTGATATTGTGGTATTTTCTCTCTGTTAAAATGTCTGCATATAATGGGAAATATTTTATATACTCCCATGAAAGTCTGCTTTTAAGGAATCCAATTGTTGCAGTCAGCCTTATTATAATCATAATGCTTCCTGCTTATGTATTACGTATTGTCATTTACATAATAAAATAAATCAATCATTTTAGCTAGATACTCCAGTTCTGTTACTTATTCCCCTATAAAACCCAAACTGGTAGTTGATTTCTGCTTGGTAGTAGTTCTGTAATGGTCTGATTATTTCTGTAGGACTTACAGTGGTTGGAGCAGATCTTATTTCACAGTAGTGTTATGTGCCATTAACTGGAATATCAGCCAGCTATGTAGCATGCAGTGGAAATTCTGCATCTAGAAGAAAGTGTTGCTTACTATTTTGTTGCCATCTAGTTTTGTTTCAGTTGTATCATAGTCAAATTGGTTCGTTTATTTCATTTTTATCAGCAGTTATTATATTGGAGATTTTGTTCTGACACTTTGCTGCAAATAATTAATTGGGGGTTATATTAAAACTTGTTTTCAGAGGAGCATAAAGACACTGCATAGGTAGAGTTCTGTGCCAAACAGTGTGTGTTGTTATCCTCAGCTCTGAAAGTATTCATGCCGAAGCTTTCCTGTGAACATGAATAGCTACAGTAGCCGATAGAAGTCAGCATTTGCAAGTAAGAGTAATTCTGTTAGTTAAAGAACACACTGTTTTGTAACAATAATGAGGATAATCAGGTTTAACCTAAAATGACATGTATCCTGTATGGAATAAGTTGTATGTATTGTTGCTGTTTTTATTTTGTCAGCAGCTGAAAGCACTTTCAAATCAGTATTGAACAGAGTATTTAAAAGGCATTTTCATTACCTCTCCTGAAGGGAAGATACCAGAAAAAAAGAAAGAAAAAAAAACAACAAAAATACTCTTGCTGCCTTTTTTTCACTATTGCAATAAGAGGACAGGTCAGGATAATTTTTATTAAAAGTGTGTTTTGATGATGGGCATAAATATACTATATTCAGCATGGTGTATGCTATGCTGTTTTTCCTCAGAACTCCATAAGAAGTTCATACAGTACATGCCAAACACTGAAAATCAATCACATCCTGATGGTACAAATATACATTAATACCACGAGAAATTAAAGGCTCACACGTGTCCCTGACTTCTTTTGTTTTCTTCTTTCTTTGTTCCTTCTTCATTAATTTTCTTGTAATTGGCTATCAGCAGTAGGAATCAGTAGCAGTAATAGGAATCAGTAAGGGGAAAAAAAAGGAGTTGGTAAAAATCACTACAAATTAAGTAATTACTAATCTTAAAAGAACTCTTATGACCAGAATTACTGGTAGTTTTCAATGCAGACTTCAGTCATTTTTCATACTGAATGCTCTGTTAATTATCATGCAGCATATATACACATTATCAATTTGATTAATTTGAATGGAGAGTTCCATTCTGTAGAGGGAACTTTTTAAAATGACTTTGTTGCTGTTGGTCAATTATAAGTTGAGAGTGGAAGAATGTTTATTTTCTTAGCCTTCAATGCTATTTCCAAGGAAGAGAGTTCAGCAATAGCTGTTTGGCTTTGAAAAATAATTCTACACTTGTTGTAAGGATTTTAACCTACAGTTAATCTGATTTTGTTATATCACATTGTCTAAATAGACCTTTTTCATTTAGGGCTTGTTACTTATTTTTAATATGACTGTGTGCAAAGGCATCTTTTCTTTTAGTATATCAAACCGAACTTATCTGTCTTTCAGTTTTCTGAAGTAGTTGTTGGAAATTCTTGTTGTTCAATATAGGAATATTGATTGGTAGAGGATAACTTTTTTTTAGGATATTGTGTGGCATCATGGAACAGCTTGGGTTTGAAGAGATGATAAAGATCATCTGGTTCCAAGCTCCCTGCCCTGTGTGGGGACACTTCCCAGTAGGTTAGGCTGACAAGGGCCTGATCCAAGCTGGCCTTGAGTGCTTCCATGTGTCCTTACGTGCTCTTTCTGTAATGTTCCTTAATGTGCTCTTCCACAAACTGTGATTCCATTTGTTGAGATTGATAGAATTTCACATTCATAAAGGCTTACTAGTCATACTTCCTAATTAAAAGGTGTTTCCTATGTACAGAACAGTAAGTGCTTGGTATATAAACAAAATTATTTTCTTCAGCTCTGAATGCAGTATTGCTGGTTTTATGTGTGCAGGGAGTGAGGAGGAATTGCTAGAAAATGATTTTAACTGTCCCCTATATCCAGAATGTTTCTGTTTACACATGCAATAAATTACACATGCTTAAGGGAGTTTTTATCTTCCTTCTCTCTGGCAATATCTGCAAGTCAGCTACAAGACTGTCATTAACCTATCAGATTAAAAGAAGGATGATGATTGCTCAGTTGATTTTGCAGTAGTATTCTTTTCTTGTAAGATTTCATGAGAATTTAAAATTAAATATTCCAAGATAGAACCTGTCAGACTTTGAAGGTGTAATGTGTGTAACTATCTTTTGGAAGATAAAATGGAAGTCATTTGCAATTGGCTTTAGTTTCAAGGGCATCCAGTCAGGCCTTCATTTTCTATCTGTGGATTATCCAGACTTTGAGTGAAAAACATTGTAGGCTGCATTGTGCACTCTGGATGCAGTATTTCCCTGCTCATGTTCCTGCCCAGCATAAGCTGTGCTTTAAAAAAATGAAATAAAATTGCTCACCTTTCCTGTAATTGTACATTGTGTTCTGTCAGTCTTGTTTTAAATGCTTAGATGACACACGGTTTGGATTATATGGTTTGTCCAAACCTTTTGTTACTGTTATAAATTGCTTTAAGCAGACTGTGTTTAGCTGTTACATACATTCATTCCTTTTTAAAAATTGTCAGAGGTCTGAGACTGAAGAAAGAATGTATCAGCTAGTATTAATCACATGTTTTATTGGAATCTGAGTAATAAGAAAATAGGATGCCAACAACTAGAAGTGTGACCCAGGGGTCATCACTAGGCCCAGTTCTGTTTAACATCTTCATTAGTTATTTGCTTTATGGGGCAGAGTGGATCCTCAGCAAGTTTGCAGCTGATGCAGAACTGTCCCGCAAAGGGCCACAGAAGTAAGTGAGTGACTGAGCACCTCTCCTATGAGAAGTGACTGAGAGAGCTGAGACTGCTCAGTCTGCAGGAGAGGACACTTGGGGGGTGATCACTTCAATGTCTACAAATACCTTGAAGGGAGAGTGGGAAGAGGATGGAGTTAGGATCTTTTCACTGGTGCTCAGAGCCAGGACTATAGACCCACACTGTAACAGAGGAGGTTATTTCTGAATGAAGGAAGCACTGCTGTGCTGTGTAGGTGGCACAGCACTGGCACAGGTTGTCCAGAAGAGTTGTGGGGTTTCCTCCTTGGAGATCTTCAAAGCCACCTGGGCACCCTGCTCTGGGTGTTCCTGCTGGAGCAGGTTCTGGGTCAGGTGGGCCATGCCAGCCTCATCTGGTCATTCTGTGATAATATTTTGTGGCTTTCCCATAGTACTGCTGTACATACAAAAAAATAAAAATAAAAAAAAAAGGTAGGAAAGAGAGAAAAAGAAAGGGAGAGAGAGAGAAAGAGAGAGAGAAAATAAGCAAAATGGAAGAAATGTTTTCTATGTATTATTTTCCCAGAATTTTCATTAAGATACAACGTACTTAGCCATCATGTTCAAATCTGTGTTCTAAAATAAATTCTATCTCTGGAAAAAATGAATAAATGAATGATGCAGTACTTGGTGGTTAAGATACTAATTCACTTTTCTATTGCTCCATGATAATATTTTAAGGGCTTTGTTACGCTTTGCAACAGCAAACAGTTTTCTTTAACATTCTCTGATAGTATTTCTTACAGTATGAAATATAAATAGAAATGGCTTCTGAAGAAAATTCAACATGAAGCTTAGCTATATAATGTCTTTCTACTTTGCTAAGAAAGGCGGTTTATGAAGTTGTATCGCAGTGCAATTACTTGCAAGAGAGAATTGCTATAGTCAGTTTAGTGCAATGAGAAGAGAAACAAAATGCTAGAGCAGTAGCTGGCTACGCCTTTCTGAACAAATATTGTGACATGGAAAGCTTCACTATGAGTTTTAGGCTTTGCCTGGAACAGTGAAGTATATTTTCAAATAAGTGCACCATGAGTGCAGTCTAGCAGTGGAACAACCTTCCTAGAGTGGAGGAAAGATGCCATATGCCTGTCAGTGTTCAGGAGGCACTTGGATAATGCTCTCAATAACATACATAAACCTTTGGCTAGCCATGGAGTGGTCAGGCCCTTCAACTGTAAGGTCTCTGAAAGTTTCTTCCAACCATTCAGTTATAACAGTCATTCTGTGATTAGAGAACTGTATTTATCACTAAGTGTAAGTTGTTCTTGTCAGCAGTTCTCATGAATGTATGTATTTAATGTTGCACTTTTGAAGATTTTGTTTGCTACAAAATCCAGATTTTATTCATCATGCTACATTCTGTTTTCATCCTAGCAAGTGAATTCTTTCCTTCTCTTGGGCTAACTTCAAACTTATGGGTTGACAAATACGCTGAATAGTTTCATTCTGTTTGGCCTCCTGACCCTAGTGAGAAATAAATATGAATGTCCTCTCTGTCATGTCTCACTGTCCACCTTTCTCTGTTTCCTAGGGGGTGATTTCCTGTCCTTTTTAAGAAAAAAGAAGGATGAGCTGAAAACGAAACAGTTAGTGAAATTTTCATTAGATGCTGCTTCTGGTATGGCATACCTTGAATCTAAAAATTGTATACACAGGTAAGGAAAGTACTTTTTTTCTCAATGTTGTAATTTTGATCATTTGGAATGCTAGCAGATTAAATGTTTATACTGCTTAATATCAGCACAAAGATTCTCTAAGATTTTTTTTAAACACTAAACTTTCTGAAAGCAAGTTGTTACTGCTTGTCTAATACAAAGGTGTTTAGTTCATTTGTGTCAAAATAAATACTACAATATTTGGTTTGAGTAGTTCATTGCTATTAGTATAGATTGATGATGTTTTCACCGTATGAATTTGCTTTATGGAGAGCGTAACTCATACAGTGACAATGTATGACAAATGTAGCAAATATATATATATATGTGAAGCTTGTATTTTCATTTACAGGTTACTTGCATAGCTAAACAGAAGTTAAGGCATACATGCAGTGTGTTTCAGGAAAATCCACAGATATCTCAGATGATAAAGTAGTATATCTGGACTTCTTTCTATTAAAATATTAGGAATTGTAGAGACTTCATTCACCAAAATATGGAAGAGGGTCAAGCTTTATGCTCTCTGGGTACACTGTTTCTGTTTTGGTTTTTTGTTCATTTGTTTTTCAGTTTGGTTCTGCCCTGGAGCTGCTTATTCTCAGTTTGTATCAAAGTGAATATGTGAATTTACATGATTTCCACCTACTTTCTCTCAAAATACCACAGTGTAAACAGTGATAGGGCTGACATGTGACTAACAAATGATGTTAGTCCGCTTCTCAGGGAAACTGTAAAGAACAAGTTGTCATTTTTAATACTGGTATTGTTCATTTTTCTTTGTGTGACATTTGCAGATAAACTCTGCATCATTGACTGTATATCATTAGCCCACTTCATATTTAGTGCAGTTCTAATGAATGCTATTGTTGGAGATCTGAGATCTGGTGTTTCTCTTCCTTTTTTTTTAATCAAAAATGAATTGTTCTAAAGGCTGGAGGAAAAAAAATAATAAAAAAAATATTTATCTTTAAAAACATTCCTCTCATAGTAAGCTCAAAATTTGTTTACAAAGTCTCACAGTATTACTACGTCATTTATATATTTTTTAAATTCTTTTTTGGGCTTATCTTAGGAAACTTTAAACAGAATAGCAATCTTTCTAATAGCTTTTTTTCCCTAAGTTCTACTTTGTTGCAGCTTTTTTCTTTTTCTGAGGTGGGGGAGTTTGGGGTGCTGTTTACAAAGACAGTGATTAGAGATTAAAAAAATACAATTCAGAGAGAATACACGTATAGAACTGTCTTACATGGTGGGAAAAGATCAGGAAGCTGAGTACAGTTGTACTATGTACTCTAAAATCAGGAAACAGAGCTGTAATCTAGTCTCCTATTTTTCTAATGTGATAGACTTAACAGTGCACCTAGTACAAGTTAAACCTACAAATCAGGAAAAGAAACCTTCCTTTTTAACTTTCAAAATCTTCACAGCAGTTGATTATTATTGTCTCAGAATATCACAGGAGATTATTGTTGAGAACTACCAATTCCTTAAAGGCAGAAGCAACATTTTTAGTAAACGTCTCCTGAAGAAAACTACAGTTTCAAAATGCAACCAAGCAGGCAAATTAGCTCTTTGGTAACACTGCTAGTTCTATGAAATACATAAGTTAATAAATCTAAACGTGAATTTACAGTATTATTATTTTCTAGTAAATTCAGAATTTCTTCAGTTTTATGTCCCTAGGCATAACATATAACATGCTTATTATACTTACATTATGAATTTGATACCTAAATATAATGAAATGCTCTGAATCAGGTCAGCAAACAACCAAGGTTCGTAAAGTTAGTAGTAGCAGTGGATACACTTTTCTGGGTTTTTTTCCTTCTTTTTTCTTCATGTCTGTTTTCCTGTCTGGGGATTTTGAACACTTGTCCAAGATTTCTGTGTACCCTGAAGGCTGGTTAGGTAGACACAGGTCACTCTGAAAGTAGTGCCTCATGTTTATTTCCATGGAAGGTGCAACAAAGAGTGCAGTAACACCAATTGATAGAGCAGATTGTCCACTACAAAACACTATTGTTCAACAGAGTCACCACCATTAGCTGTGCATTTTCACCAGCCACGAGATTCTGCAAAATGCACTCCTAAAAATCTGCACCAGCAGGGATGACTCACTGTCCCTGTTGCCATTCCTGCAGTGCAGCACTGTGCTCCAATCCGCTGTTTGATCTCCATAAACATTCAGCAATCATCTGTGAATCTCCATGGATGTCATATTTTCTACACAGAGAAATTCAGTGACATTCTTTTGCTTCATCCACACTTTGATGTCAGACACCATTTTGTCAAGCTGCCCCTCTGCTACTGTCTGTCACACAGCAACAAAAATTAATGGGATGTTGGTGGAAAGGTTCATTCTCTGCTACCAACAACATCCTCCTCTGGTGTCATGGGGCAACATAATGAAATAGGAGTCATTACTTGTATATTTGTCTAAAAGCACAGAACATCTGTTACTTGATGGGTGTTCTGAGCCTGTTGCATGCCAGTAGATACAACACTCTGGTTCTTTGCAGCAGATAGGTTAAATTAGGGAGTGAGAGGCTAGCACCTAAGAGTCCCACTGTGTAGTGCTTTGTCAGCAAGTTCTTAGCTGTACAAGGCTCAGGACTCCTTTTGAGTTTAAGTCCCTATTTAACTGACTACTGAGGATACAGTGATGTGACAGTGTGATCTCTTCAAGGAATTTGGGAGTCTTTGTTCCCTTCTCATTGGGTCAAGGAAGGACAAATTATTCATGGATAAATTTTACATTGAAATTAGAATGGAACAACTTCATGTATATCAGGAAGAAATTTGAGTATAAAAGAAACATGAATTGTTTTGAAACAGCAGTAAATTTGTTCTCTCTTTGTCACAAACTCCAACAAGTAAAAGTGTTTCTCAGATTAAAAGGAAAAAAGAAAATTACAATGGGATATTTTTTTATTTTGATTAAAAGTCAGGAGGATGTAATTACTGTTAATAAAGAAGAATCTTAAATATATCATAAATATATCTTAAGTAGATTATTATCTAAAAAATCATAAGATACATTTGCAGCAAAATGATTTTTTTTTCATTTTTATGCTATCAATTTTCCACAGCATTCTGTTTGTTGTCTTAAATATTTGTTCAGTACCTTGCTGACTTTGTTTTCATTATAGTCTAGGTGACCATTATTTAGTGCCTTGTGCATTTGACTTGCTGTTAAAGACTTGCAGTTTATTAAATGATTTTTAATGCTACTTTTTATTTGTAGCTGAACTAGCTATACCTAGCTAATATATTTTAAATTTAAATCTGTTCTGGCATTCTGATATTGCTATCCGAGTCACACCTTGGCTTAGTCTTTCAGTAATTGGGCCAGTGCAACAACTAATCTGCCCTTTGATTTTTACTTCTGTGCATGGTGTGGTATTTCAATGAGTGCAGGTATAAAGACTGAATTTGTCAGTCTTAGAATTCTTAGTGCCTGCAAGGGATTATTTGATCTGCATTTCCATCTACTCAGGAGTCCATAAATCACTTGTTCTTGCTCTCTCTTTGTTCTGTTTAAAAAATAAAAAATGAGCAGGCTTAAATAAATAATAATAAAAAACCTGCTGCATAAAAGAATGTTTTTAAAAGAAATAACATAGTTCTCTATGCAGTTATTTCATCTTCATATGATTAAAATGAGTTCAAAGATTTTTTCCCCACTTTTCATTTTATACCATGCAATTGTTTAGATAGTTCCATTTATTTCTATTAATTAGAAACAAGATTGGGATGGAGATGTGATAACTTCAGTTGGTTCAATAAGCATTCATGAGTGATATTCTTTAGCTGTATTTGATTTGAACGTATTGAATGTTCATAATTCATTTTTAGTTTCCAGACCTACCCATTGCAATTGCTCAGAGAATTTGAACATTTCCACCCCACTTCCCCTTTCCTTACCAGTATGGTGTTTTAATGAAAATAACTGAAATTATGGTAATACTCAATTGGAAAAATGTTTTAGTACTAAGAAGAGCAATTACATTTTCTGTTTTTTTTCTGTTTCTATCATTTAGTAATCAGTACAGACTTTCAAAATGAGAAAGTCGGGTGTGGAAAACTGTGTTGCAGCTTTATCTACAGGTTATACTTTCATGATTCTAATTGAAGCTAGCAGAAATATACATATATATATATATGTAGTTAATTGTTTTATTCAGTTATGTTTTCACTCCTTTACTTGATAATTAAATTGCTTTTCTCTTTCCTGAAGAGCTTTCACAAACAAGGAGTAGTGCGATTTTAAAAATAGCAGTTAAAACAAAGTTCAAGATCCAGTATTAAGAGGGAACTGTATTAAAAGTTAGAATCTTAAAAGTGATCAATTAATAAACATTTTCACTAAACTTCATCAGCCTTCATTTATTCATCTGCCGAATTTAGCATAAAATTCATATCGGGCTCAAATTAGTTATTTTTAGTGTGTGAGAAGATGTGAAAAAACAGAATTCAAGGTGTATCCCTTCAGCCAAGCTTTCCTTTCAGTCTGTGCAGCTACTATTCTGAAAATCATTGAAATACATTGAATTAAGGATGTATTCAATGGTAAGGTAGTCACATACTTTGTTCCTATTTCTCCATTTTTATTCGTGATACTACATCCTTTTTTCTTTTCCATAGTGCAAATACAGTATTATTTAATGTTGTTTTCTAGGTACTATGAGCTCCTCATTAAGTTAAAAGTGGTTGGCTCAGCTTCATACTATGAAACTTGGGCTCTGTGCATGTTAATCTTGGGTTTCTATAGTTCTGATTAAATATGGGCAGTTAATATTTATAAATGACTGGGAAAATCTCTCTTGTATCTAGTTTGTGTGCTATAGTTTTTTTTTCTTTTCAGTGTACTAACTGTTAATGTAAAGAATCTTGAAAAGAGGTATCAACCAGGAATTTGAACTATTTTGAGTAATTTAGTTAGTCTTTTCTTTCTTGTGAGTCTTTTATTTCTTTCTGATGCAATAGCTCACCTACCACAAAAAAGATGAAAAATGATCCTTTCTGCTTAGTGTAGACGCTGTACTGTTTAGTGGATCAGTAGTAATTTAATTATCTTGGGAATCAAGAGAGTAATGGTTTAAATCCAAAGCTGAGAGGGTCTCCTTTCTAAGAGAATGGAAGAAATATAGAATCATAGAATGGTTTGGATTGGACCAGGTTGCTCAAAACCTCATCCAGCCCAGCCTTGAATGCTTCCAGGGAGGAGGCATCCACAACCTTGGTGGGCAACCTGTTCTAGTGTCTCACTGCCCTCACAGTAAAGAACTTCTTAATATCTAGTTTAAATCTACCCTCTTCCAATTTAAAAACATCTCCCCTCAACCTGTTGCTACATGGCTTTCTAAAAAATCCCTCCCCAGCTTTTCTGTAGGCCCACTTCAAGTACTGGTAGGCTGCTCAGGTCTCCTCATACCCTTCTCTTCTCCAGCCTGAAGAACCCCAGCTCTCTCAGTCTGTCCTCACAGGGGACATGCTACAGCCCTCATTTTCCTGGCACTCCTGTACCTCCTCTAACAATTCCATGTCCTTCTTGTGCTGGAGGCTCCAGAACTGGATGCAGTACTCCAGGTGGGATCTCACAAGAGCAGAGTAGAGGGGCAGAATTACCTCCCTTGACCTGATCATGCTTTTCTTGGTGCAACCCAGGACACGACTGGCCTTCTGGGCTGCAAGTGCACAATGCTGGCTTATGTTGAATCGCTCATCAACCAACTCTTCCAAGTCCTTCTGCTCAGGACTTCTTTCAAGCCACTCTCCAGCCAACATGTATCTGTGCTTGAGATTGCCCCGACCCAGGTGCAGGATGCTGCAACAGGCCTTGCTGAACTTCAAGAGGTTGGCAGTGGCCCGCCTCTCAAGCCTGTCCAGGTCCCTCTGGGTTGTATCTCTTCCCTCTTGTGTACCAGCTGTACTTCTCAGCTTGATGTCATCTCCAGACTTGCTGAGAGTGCACTCAATCCCACATCCATATCACCTACAAAGCTGTTAAGTAACAGGGATCTCAACACCAATCCCTGAGGAACACCATTCATTACCAGTCTCCACTTGGACATTGAGCCATTGACCACAACTCTCTTGAGTGTGACAATCCAGCCAGTGCCTTATCCAGGGTGTGGTCTATCCATTAAATACTTTTTTTCTCCAAATTGGCAACCAGAATGTCGTGCACGACAGTGTCAAACGCTTTGCACAAGTCCAGGTAGATGATGTCAGTTGCTCTTCTTTTATCCACTGATTTGGTAACTTCATCATAAAGGGCCAACAGGTTTGTAAGGCATAACTTGCCCTTGTTGAAGCCATGTCAGTTACCACCAATCCACTTGTCTTTATTTTCTGTGTGCATTAGTAGGGCCTTCAGGAGGATCTTCTCTGTGATCTTGCCAGGCACAGAAGTGAGATCAGCTAGCCCACAGTTTCCCTTCTTGAGGCTGGGGGTTATTGTTTCCCCTTTTCCAATCAGTGGGAACTTCACCAGGCTGCCATAACCTTTCAAATATGGTGGATAGCGGGTTAGCAACTTCATCCATCATCCCTAAAACTCGCTTCCTTGATTTCTCTACCTGCATCCTGTGGAAGACTGGAGCTAAATGGATGTCACTGCCTCCTCTTTGCAATTCAGTGCTCAGCATAATGTCTCTTTTCATTCTGAAATACCTCATTCTCCTTCAGCATATGTCCTTGTATACTGAATTCCTCCTATAGCACAGAGAGCTTAGACGTAGGTATTGCAATACCTTTGTTGTAATTTCTATAATATTCTGTACTGGAGATGACTTAAGGAGAAAGACTGTGTTTCTGTGGAATGAATTTGCCTTTCTGTCATCTAGATGGGCTCATAAAGGTTTATTGTGCAAGCAGTAATTTCCTATAAGATGATATCCACTTCAGTAATTCATGAATTTCCCTGAGGAAAGTGTTAAAGACTTCATAAAGGAAAGTATTAGTGAAATAAATATTTGTGACCTTATTTATATTTTTTCCTTGGGAGGGATATCATGTAAACTGTAGTTACTGGTTTTTAGAAAACTTATTAGCCTTGTGACTGTATACTTCCATAAACACTCATGGTCATTATTATTTAGCTTTTTATGATTAATTCATTACAGCATATATAAAATTAAGCAGTGGTACAAAGTTCTATTCCTATACTTTTCATATTTGATTGTTTCTTACTTTATTATCATAAAAAATATCTGTTAATTATAGTTGATCATGCTTCAACAAGTAAATCTCTTAGAGATTTATCATCAGTGATACAGTTGAAACAGCACATCATGGAACAACTGTAATTTTAAACCTTATTAATATGATGTCTCTGTTTCATATAAAATTATATTTTTTACAGTATGAGTATCAGAAATCGTATCTATTCTATTTAAAGCTATAACCAGAAACGTGAACAATGATAAAGAGCTGTAAATGTCTCTTGGCCACTTACTTAATACAAGTATGTTGCTATTGTCGGGGGAAAAAAAAAAGAATCTCCAAAACTTAATTCTGCCATACTATAAAATATTTTTGTCAAATTTTGTTTCATTGCCACATTACTTATTTTTTATTTCTTTCTTAGCATGTGTTTTATGAAAACTTCTGTTTTGTCTTCTGTCTAGTGAGCTTATTTTCACTAAATTCAGTATCTCCAGTGAATTTATCAAATTATACTGTGCAGTTATAACACCATGAATTTTACAGAGGTTATTATTTTTCATTTGGTATATTTGTCATAATGTAAACGCCATAGTAAGTGGAAGAACCATTACAAATGTGTAGTATTTATGTGGAGAGATCATCCAGACTTGCTGCAGGTATTCAGGAAGACTGCAGAAACCCTCTCTCCTATGTGTTTTCTACATAACTGATGATCTATCTGTTCTTTCCAAGAAGATCAGGTTTAAAAGACAGCTCTTTAGAGTCCTAATTGTTGCTAAGCAATTCAAGGAGGTATTGACTGGTGCCTAAACAGTGGCACTGCTCCGTACCCACACCCCTGGACAATACTTCTCACGCAGGGAATAGATGTTGCAATCCTCTACAGGCAGCAGGGAGTATGGATTCTGCTAGTGCTGCACCAAGGCCTTTGAAGTCTTCAGCTTGTCTCTGTTCTCACAGGGCTTGATTCTGTTAAGGTACTCTTGTTTGCCCAGAGTATCTCTAGTCATAATTAGCTGTTAGAATGGTATTTTAGACCATGACATTTATCAGTATAAATGTGTCAGTGCTTTGCAGTGCTCCAAGAAATTATTTTTTGCAGTTTACACATTACTGCATTTGCTTCCAACTCTAGCATTACCAATACAACATTCTTCAGCTATTGTTATCTAGGAAGATTGGAGAGATGGACACTTCTACATTTCACTGTGTTTGCTATATAGGAATACAATGGAATATCATAGACTGGGTTTCAACTGTTAAAAATAATTGTGCTTACATTACGTTGCCAGAAATTACTGATTATACATAGATGATTCAGCATGATATTCTGGATGAACCTTTGCTCAAGGATGAGCTTGAAAGACCAACATTCCATTTGGTTCCTTTTCCCTCTGGAAATCTTAAATTTTCTGTGTCATTTACATAATCAGAATTGAAAAAGTTGGTGCCACTTTGCTTACTTCCTTTCCACTTAAACTACTGAGCTGGCTAGTTCCTAGTCATTCACTGATTACTTTCCTTCTCAATCAACCTATTTCCTCTAATACTTACTGTGAATGGAGCATTCAGTTTCACATTTGCTATTTGAAGCATTTTAAACTTTAACAACACAGTGCTGCATTATAATCTGTGTCTATGCAAAAGCATGAGTGGCAACTTAATATATCACTTTGAAGTTCAAATGCTTCTTGGTGACATGAATCTGTAAAAGAGAGTCTAATATGCATCTAGTAAATACAAAATTCAGAAAGGTGATCTTTTTTCACATTTTGGCTTTAAATTTCAGTTTTATAAATATATGTAGTCTAGCTAGAATGCAGAAAAATAATTGTTAGCTTAAATTTCTTATTTGCAATATGTCTACTTTTTATATGTCATTCTGTACTGTATGCTTCCACCCTTTCTAATGTGCTCTACTCACAAGAGTCTGTTGCCACAGAAAATTCAGGTGTTACTTGTAGAACTTTGGTGTTTATATCATTATGCTTTAGAGAAAAAGAAAATTGACAGACAGTATTTTCTAGGTAGAACTTTAAGACTTTTGTTATTTCATTTTAAAAATTTTTATTTCTTATTTAAAAAGTTTAAGTTGGTGTCTTTGTTAGAGGTTATTCAATTGTAGTGGCACATTGCTTCACGATTTTTAGCCTGCAGAAGAACTTTTCTGCAGGTTTCTGTTCTTAACAACAAAAGGATCTTCATTTCACAGAACAATACCACCTTCATCAGCATTGTCTTTTTCATGGCATTGAGGGCCTTTATAAAAAATACTTTCAGTATTATAGAAATCTGAAAGTGAGTATTCAGAAACTCAATGCCTGTGGCTGTATCTAGAATTAATAAATCCAAGTATTCCTTTCTTAGAATTGTTTTCATGGCTTAAATATGTGTATATACTGATTACAAAAAACAACAAAACAAAAAACAAAAAAAAAAAAAACAGTGAGGCATAAGGCATGCTATGCATGCATCTACATGTTTTCGTGTATCTACATGTGGCAAGCTTTCATTACAGGGCTTTAGACTCTTGTGCTCTTGATCTGATGATGGAGAGTCTGCTACACCATGCTTACATAGGTTTCTGTTCCATTTCCCTGGGCTGTTGATTAATTCTTAGTCGTTTTTGCTTAGCACTGTAATTTCGTCTTCAAAACAGTCTCAAATGGCAGTCTCAGTTATTGCTCTTCTGACTCAGAAAACTGAGTCACTAAGAAAACAAGTGCAAATTAAGAGCATTTCAGAGTTCTAACAGCTCTAAGAGTTTGGAGCTTCACGATCCCTCATTTTGCTGTTCTTGAGACAGCACATTCAGGTAATCACATTATCTTTTTTCATTATTTTTTTTAACAAGAGATAGGGAAGTAAAAGTTTTAATCTCATCTTCCAGAATTTTATCATACCAAATATTAATGTCCTTGACGTTGTGTTCTAACAACGACTGCACTCTTGGATCAGTATCACTTGATTCCACAGTTTGATAATTCATAGCCTTCTTGATTCCATAGTCTGTAGCAGTGTCACATGCTTTTCACCCAGTTCTCTCCGTTAACAGGGCAGGACCAAGGGTCAGGTAACTTCCCTGGGTATGACTCACGTTTTTTTGTTTGGTTTTTTTTCAACTTTCAAAGTTCTTAATCTTAGTTCATTTCTTGCAGCTCAGTGCTATGAATATTTATCACCCAAATACTTGTTCCACTTCAGATTCTTCATCAGACAGGGAATCTGTAGGTTTTCCATCAAGTACTGTGTCCTGTAGAATACCGCTGGGGAAGCACTTGTATTCTGACTGTATATAGAAACAAGCACTCAAGACTACATTATTTCCAAGTTCTCTTTTGAGTTGCAGACACAATTGTAACTAATTCTGGTACCTATTGAAGTGTTGTGCAATACTGGGAGTCTTTGGTTGAAGGAAAAACATCGTTCTTTTATTGCTGCATGAGCTGTCCGTTTAGGATGCTGCAAGGCTCAGCATTGGATGCTGGTAGGATAAAAAAAAATCTGTATAAACTATGAGGATTTGTGTCAAAAATGCATCTCAAAGTGTGGCTCCATTTTTGTACTAATATAGCAGATTCATGATTTCCAAACTTTTCTATACGAACAATAATCATGAGCTTGGAATGTGGAAGTCTACTGAAGTACTACTCTGCAGCACCAGAGTCCTATGATACGGACAGAGTTTGAAAACTGAAAACCATTACTAAATTATTGAATTCTAAATATGCTGTACCATATGTGGATTTGACCTATGATAAAGAAGTGCTTTCTGAAGAAAGATGTGAGCTTCCTTCTTCTCTATTTCCCTAAACTATTGGATGTTGGCATAGCTGAATAAGGTAAGATTTCAAAAGGGAGACTGATGCTTTTTTTCCATGGTGACTGTGTGTATTAGTTACAGAGACTGATAACTGTTTTTATAGTGTGTGCTTTATTTGAAATTCACTCCAACCTCCAATAAAAGTTAATTAGTTACGTCCTGCATCTCCAATTTAGCTTTTCACAGCTACAGAAATAGTTGTGAAGGTTTCTGATTAGAGTTACAGATGCATGGATTTGGATGATCAGTGTGTGATATAAAAATGTCAGGTTGCATTTTTTTTCAGTACGTCACACTATCTCAGTAAGTATATCGATACGTATATCAGTGAAGTATTTGGTGAAGTACATATGTGAATATATTAATGTGTGAATTAACATTGGCTGTTCAGAAAGTGCTCAGGATGGAGGAGAGCAATTGGTATGTTTAGTTAGGGATAGGTTCACCAATTTACCAGCATGGGCAAAACAGGCTTGGGGAAGAATAATGTATTGCCAATTAGTAACAGAGCAGGATAGTGAGGAATAATAGCAAACTTTCCCTCCCCTCATCTTCTGATGCTCACTTTCACTCCCCATCCTGCTCCCCACCTTCCTCATTGGGAATGAGGGCTGTGTTCAGTCCATTACTGCTCCCCTCTGCTGATCCTTCCTCCTGACACTCTTCCCCTTTTCCGCTGTGGGCCCTTCCAATAGGGTGCAGTATATTACAGTCTGTACCAGCATGAGTTATTTAAGAGCTGCTCCAACATGAGTCATTTCAGTGTGCTGCAGACCTTCAGGAGCAGGCTACTTCACTGTTTGCCACCAACCATCAGTTCCCACCAGCTCTCCTGCCCCATTGCAAACTGCTCCCTACAGGATGCAGCTCTGGCCCAAGGCTGCTGCAGCAGGGTGTCCATGGGCTGTGCTCATTCACTGCTGCACTGTGGATTCCTCCATGGCTGCGCAGAGAGATCTGCTCCACATGGTGCCTACAGATTGCAGGGAGGCAGCCTGCTCTGCCATGGGGAGCAGGCTGGAGGCATGGAGCTCCTCCTGCCCTCATTCTGCACTGACTTGGCCACTTCTCTCCCATTTCTCCCTCCTGTCTCCAAGATGCTGTTGTGCAGCAGTTCTCCCTCTCTCAAACTGGCTCTCTCGCAGCACAGTCAGCATCACCCATGGCTCAGCTCTGGCAGTTGCAGATCTGACATGGGGCAGTGATAGAGACCACAACTACAGCCACCCACTTCCAAAACCTTGTCATGTAAGCCAGTGCGTTATGTAAATATTAACACATTAATGATGTATCATGAGGTGCTATTGTCTTCTCTTTTTTTGCTTTTGTTTTTTAATTTTGTTCTTAATCCCTGCCACATTGCTTGCTTTAGCTGCTGTTAGGACAGATTTTGTTTGCTATCAGTAATTTCTAGCACAAATTATCATTGCCATTTGCTAATTTTCTCATCAAATGTCTTATTACTAAGGCATCTATTAATAGAAGTGTAAAACAAAGTTGTTTAACTATGGTTGTTCTGAGGCTAACATTAAAAATGAAAAATTACCAGAGGCTAGTTTTGTATAAGACATAATAAATTCTGCTATTACTCAGTTTGTAGTGGCAAATTGAAGCTTCTTCATAGAAAATTAACCAACATAAATTTATTTTTTTTCTGTGGAGGATTTTTCCTTTCAAAAGACAGTTATAACATTTAATCTCTGTTATTTGAAATCTCTGTTAGGTTTCATCTTATTTCTTGTCATTTCAGAGTCTGTTAGCTTAACAGTATCCTGGGTAATTCAGTCTGATAGTCCTTTGTATTCATGTTTACAATATCTGTTAAAGGTCTTGATTGAGTCGATATTTTCTTTCTATGATCAACAACTTCCCATATTAATGATTGGGCTTGAATATCATCTTTTCTGTATTCTCCATAAAATGGGGAAGATATCCCTTGAGATTTCAGTATGTTGCTTTTCTGAGGATGATGATCTGAAATACCACTAAGAGAGAAATTGTTTGAGCATGTTATTATACATAAACTGTATAGATTAACTAAATTCTACTTTGTCTAAATTATATAAGCTGAAGATAGTTAAATTGTTTACCATGTTATTGCAGAGTTATTGTTCACATTTTTTTAGTTTTAAAAATAATTTCCATGTTGACAATTAAGTATTGTAACAAAAATACATATGATAGAATTCACCAGTAACTGCTAATACAAGGATAGCTTAGAAGTCTGTTATTTTTTGGAATTGATAAAAACACATAGCATTCCACTTCTTATTTTTGTGTTGGTACATCTCACTCCTCAGCAACTGGAGTTTAAATTTTCCATTAGAATGTAGCTTTTTTCTAATTAGCAATGTTACTTCCTGCATTGTGTTTTTAAGGAAATGTGAGTATATACACAATTTACATATGACTTGAAATCTTAGTTTAACATCTGTGAATTTGTGTCTTCTGAGAGAAACTAGTATGGAGGCCCTCAGGGATGAAATCCTGTGGCTGGGGATGAGACCAGCACAAGGTTCCTTTCAAAACTGCCTATGGGAGTCAATCCCAACTGTTGTCTGCCACAGCATTCCTCAGGTTTTAGAGATTACATGGGCATCCTTGTTCTTGACTTCTCAGCTCTGTCTTTTCACTTAGAAGTGTAAGATGTTGTTGCCATGTGGGAAGTAGTAATGACACTAGAATTATAACAGACAGTAGTTACTGTATAACTCTTAACTGGGAACGTTCACTCTTTCTGAACTGACTGCACTGAACCATCCAGACTAGTTGAAAACATCTGTGTTTTTCATGAGGGTCATGTACTAACTTGCATTTTAATAGTTTGAAGGTGAAGAAAACATGGTGCATACAATACCTGTGCAGTGCACAACCTAAGTTGCTGTCAGCCATAGTATCTAGACGTTTCTACTTCATATCTTTTCAGTTTCACAGTTCCAGGTAGTCTTAACTGCCTTTCTTCTCAACTAAGAAATTGTAGCTTCTGTGCTTACTGTTGAACTTTAAAGAGGTGGAATGTGATACTCCAGTATGGGATGTGTTTCCTCCATGTTTTGCTAGCTGATACAGTCTAGCTTCTTGGAGAAAGGTGAGGCAAAATCTGCAAGCAACTTTGAAATTTTTTATTATCTTCCATGGAGGAAAATGTACCCAATTTAAACTTTTACATACTGTTTCAAGAATAGCTCTGTTACTTTCTTTCTTATTCAGAAGACTCCTATTTTTTAAACATTATTTTTTTTTAAGTTGATTTAGAAGTGAAGTTTAGACAGTGTTTTAACTTAATGATAATACTTAGCTGGAAGTGTTAACATTTGAATCTGAAAATATCAAGATATCAGGGGAAATCAGTATTCAACGAAGGGTCTTAACCTCCCACTGAAATTGAATAATAAATGAAAGGCTTAGATTTCTTACATCCATGAATTAGAATTAGCACTGCCTGTTAACACTGGCTGTCTGGTTATTTAAAATAAAATACTGGTTTGTCATCTTTGTGGCAAAGAATTTTACTACTGAATTGTACTGAAAAATTAACTAAGTCCACAGAGTGAGGTTTATTTGCAGAAGATACTGCAAAGCCAGTGTTGTGTGTTTACCCAAGCACACTAAATACAGCTTTGAAGTGAACAGAAAAATTGTCATTAAACTCAACTCTAAACAATGTCCTTAGATGATAACTTCTTTCGCTATACTTCAGTGTATGTTATTCAACAAGTTGTAATCAACACAAAGCTGCAATGGTAATTCTTCTCTGTTTACTATATTTTAGGGATCAAGTATTCCTATTAAATCTACTTAGAAAATTGAGACACTCTCTGGTCCAAAAACATCAGATACTACATATAATGTGGAGATGCAAGCCATATTTATGGCTGAGTATACCACTGATGGTGTTTTTATATTTTTTTTTAACCTTTTTTTTAATTATTATTTGTTCCAGAAAGAAAAACGTACTACAGATTATAGTATTTAGAGTGGGTAAATGATGTGTTAGCACTAGATGATGAACAACCAATTATATCATAGGGTAGAACAAAAGCAAAAAAGAAATAGATGGATTAGGAAGAGGAGGAGGAACATATTCAGTTGTATTCCAGTCACCTCAGAAATGAGATACAGGATTCTTCTTTCATCATGCATCATTGACCAGAAAGTAAGTTTGTGCAGCAAAGCCAAAGTATGCTATAATGTACACTGTGCTGCTTTTTATTTGTTTGTTTGTTCTTTTTTTCTTAAAACAGAAGATTCTAGTTAGCATTTCTACAAGACAAAATATGTGTTACATTAATACATTATGTATTGGTTTCTCATTCTCATTCC
The DNA here is from genome assembly GCF_038088225.1 of Cyrtonyx montezumae. Classification (NCBI taxonomy): domain Eukaryota; kingdom Metazoa; phylum Chordata; class Aves; order Galliformes; family Odontophoridae; genus Cyrtonyx; species Cyrtonyx montezumae. Next base: position 8,081,324 of record NW_027072035.1, read on the forward strand.
TGACAGTACAAAAATGAGTGTGCCCCAGTTCTCTCAGAAGAAAAAATACTTCAGATCTAATAAAAAACGCTTAGACTATTTGTCAATGGTAATAAAAAATAAATGTGCAGATGGCTTTTTTGAGGGAAATATTTCCGTTTTCTCTTTTTTAAATTGAGATACATGTGCCTATGCATGCATGCAAGATAACAGCTTTTTCATCAGTTAAAAAAAAAGTTTAACTGCTCAGTCTTCTGTTACTGCTAATAATTATATAACTCACTGTAGTGTATATATATTCAGAAAGTTTTTCTAGAGTTCCTCAAAGCTCTGCATTGGTGCAGTTTTATCAATGAATTATTAGATTCACTGTAGGCATGTGTCTGAATGTGTAATGAAAAATAGGTGGAGGAAGAATGTAAAATGGATTTTAGTGTGCTTTCTTTAAAAAAATGTTTATACAACTGAAAACGTTGTTTTAGAGAGGATAATATTCTGGAAGATTCTTAGATGGCGTATGATTCTGCATATCAAATGACTAAGAAAATTCTGTCCATGGTTGTTGGTCTCCTTCTGAGAGTCAAGATATTTTTCTTATAAAACTGAAAGAAACTTAGGTGAAGGCTATGCGTGTTCAGCTCCTTTCAAAGGAAAATTCAGTTCCACTAGGTATTTCTCATAAAAAGGTTCTGAACAAATTTTATGTATCTGAAAGAAATGACAGCTGCTAAGAATGAGTAAAATAGGTCAGTGAGCTACGCACATGTCACGTTCTCTTTCTTTTTGTCATTACTTTGTAGTTTTCAGCTTCTTTCTATGTCATTTGGCAGCACTGTAGTGTGAGGGTACACTTTTATGAAACATTTTTATATCACTGTGGGTATTGATTGAAATAAGGTCTTATCCTTTGTCAAGGGATATTTCAAAATCCCTTATGCAAGGCAGTAGGCAGTGGAGAAAGTGTTATTGGCATGTTAGCTGATTTGGAAGATTGAGAGTGATCATCAAGGTATATGGAGCTGTAAGAACTGTTGAATCAATGCTACAGTATTTTGTTGTTCACAGATAGAAGCTGAGTCACTCAAGTGTGATAGAAAAAGTTTCTGGCAAAGCTGGATGTCAGATACTTCATCAAGTCTCATGGGTTCTGGGAAATATAAATAGATCAGTGACATAAGGGCCAAGTGCTAGTTTTGACAAACTATATATAGGAATTATGATGGTAGAAAAGTGAAAATCCTGGATTAGAAAGGCTTTCTGCTTTTGGATTAATTTCTGGGCAGGATTTTTTGAGATCAGTGTGATGAGTAAGCATGTAAATGCTTATATAAGTAGTTTTTAACCTTTCTGGCTGTGAGCTTCACTTCTTAATAGTTAGCTGGTGATAAACAGCTCCAAAATGAGCAAATTTATATCATAGACTTCCCTGACCTCTCTTGCACTGCCAGGAAGCCATCCTTTCTTTCCATTAGTGTTTGTACAGTCTTTTCCTGTATACCGTTATGCAGACTAGTTTCTTCTCCTCTGAAGGGCATGGGGAATCCTGAACCTACTCTGTTGCCTTTTTCATTTACAGGGACCATCATGTCTGCCCTTTAAAATTTTGTTTGATCCTTATTAGAGTTAACATAACTGCTGACATGAAAACTATCCTTAAATAGAAGTTTAGTATCTTTCTGGCTTGATATGATCAGGAATTATCGTGTTACTGAGCAGAAATTCTGAGTACTGTGAACAGATGACAAAGCTGAGATGGCAGAATCTCCCGTGTTGCCGTTGTCTTATTCTAGCTGAAGTCAAGTGTGAAATAGTGTTATGCTGGTAACAGACATTTATTTATCCTGTTCATTTTTTACTGTGCTTTAATTTGAAATTTGTTTAGCTTCTCAGTGTAAATTATTATTCTTCTAAAACACAGCTGGTCTTCAATTATAAATTGAGATTAATGATTATAAGTAAATAGCCATCTTTCTTACCACAAGAGAGCATTGTAAGCTTTAAAGAGAACTCTCAGGAATAGCGAAAATTTAGGAAAGATTTTTTAATGTAAAATATAAAGGCATATTTTTTCCTCTCGTGTAGTTGTTGCACTTCTTAACTGCTGAGTAGCTACTAAGTTGAAGTTCTTCAGCATCATTTTGTTTGGTATTTTATATCAACTGGTATAGGACTTGATAGTCTTTTAGATCTGACATCCAGACAAGTTCATTCAATATGCAGCATATTGTATCATGTCTTCTTTTGTAGAGATTCATCAAGGGTTGCCATAGCTATCTACATATAGGAAATAGGTTGACCAGTTGGTTAGAGAGAATTTCTGTTAGCTTTATCTATTTATGACTATTCTATCTTTTTTATTATTTTTTATTTGTATTTATTTTCATTTGTAGGTAAGGGTCTACAGTCTTGAACAAATGTATGCATTGCATATTATGTTCAACTGCAGTGCTAGCTGGCATACTTTTCTTGGTAAGAAGAAAGAGACTAACATTTAAAATGCATACATGAATTACCTAATATCTCTTCCAAATAACCTATCTTTCTTGTTTGAATAATATGCATACCTCTGCAAACATGGTTTTGTTCTACATAGTTTTAAGAAACAGTAGTAGATTTTATTTATTAATCTCTGATTCCATGGTACAATAAACATATTTTAAAGCCTATGGAGAAAAAACAATATTGCCATTTCTACTCTGTTGTACTCTTCATTATTGTTCTTAATCTTTTAATTTGTTATTTATTTTGTTTCTTGCTCATAAGTACTTGCTTGGCAACCATAATAACATGGAGTTTCTGTTTTTAAAATATTCTTATTTCTCTAGCCCTTACAGCTGGTTCTGCCCTTTATTTTACCTTCTATAATATTGTTTTGTTTTCCATTTCTGTATATTTTAGATAATCTTACTGCATAAAGTATAACACCTTTTCTGTTTATGCATACAACTGTAGGTAGTAGTGTTAATGAGCAGAAGAAATTCCCAAGTCAAGAAGACATTTCCAAGTAAAAGCTATAAATAATTATGATTACCTTTGATGATACTGTGTTATGACTATTAATTTGTCATAGTTGAGACAGCAGAAAAGCTTAATTACAATGGTAGGGCAAAATATTTTTTGCCACCTTCTGCAACTTGTCAGGCTATGAACACATTAACTTTTTGCAGTGGAAATGAAATCAGTAGACTTGAACTATGCAAGGGAAAGTAAGTAAGAACTGGTAAAAGTTATGGCTTTTTTTGATGGAAGTAACAGTAGCTGTGAGAAAGCTGTATCTCAGAAGCATCTTCCTTGTAGTATAAGAACATAATGACTCACAAGCAGAGGAGAACTGAAGGCAAATATAATCCTTCAGGAGCTGTAAATTAGGCAAATATTTAATAGTGGATCAGAAATAAAATCCAAAACAGTACAAAAATAGTTGTCAGCCCCAGTAAATTAATCTAAGTTACAGTGACAAGTTATTGCAAGGATTGGGAGGTCTGGAAGGAAGAGTGAGTTGTATGCTTTTTTAATGGAAGCTTGTTTCTATTAAGACTGAAAAGTAAATATTTCTAACTTCTAACCCAGCATTTGCAGAATCACAGAGTAGTTGATGTTGGAAGGTAGCCCTGGAGGTCATCTGGTCCAGTAGGGCCACCCAGAGCAGTGCCCAGGATCAAGTCCAGATAGAATCATAGAATGAGATAGAAGGGATCCACAAGAGTCATCTAGTCCATCTTGAGACTTCAGACAGGACCACCCAAAATCCAAGACTTATGTCAGAAAGCACTTTCCAAACACTTCTGGAGCCAATGCCCACTGCCCTGGAGAGCCTATTCCAAGTGTGAAACCACACTGAGGTGAGAAACCTTTCCCTACCACCACCCTGACACCCCCCAGCACAGCTCCATGCCGTTCCCTTGGGCTCTGTCACTGTCACACAGAGCAGAGCTCAGCACTGCCCTCCGCTCCCTGTGAGAGCTGCAGCTGCCATCAGGGCTCCCCTCAGCTCCTCTGATCTGCGCTGAACAGACCCAGGGACCTCAGCCACTCCCCACATGCCTTGACCTCCATACTCCACACCACCCTCTTAGCAGTGTGTGCCAGTCTCCACTGCCACACAGCACAAAAAGCAACATTGCTTCCTGGTGTTCAGAGGGAACTTCCTATATTCTAGCTTGTGCCCATTGCCTCCTGTGCTTGCATTGGGCACTGTCGGTCCTTTTTGTGCCCTCCTTTCAGGTATTTGTATGCACTGTTAAGATGTCCCTCTGTGCCTTCTGTTTCCAGGCAAGAAAAGTCGCAGCAAATGTCTGTTTTTAGGGCTTTTTTTTTAAATCTTTTTTGTTTTACAGACTAATTTTTTTTGTTTCTAACATACATTCCTCAATTCTTTATTTCTCCCATTATTTTTATTTCTTTGCCCTTACTGGTGTTTGCAGTAGCTTTTAATTTGTTCTCATTTGGAAATTCAATTAAATTTCTATTTGACTTTTCCTTCAGATCATTAACAAAGCCTATAAAGGCAACTTCAGTATGTTTCTGTGTGTTCTCACACTTTTGCTAATCTTACAGGAAATATCCCCAGTACATCAACAGTACCCATCACCTTGTTATGCAGGAAGATTTTAGGAGTTTGGCAGATGCTTAGGTGAATTTTGGTTATTCACTGTAAAGCTTTTGCCAACAGCAAATGCTAAAATGAAGGTGAAATGTTAAACAGCAAAGAGGATACTGTGAATCTAAAATGTAATGGTAGAATTTTGTGTCTGGAGAGATTTCTTAATAATATCCAGATACAGCAAATCCAAAGCTTTCTCAGCACTTGATTCTATTCCCATTTTTATATTAAGTACCTATATCTGCCACATTAGACTAATACCTTATTCTGTTTTAAACCATTTTCCTAGGGATTACACTATTTCTGCTGGCTCTGTATATGCTTTTAATGTGTTGCACACAACTGTTGGTGCAGTGTAGGTGTAAAAGCATCCTACCTATAGGGTTTCCAGGTATTTTCTAACTGAATCACAGCATACCCCCACAGTGTCCAGTCAACACTGGCAATAGGTCTTAACAGATCCTTTTTGTTCACTAATACAAAGATAGATGCAGTGCCCAGGCTTGCTAAACCATGCTAGTACACCTTCCCCACTCTTCTGCTGATAGATCTCTAAAAAGTGGCTTAACTCTTTCAGAATGTGAAAACATGATCTCTACCCTCCTTCCTGCAGCTCTCCCATTTGTACAGCTTCAGAGTCTGAGAACTCTAGATATTTTCATCATAATTTTTGGCATCCCTTGAATTTTTCATGATAAGAGCATGAAATGGGGAAGTCAAAACCTCCATTTTCCTGTATCTGCAACTTTGTTTGTTAGCAGTACATGACACAAGCTGTTATACAGTGCATTGCAGCTCATAGCACTACTCTGTCTGTGCAGTAATTACTTCCTGTGCAATCAGCTTTGCATCTTGTAACTCTCTCACTGTACTGCGTAATGCTATAACTTCACAGTCAAGAGCTTTAAGACAGCCATCCATATCTCCTTGTTAACGAGCAGCACATCTCCAATGCTATTCCCCATGACAGTTTGCACACAGCATCTTCAGTCATCTTGGAGTTAGTAACTGCTTCATCACCAACTTCAGATCCCACTTCTATTGGAGGCATGGTAGTCAGGAAAGCAGCATTCAGTGCTGGGCCATTCTGCAACAGAGAGAGTCCCCAGTGCCTCCTCCCCAGTCCCCTGCTCGTTTGCTAGCCATGATGTGACAGTTCTAAATCCTGTCTTCTGCACCATATTCGTGAGCTAGCTCAGGCAGGAGGAAAGAACCAACCTAGACCTGTGGCTGAAGTGCAAAGATTGAATTTACTGTTGTTACGTTACCAGTGGGGTCATCCCTGAAGGAATAGCTGAGCAGGGGCTCACAAGCACAGGGGATGCAGTCACAACTGTTAGTCTGTGCAGGCAGTTTTTTTATCTGCTATTTACGCCTCTTTATCAGTGGTTTGCTCAAGCATAGTTTACCACCATGCTGTATTCCCAGCTACAAGGTCACTTGAGATTATTTACATTCCTCCATTCTGTTCTTCATTTATCACAACATCCTCGTTGCCTGTTTTCTGCTTTTAACTCATTTCTCCTAACAGAAACTTCAGGCTTGTTAATGTGTATTCCTTGTCTCTTCCCTGCTATAAAAGCTTCCTGCATGTACATGAATTTTTGTGGTTCTAAAAGGTACAGCATTACTTCTGGTGCTGTGATCCTGATACTGAAACAGCACACTGTAACCTCATGTTTCTTCTGTGTTGTCTATTTCAGGTACTACACTCAAATTTATCAAAATCTCATTGCTCTCTTCCTCTTCTTGTGACCAGAAGACTGCTAAACCTTTTATTCCACCTTCATTTTTTCATTTATGAATAGAATACCTTTTGCAGAACACAAGCAACTTAGAAAGGGAGGGAAATTAAAATTATTTGGTAACTTATGAATTTACACAAAATGAGTAGACATGGCCATGCTATTCTTTTCCATTTTTACTTATTACAATGTCTGTGACTTATTAGACATAAAGTTTCTTATGTAATTCTGTTGGAATATTTCTTACTGTACATATTTCTGACTGTCAATCTTGCCTAGCTGTCTAGACCAGTTAGTAAACTATCATTCATCTTAGCTTTACATGTTTTCTAATTCACGTAATAGACTATTTTTAGAATGCTAAAATGTCTTAACATGTTAGCAACCATTTGTTTTTAATCTTTGATTAAATGTAGAGAGATACGCCGCAAGGTACAAAGCATGAAATGTTTTTCTTTTAACTCTCATTAGAAAACAGTAAGTTAGTGAACAGTCACTATGTATGCGTGTCAATTTAGTTTCCACTGCTAAATTACTACTCTACCTGTGCCATCCTCTTGAATTTTCCTAAATAAGAAGAATCTACCATGCAATGACTTCTTTGAATTACAGTTGATTTTATTAACTCCATTTGATATTGTTTCTGTCTATGTCTTTCTCTGGAAAGAAACCTTGCCTGGGTGCCAGACACTCACCCACACTCCTCTGGGCCCTATCTGCCACCGCACCGTGGGCTCCTCCGTGCTCTGCGGGCGTGCCAGGTTGCTGGTGCTTCTGTCTCTCACCCCTCTCTCCCAGCTGCTGTTGAGCAGCAGAGTACACCCAGCATCTTCTCCCACAGCTGGGCTTCAGCAGCAGCAGGTTGCCATTGGAGCTGCTGGTCTGGCACAGGGCACTGCTGGGTCTGCTCCTGCAGCCCTTGCTACCGAAATCTTGTCACATAAATACAGCACACCTCTTATCCAGCACACCTGCCACAGCTCAGGTACAAAGCTTTGCTCTGCTCTAAGTTCTGAACTCTACCTGAAAAGAAAGGGTTTAAAAGATTTCCTTTTTCACCAAGACCTGAAAAGTGCTGCAAACTCTATGGTGCTCATTTATCTTTCTTTTTTTTGAGGGGGGAGAAAAGGTCTAAGACACCGAATACTGACCTGTACTAGGATTGTGCTCATGAATGTCTCGGTTCCTTGAGTGCTTGTCATGCTATGTGTCAAATTTTCATCCTCTGCTATTCCTTACAAGTGTTGAACTGATTCTAAACTACATATAAAGCATAACAATATCAATACTATTTAAAAAACAAAACAAAACGAGATACTCCTTTGGTAAAAGACTCAATCCTAAAATCACTGCTAAATATTACACTGCTTTTGGCATTTTCTTTAAATGCATTGTGCATGCTTTTCTGTCTGTATACATATATTGTACTATCATTTTTGTCTTCATGTGTAACTAGACTTTTAGACAAGTGAATCCAATATTTAAGGGCTCTGTCCAGATAAATCAATGATATTTTGACACTGTGCTAGTGAACTGAATAAGCAGAAGATTCAGAACAATACAGAAGAGAAGCCCTCCTTTTATAAGAGGGCAAGGACAGTTACTGTAGCAAGTTTTGTGTCATCACATAGAGTGAATAAGTCCATGATATTATCACATAAAGAATGTATGAGTTAATAGAGTCATATGCACTGTGTTGTGTTTCATCTTAATGGCTCCTGTGAATGCAGTACCTGTTGAAATTTTTACTTGAAAATGATATTTGGCTTGCTATGAATAAACCATCTTCTTGTATGTCTACCTGTGGTAATGAAAGATGTCTGTGACTGAAATTAAGTCCACTGCAGCTTTTTCAAGTACAAAACATGAACTTTTTTTCTCGACTCGTCTTGGGTAATTGTCCATCTTAGTTAATTGCCTTTTGGATACCTAATTTCCTCTATGATTCCATTGAATGTCAAATACATTTTTGAGGAACATTAAAAATTCTATATATAACATCTATATTTTCTCTGACCAAGTAAGCAGAGGCATTTAATGCCTTTTTACCTCATTTTTTAGTAGTAATGGTAAATTTTGAGTTGCCCAGTCCTCAGAGTTGGGGGACCTATGTTTGGAGGAGCAGTGGCTTTCCACCGAGAGTCACTGAAAATGTCAGGGAACATTTCTAAAAAGCCAATATTCATGAGCCCGTGGGACCTGACAGGATCCGCACTCAGAATGCTGAAGTAATTGGTGGATGTTGTAGTTGGACTCTTCTCAGCAATTTGCCAAAGATCTTGGAGTTTGGTGGCTGAAGGACAGGGAGTGTCCGTAGTCCACAAAAAATATCAGTTTCACACGTGGACCTGCTAATAACCCTTCTCTTTTAATCAGATAGTAGACTATTTTGGTTGAATTAAATACGCAGAGGGGATAAGCTGATCCTGTTCACTAATTAATTACTTGCTTTTATCACTTAGGAGCATTTTAACTGCATGATCTGGGGAGGAGATATAAAAGGGCTAATTAGTTCAGAGAGGCAATCCGTCCTGCTGCTTTAGTAATGAGGAGTTTACTCTTGATTTTCTTTAGTTGATGGAATTCTATTTGAATACTAGGTATCAATTTCTGAATAGTTCTTCGAAGATGGAGGAGTCCTTAGAGAAAAGTTTGAGGTTTATATCTTTGCTGACAGATATGAATCCAGATGGTAACTACTCTCAGCACAGAGGAATTGCCTCTGCTTCCTCTTTGACTCACTATTGAATTCTTAGCAAAAGCCTTACGTGAGCGTTCTTTAGCAGCTTCAGCATATTCAACCTGTGTTAGTGACGTGTAGTCAGTGCCCTGTTTGCATTTAAAGGAACTGCTTAAAACTCAGATCTCTGATTTACATATTAATTTTATTCTTTAGTAGTTGGGGGAAAACATTTGTTTCCATCAGCACTACAAACTTGCATAATCATGATCTTAAATAGTGATATTCATAGCTTCTGTTTTAGTAAGGAACTTGTTCTGAAGCAACTTGGTGTAATTTGTGTCCAATTTGTACAGCTTTCACAACATGAAGTAAGGAATTTTTGCTGATTTTCTATGTTAAAGATGCATGCTGATTTTATGGAATTACTGCAACAACTAGCAAATGCTGCATGAGAAGAAAAACAATGTCCCACATGCAGAGAGAAGCACCTAATTCCATAAAGTTATATCTGCACATTTTCAGGATGTTTGCTTTAGGGACCAGTAAGGAGAAGTAAGTGAAAATAAGTAAAACACTGATTTCTTTATATATGTGTTTTTTAAAGGCTGTCTAAAAAGAGTGAACAGTTACTACAGATATGTAACTGAAATTATAAGTGCTAGTGACTCTTTGGACCTGTTTCTGTTACCAGTGTTATATATATACATGGCATGTAAACTTATGTCACTCATGTCATGCATCATACATAACAACTCTTGAATAAAACCCCATTGCATGTACTTTGTATGGAAGGTTACAGTGCAAAGGGTTTTCTGTAAACTCCATGTCGCTGTTGTATTGGAGCTTCTTCCTTATATCAGTATCAAAGTGAATGAATTAGAATCCTGGAATCTGAAAGAAGATTAAACTGTAGCTTATTAATTTAGATTACTTTTAAAAAAGTTTCCTTACTTGCAATTTTTTGAGATTCTAGCTATAAGTTCTATAATAAATCATAGTGGTTATTTTGTCTAATATAGGAACAGAAAAATATGAATATCATCTTAAAGAAGACTGTCAGACATGAGGAGAAGCAGTGCAGAAGCTGCTTGGAATGTGTTGAAAAGTCATAGCAACTTCCAAGAGTGAAAAAGAAAAGCGTGAGGTAGCTAAGTGTGTGAATACATACAGGGAACTCTGGATGATTCAGCAGATGTAAAATGAAAACAGAAATGCTAACAAGATACCCTAACTTTCAGGACAATTATAAGACATAGGAATGAAATAATAAAGTAGGTAAATGGACATTGTTAAGAAATTACAAGAGAGAAGGAGGAAAAGAACCTGAAGAATACATTTTCAGTGGATGTAATTTCAGAACCAGAGGTGGCTGAAGGCGGACTACTGAGAATTGATTCTGCATTTATACAGTTTTATCCCACTGAATGGCAAGTTATTAAAGATGCCAAGTGGCAGAATTTTTGGTGGGATTGTCACCTTTCAACTATGGGGAAGGAGGAATGACTGAGGTTTGCAAATCCCCGTGGTTAGATTAAGGTGAAATAGCACATAAGATCTGTACACGAATGTGAGCTTTAGTGGGGGGATTTCTGTAGAACAGCTGCCCTGCAGGCATTAGCCCTCTCACAAGTACATCAAACTAAACTGCAGATTTATGAAAAATCAAAGTAAGCCTTGCATTTCTTAAAAACTTTGAGAGGAAGAACACGTGGAGAGAAAGACTGAGGGATACAAAGAGAACACGTCTTGGATCAAGCATCTAGGACCTGCCAATGGGGCTGTTCTGTGCAGGGTCACTTCTAGAATTGTACATGCTGCTGTTTATTGGCCCAAATTCCAGGACGTCTGAAGTCTCTTCCTGCGCCAGGTCCAGGATTGGTTGAGTGACAACAGGCCTCTCCTCATGTCTTGGCTGTTGGTCAGCATTGTACTGGACCCTTCTTTCATCTCAGTTCCAGGAGTGGCTGAGATATCACTGAAATCAAGGGAAGATTGAGCTCGTCCCCATGGCTTCACTGTCTTGTTCAGGGGTTGTCTCCTACACATAGCAATAAAAATACTTCTGCATGTGGTAGACAGGTAACTGACAAAAATGAAGTGTCAACAGTTTGCCCAGAAAGATCAGTGGTGTGTTTGAAAGTTGTGTCCACCGTCACAAGTTGGAGACTACTGGCTAGGCACTGGCCCATGTTTCCTTGGTGCTTGTGTATGGGATGCCAACATGAATGGTATCATTCTGCAGCCCACTCCTCATTAACAGACAGCTTGAAAATCACTTGCATGAAGCCAAAGCTTTTTCATTTGTGGTCTTTTAGAAGATCTGCTCTTAGTTTGTGTATACCTAGAAGATACCGTTGCAAATTTCACCCACTTTCTCATATTCCAATTTGATTTTCTTAGAAGTGTAGTAGGAAATTTTTAGTAATAATGACAAGCACTTCTTCTTGATGAGTGTAAAAGAAAAAATTTCACAAAGCAGACAAAAACTTTCACATATGACCTGTTTACTTTTTCTATTCCTTTTCTGCATCTGCCACAAAGTCTAGACTAAATGGAGTAAAATGATAAAAAAACAAACAAACAAAAACAACCCTCATAGCTGAAATATAATTGGAACCTTGGCTATAAATACTGGAGATTTCATGGTGGTACATTTTACTTGAATATAAGCAATCACAACTTGATACTTGAACAATATCCCAGGCTAACATTAAACTATGTATGGTGGTACATGTTGAGCCCTTTGAAATGTTTGTGCATATCTTCAGCTGAAAACTGATTACCTGTGTGCTTTTAAGGAGCGTGGGTCATTTAACTGCAAAAATAACTGAATTTGTATTAATGTAGTGTGATGCTTAAGAGGCATAAATGGTCATAGTGGCAGCAAAATTGTGTGAGTCAACTGCAGTTTTAATGTTCAGATGAAGTTTAATGGTTACCTGCAAACAAAGACTCTGTATGCAGCAAATCAGTATGCGCAAAATCAGTAGGCATCAATTGATCAAAGTAGTTGTGGACATAGGAACTTTAACACCTGTCTACATGGATCAAGACTTTTATTTAAGATTAATTTTAGTTCAGGCTAAAATTCTGACCTTCAATGCCATGCAGATTGCTGAGAGCTGTTTGTCGTTAGTTCAGACCTTTCTTCCTGATGTAGGTGTGGAGACAAATTTGGTGCACACCTGGGCAGAGTTCCAGGTTAGTCTCCTTCAGAAATAATCTAGTTTCCAAGCATCAAAATCACTCTTCAAATCTAACGGATGTTCATTGAGTGCTCAGGAGATTCACTTCGGAACTGTGCTACAGCTCCAGTCCAAAAGGTGAAAGCTGATGTAGTTATTTCCCATGGAATATTAGCTATCTACGCTAAAAATATCCACTGTAATTTAGTTTTAAAATACTTGGCCCACAAATTGTAGCTACTGTTACAATTCAATCCTGTTGTTAAACAAGTTTTTCCTCCAAAAAATTCCTTATGTATTTTGTTACATTAACTGGAATAATAGTGGGTATTATGCACTATTTTAATATTCTGTGAAATAATGCAATGTAATAAACGTATACTACATTAATATTATATTATTTTCATACACTTGTATCCCAAACGTATTCTTCATAGAAGCTACATTAGGTCTTTTATCAGATATTACTATGGCCTCTGTCCTAATCTGAAGAGGTCTATTTGAGATGAAAGGGAGGAAGGAAGGCTGTTGATTTTTTAAGCTTCTCACGTGACACTGAGCCCAAATTCTTTTTCCTGTAATACTGAGTAGCTTTTTTTTTAAGTGGAAATTCTAATGATAATAGATGTAAGATGGAGCTAGTTCTCTGTCCTTTCAGTGTCTCCATAACTGTGGGAACATGTTTAAGGCACCTACGTTGAATTCTGTTTCATTTTGCATAAAATCTGGTCTGCTAACTTGCAGATTTATTTCTCCACTCAGCTGCTTCTTCCTCCTCAGTGCAACCCTGCCATGGCTGCAGTCCTTCAGGATAAACCTGCTCCCACATGGGCTCCCCTCACACTGTAGTCCCTTCAGGAAATACCCACCTGCTCTCTGGTGGTCTCCCCACAGGCTTCTAAAAGCTTGATGTGTGTGATGTCACACTCGCTTTCACTGGTAAACTGAGCTGTAGAAAAGATTTGGTTAACCATTTCATGTTTTTCTTCACATTTTCCATGACTCTTACGTAGTTTTAAGCATGTAAAAATGGGGGTTATGTTTCTTGTTCTAACCTAGGGACCTCGCTGCAAGGAACTGCTTGGTGGGTGAAAGCAACATATTGAAAATAAGCGATTTTGGAATGTCTCGTCAAGAGGATGATGGTGTATATTCATCATCAGGCTTAAAGCAGATTCCTATCAAGTGGACTGCCCCAGAAGCCCTCAACTATGGTAAGGATGTGTCTTAACTTCCCCACAGAAAGTACCTGCAGGAGGGCTGTCCCATCCACAACATTTCAGTGTATATGCTTTTTCCTTGTATTCACTTCAGGTCAGAAAGGTTTAAATTAGTTTTTCAGTGCATTTCAGTGGTATATAAAATACCGTTCTACTTTCAAAAGGAATAAGGCAGCAACTTGCTGCTGTTAATGTTATTATGGAGCACTAAAATAATGTTCTGGCTATGCTGCCAACTGGTTCTAGTGGACTGCTTTGTTTGTCATCTGAATCGTTACTAAAATTACTGTCAGGTTTTGCATATTTATGGCATAATGCTCTAGCATTAGAAAATGTTAATATTCTGTGTTAAGTAAATCATTGTACTGGAGAAAAATAAAGACTGCTTTGTATTTTTCCAGCTGCAGCATTTTTGTTTGTTTGTTTTTAACTATACTTTTATTTAATACTATGCTGTTATCACTGGGGAAAATCCATTATTTCTGATCAACGAAAGTGGTCCATACTATGCATTAAATCCAAAACAAAAATAGAACCTATAGCATTTCGCTTTTTTACTTGTTAGTGAAACTAGAAAATATTATTTTCTAAGTGAAGTGAACTGTGAAGAGTCAGCATATTAAATAGATGATGTCATATTTTGAATGCAGTTCTCTCAACCAGATCTTTATTCAATTACTTAGAAAAAAAAAGTTTTAAATACTTGATTTGAAATGCCTACAAATATTTTGTCCATTTCTTAAAGTTTGAGCTTACAATCCTGCACTGGAAATCATAACTTTGTGACTTGACAGGAGAATGTTTCATTTAATTAGCATTTTTGCAGAAGTTGATGCCATAACACAGTAAAGGAGATCTTTCCTTTGTAAGGCTAAAAATAAATGTAGTTAGAAAAATAGATCCTATATTAGTAGTTATTCTGTGGAGTGCTAGTATTAGTGGTGGTCTTTGTGGAATACACTTCATATTCTGGCGTTTGTTGCACTACAACAGGTGTTTTGAAAGCTTTATTTTTGTTGTTTCAGAAGTGCACACAGTTTACTTGATATATAATGGAAACCTATTGCTCATAGCCCGATGCAGTCCCATGAACTACATAAAGTGAGAAACAGTCTTATTGACAACAGCCTAATTTTGTACTGTGAGGGTATTTTTCTGCAGAATACAGGAGAGAAAAGTACAGTTGATTAAAAGCTCCTGATAAGGTGTTTTCTAAAATGCATCTATATCCAACTAACTTCAAGTGATTTTCTAGAGATGGGAAAATCAGAGGGTTGTCAGTAGCAGCACAAAATCTCTTCAGAGGCCTGTAACTTGCAGTGCACTCCAGAGGTCAGTACTGAGCCTAATCTTGTTCAGTGTCCTCATCAATGACCTGGATGAAATGATAGAGTGCGCCCTCCACAAGTTTGTGTATGATAGAAGGCTGAGAAGAGTGGCTGATACACTAGAAAGATGTGCTGCCACACAGGGAGACCTGTGCAGAGTATAAAGTTGGGCAAAGAGGGACCTGATGAGGTTCAGCAAGAGCAGAAGTGGAATCATGCACCTGGGGAGAAATAACCATATGCATTAGTACCGTTTAGGGGATGACATGCTGCAGAGGAGCTCTGCAGAGAAGGATCTGGATGTCGTGGTGGGCAACAAGTTGGCCATGAAATGGCAGTGTTCACTTGTGGCCAAGAACACCAATAGTAGGTATTCTGGGGTACATTAAAAAGAGCATGGGCTGCAGGTCAAGGGAGGTGATCCTCCACCTCAATTCCATCCTGGAGGAACCACATCTGGAATACTGTGTCTATTTTTGGTATCTCTAGTTCAAAAAAAGAATTTCTATAGAGTCTCCAGTGGAGGGCAACAAAGATGATGAGGGGCCTGGAGCACACGAGGAAAGGCTCAGTGGGTCTTTTTGGCCTGGGAAAAGGAAGACTGAGAAGGGATCTAATAAATGTTTATAAATATCTGAAGTGCAGGGGCCAAGTCAATAGAGTGGACTTTTTTGGTGGTGTGCAGGAATAGAGCAAGGGACAATGGGCAGAAGCTGGAACACAGAAATTCCATACTAACACAAGGAGGGACTTCACTATGAAGTCACAGAATGCAGGAACAGTCTGCCTAGTGAGGTTCTAAAGTCTTCTCTGGAAATGTTCATCGTCTCTCTGGATACTTACCTGTGCAACCTGCTGTAGAGGACCTGCTTTTGGCAGTAGGGCT